>NW_017304758.1:2844413-2906159 GCF_001594115.1 Trachymyrmex septentrionalis
TTTATATACAATTGTATATAGTTAAATATACATATTTATATACATATAATTATATATAAAATTATATAGAATTATATATAAAATATGTTCATTTATATATAAACATGTATAATTATATATAATTTTATATAATTTTATTTAATTGTGTAAAAATATTTTTTCTCGGGATGTTTTTATAATCATTTTTAGATACTTATAAAACTCAGCTAAAAAGTATGTTAAGTAATAAATCTATTTTTTTTATATTAAGTTGCTATTAAAATTGTTTTTTTTTTTTTCGAGATTATATTTTGTAGATCGCGTTATCAATTTTATCACCAGTAACTAAATGCAGAAAGAAACCTACTGAGAGAAGACGTGACGGCCCAAAACCTGTAATCACAAAATGCTGCCGCGCACTACCGCCCTCTCTCTGAAGAAGTAGACTACCCAATAATATCCATATTTTTGCAGTGCTCCTGACGAAAATAAATCGTTGAAATTTTTATTATTTTAACAATTTCAACTATCTATTTCCATCAGGAGCACCACAAAAAGGTGGATAGTGTTGTGTAGTTAACATCCATTTCTTTAGAGGGCGGTAATGCGAGGCAGCATTTTGCGGTTATTAGCAAGGATTTTTGAAACATTTTTATCGACGGTTAAAAAGTAAGTCTTGTTAGTAGACGCTAGATGGTGCTTTATAACTGTTTGCCGTCGCTATTCTATCCGTTTCTTTTCCCTACATATTTTTTTTTTAATACTCTTCTATAATCATCTTCTGATGATCATGCAAAAGGTCTTTGTATAATAATATACTTCGTTATTTATATTTATTATACGTATACCTAAAAATGTTTATTAAGTATAGGTCGACATATAAATTATAATATAAAAGTGAAGTATATGCATAAAATTTGTATCCCAAATTATGATCTAGATCATTTTACAGGTGTTATTGTTTTTTTCATAATTATCTAGTAGATATTAATTAAAATTGACAAATTGTTACATTTTTTATTCTTTTAATTTTTGATCTTTTATATTATATTAAATCTCTCTCTATAACTAAATTATTTTAGAAAGAATTTTATTGCAAAACAATTGCGAATTGTTCAACAAACATTGTCAGGATATCATTAGAAGATAACATTTTTTCTGCGGAAGAGAAGGTTGATGCTATATAAACGCGATAAAAAATAGCAACAAAGTGTCTTTAAATAATTGTATTATATTAATCAAACATTTTTTTACAATTTTCGAAAGTGAGCATTTCATGTTTTTTCTAAAATAATAAAATAAATCGGCGTTTTATCTTTTTCTCTTTCGGAAGTAATGTAAAAATCGCCATTAAGAGAGTCTGTGTTGCTTTGCATTTTCTTTGGCTTTCTAAAATCAATTTAAATAAAAAATTTGAGATGTGACATAACTAAGGCCGGTATTTATAGTCGATTCTTATATTTGAGGATGTCTTAAGTAATTGAGTCTTAAGATGTCATAAGCTAATCATGGGGCTGTATTAGCATCTTAAGACATTAAGGCGGTCTAAAATAAGGAAGGTCTATGAATATCTAAGATAGATAAATCCAAAAACACGCGTGTCTCACTTTATCTTGATGTACTCCATCCGCCAACGAGTCTGCGCGGTGAGAAGATTTCTGTTTGGCTTTTCCCGGCAGCGATGGATACACCTATTCCCGTCAGTCACGTGGTGAGCTTTCGCGGGTAAGGATCGCATTCCGTTGTCGGTCCTTTCTTCTCGGTTGTATAAAAAAATTAGTAAAAAAAAAAAGAAAAAGAAAGAAGAAATATCTGAATTCCTCATAATTCAAGGTGCATTTTCAAGATCATATCGCCAAAGGTAAATGTCTCTGTCGAAATTTTCGTCAAAACTGTCGTATTATATGATTAAAAATTCTACTTGTGTACTTACAGATAACAAATATAAAAGTAGGTAGCGGAAAAAACAATATAGTTATATGATATATGTGTTCAACGAAAGTAATTGTGTCAATTGTCGCAATTTTCATTCAAATTTCTTTTATCAATCGATTTGAGCTCAATTTGTGATTTATATCCGTTTTTATCAATGCAGTTTAATTTTAATCTTCTTGTTTTAATTCATTCTTTATTTTTTTCTAGTTGTAAGAATTATAAAAGGATGAAGAATAAATTGAGATTGAAGTTAATCTACATCTTATCTTGTTATTAACTTTAACCTCAATATGTTCAATTTAATCTCAATATGTTTTTATCTTTTCTAACAATAAGGATTAGAAAAAGGTAAACAGTTAGTTAAACCGAGAATAAAGTTAATCTTACATAAAACTGGATCTTAAAGTTGTAAATTGATTGTAAGATTAATTTGAAGTAAATTGATTATAAGATTAACTTATTATTTTTTTAAATAAGTACGTTATTAATTTTAAAGGCGAAAACACCGTGAAAGTAGATATACGGTCGATATTGCGAAATATAGAGTCCACATTTGGAATCTAATATCTACCTAGGAATGCAGTTTCAATGTCCGATGATACTTGGTTACTGTATTGAATAATGCAATATACATCGATGCTCACCTGACAACGACGACATTCTACATTGCGAAACTTCTCGTGGATTGATATAGGAAGTCTACAAGAAAGTGGAATTGTACTATATACTCTTTATTTCAATATGGATTATTTCTAATTTGGAATGCTCTTTGTAACAGTTTCGTTCTTCGAGTTTTTATTTTCTTCGCGAAATAGTGCTTTGAAAGTATGGTTTTATTATACATATACATTAAATATTCCACATGCATTTGCGTACATATATTTATATGTATATATTTTACATTTAGAATATTTGAATAAATATGAAATTCATATGGAAATTGTGTGTGTGTGTGTGCGCGCGCGCGCGCGTGTGTGTATGTATGTGTATATATATATATATATGTACATGTACATATAATTTGCTATATCTTGTTGCCATCTTCATCACGGAAAAAATTATATGAACGTGACGCGAAGTTGTACATACAAAAAGTCATACATAATAGACAAAATTAAAGTAGGCATGTCTTATTTATTAAATGTTTTATCTTCCAAGTTTAATCTTTTAATTAGACACGCACAGTTGAAATTTTAAAAACAGTTTGTATAATTTGTAGTGAGAAATTCTCACAAAATTATGTTCAATTAGGAAAATGAGACTCTTACGTATCAAGTAAAAATTCATATAATAACTTACTAAATATATACAAATTGTTGCGAGCAAGTTTGCATTTATTTTCAAGTTTTGTAAATTTCTTAGCAGACGGAAGATTGTATCTCAGTTAAAAGTTTTCTAATGCAGGACGATTTTTACTTTCGGAAATAGAGCGCGATTTACTCCTCTTAGAAGCGCAGTATCTGAGCTCATGGGCTCTCGGGACGACTGCGGTTTATCTCGAAAGCTGAAATTTTAAACAGTCGGAAACCTTTCATAATGAACTGAACCAACTAACTGTTACGCTTGAAACAACGCGTTGCCATACAACTGCATTTTCTTAGAAGAAATCTTCGAATTTTTTTTGGACTATTAACATTTAAAAACTGTAATGCAAATTTATATACATTCGTGTTTTGTTATTTGTTTTATTATATATTAAAATGTAAAAATATTCATAATACGTTATATTTTTACGTTATTACATAAATTATGGATTAATAAATCATGGCACATAATGTCGATTTACAGTAAGCTATTCAATCCCTTTATTAAAATTATTTAAATGAGTTAATAAATGGGTGGAAAATTTGCATAATAAACTACGGCACAGAAATAAAATGGCATTAAAATGTATCGATATTGTCTCGCAAACTATAATTAGTTAAATTAATCGGGAAGTTTTTATTCACGCGTGACTACAATTCGTGTGATGCATAAATACATTTATATAGTAGTAATACATTTATTACTTTCCATACTGTTAAAATGTAATGAACGATACGCAGAACACAATACGCACAAAACAGAATCTTTAACGAAGCAATTTTGGTTTCTCGATTTTTTCGACAGAATATTTGCAAACTGAGGGGGAGAAGCAAACGAATATTTTCGACTGGTATAATCCCTGGTGATATTACAATGATAAAAACTTCGTTTTCTATCGAAACACAAAATTGCTTTTTTAAAATGGGTCAGATAACATTGACTCGAATTCAACGTAAGCGGAAAGAATTAAGCAAATGAAAACTTTTCCTTTGTACGTTCACCGTGTTTCTCTAGGTTTCCATCATGCGACTATTCAGGATCCCTTCGACAAAGGCTAACTTTCTCCTTATTTATGTGGTCCAAACTCTTTGAGTTCTTCAATATTTGTAATTATACTCTTGTCTATCAGGACGATAAAATTACTAACAGTTTGAAACAATTTATGACAGTTAATGTCGTATAATTAGTTAAGTTAGGAAAGCACTAAACATCATTTATTGTAAAATTGAAGATATTCTTTTCTAATAGAAATGTTAAAGGAAATCGCTATTATTTAAGCAATTTTATAGTTTAATGTTTTAAGATTCTAAGATTTAAGATTTTCTAATTCTCAAGTTTAGATACTATTAAAATTAGATTAGTTTGAAATTTAAGTAAATAATTCAGTTTATTAACAGCAGATATGAGTGAGATATTTCGATGCACTATTGGGGAAACTTGATGCAACGTAGATGGACGCAGGATATTCGATACACGCTATCCTTTGTGGTGATTCTGGTCCTCGATTGAGATTAACGAACCTAACCGGTGAAACCCTAAGGGTCTTGTGACCCATCGATTGGCCTGAATTTCTATACACGAGCAAACGAAAGGATGTATATCTCCCGGGGATGCGAAAGCTACAGAGGCAAATTACAAAATAATATTAAAAATTTAAATAAAAGAATTTTTGTGCTACAAATTGTTTCGAGAGAATATAAAGTAAATATAGAGAATAGTAAATATGTTTGCTTCTAATACATGAAGGCTCGTAGAGTAAAAGAAAAATAAAGCCGATATTTCGTGTAATCGCGGCATTAGATGAATTTTTCCCTCGTCTCTTTCGTGCGGTCGTTCATGGGTGAAATGTACCTGTATCTATTTCACTTTGATACCGAAGTCCCTTTGTGGGATCTGAGTCGTTGTTAATAACTTTAAAGCGCGGCGTTCTACAGGGAATTCGCCAGTGTGAAACTTCACGACGCATGCGGAACTTCATCGGTCTCTAAGCGAAGAGATATTGAACCCTATATCTCATAAAAAATAGACTTCAACCGCAATTTCGCGGAACAGACACAGCGCCGGTCACTTTCGATTAGCCGTTGAAAGAGACAATGTTATGAGCCCGGCTACTATGACTGATGACGTAGAAACGTTCGATTTTTCCGGGGAAATAAGGGTTTCAGGCAAGGGTTGAAACCATTCTTATTTTAATAGAGTTCAGATTTTGTGATGCTGCAAAACTGATACTTAATCGATATATTCGCATTAATACAATTGCAAACATTAGAGTAAAATGTAAGTTTACATTTTTGTTGTATCGAGAAAATGTACTGAAAATTATGAATATTTTTTTCAAGTAATTTCATATTGCAATTAATTTTTTGCATATTTTATCGTATACATATTTCAAAGTCGCAATAGTCATAATTTTCTTAAGATCCACTTGATATTATCTGAAATCAGTTTCTATCGGAGATTATGTCGATGAAATCGGCTCAAAAATTAAATTATATTTAAAAGCATGGAATTTATATCGATCAAAAATCTCAGTCAATTAAAGATTTTTAAAACCTTTGTGATATTGAATACTAATCTTAAATATACTTTGTTTTCATTATTTCTATCTAATTTAAAGAGAATTGAAATAAAAATAAATACTTACAGAAATTATATAAAGTTTAGGCTGTAAATATTTCTTGAAAATCATTTTTTAATTTGTCTATCTTTGAACCATCTATACATACATATCATTTTACCGTTGATCAAAATACACTTGTTTCAAAATTGAAAACTGCAAGTGGTTTTATATTCCGTAACTAATTTTCCGCATATCTCATTGTAATGATAGATATTACATATGTCATAATTACGTATTCTGAAGTTACAGTAGTCATATATACACATAATATTCTCAAGCTCTATCTTATTATATCCAGAAATTAATTTCTACCAATCTATCGGCGATCACATTGGTGAAATTGCTCGGAAATTAAATTGCATTAAAAGCAGACAGTTTATGCCGAGACTTTGGTGAATTAGAGATTTTTGAAGTCGTCGTGATATCAAATACTATTGATCTAAAGTGTTATTTTGTTATTTACATCTAATTTAAACAAGAATTATAACAAATATAAAAGTAGAAATAATTATTTATAAATTTTTCAGTTCACAAATATTTTTAGGCAATAATTTTTTAATCTGCCTCTCTCTTTGAAAGATTTATTCATTATTGAAAAGTTTATTTTCCATTGATTGTACATTTACATTTTCGTTGCACCAAAAATTGTAAATTGTGAGAATTTCTTCGAATGGTTGCATCGCAATTAATTTTCCGCATATTTTGTTATAATAACAGATATATTCTGGAGTTATAATATATATAATCCCAAATTAAAAAAAATTTTTAATTATCTCTAAAAATATAAATTAATAATTACTTACAAAACTTTTCAGTTTACAAATATTTTTAAGTAATAATTTTTTAATCTCCCTACTTCTGAAAAATCTATATCAGATTGTCACAGAGAATATTACTAAATACATGAAAATGTGCACGTATTAAATTGAATTGTCATAAATATTCGATTTATTACATCGACGGCGCCTTCTCTTTCGATGCCAACTTGGGCGATCATATCTTCGATCGATTACCTCGAAATAATAAATATCGCAATTGATTGTTTACATGGAGGTGAAGCACATATCTATGATCGAACGTGCTGCCGACCTTTATATTCTTGCACTTGTTCGAAAAGTTAGTCTTATTTCATGTCGGAATTTAATAAGGTTGCACCGTGAAAGTGAAAATAATTCTATCAGTTGCGCAGACATTAATTTCACTTATTCTTTTGAATCTTTTCTGATAGCAACGTTTATATATATTAAATAGAGAAGAATGGATTCACGTTACTCTAGAGTGGATAAAAATGGAAGACATTTTCATCGTATTACATCCTTTTGTCAAACGAGAAGTTGTCTCTACGAGAAAATATTGTCGTTGGAGTTTTGTGACTCGAGGATAAAATGTTTTCGCTTTTCTTCCTATGTGGCGAATATAACGAGTTTTATAGAATTATTGACGCATCGACTTGCATTTTTCGAACTAGGGGGTCACCCGCTGTTCGATGAAGGCTAAGTCACAAATTCTAAAGAAACCGCATGTTTCACGTCGCTTCAAATTCGTTAATGGTATCCCCAAGTAAAAAGGTGGAAGTAAAGTAGAAACCACTAAAAGTGCATTTTCTCGTAACAAGTTTGTTAGTGTCTCGGAAGATAACGATATTTGTTTGGCCGGTGCAACGTTGTGATAATATTAAGAGTGAAATTTTCTGATCTGAAAATTAAATAATGCATACCTTTTAGTCATTATTTCTCAATATCACTGAAAGAAAATACAATATTAAGAACTGTCCACACAAATCTCAAATTATTAATATTGACTGTTTTTGCTCAAGATTAATCGCGAGTAAATTTGTTATATTAGTGCTTTTTTAAAATGCAATTTTATTATTAATTTTTGTTGAAAGTTTTATGAAATATACGAAATATACGGCTTGGGGAAAAAAGACTTAAGTCATGAAAAACTTAGACGCAGCTTTATGCAAATGGATAGGATGAAACTTCGTTTTGATAAGCGAAGTTTTCAGAACAACTCTAATGATAACAAGTGAAAAAGGAGAAGGTAAAGGATCGTGATAAATTTATGTTGTTATCGTTTTTATTTAAATTCATTATCGATGAGTTTGATGGTTTTAATGTCTTGTACATTATAATGAATCGTAAGGATTTAATTTTGTCTGTTTTTCAAACCTTCTAACCTTTTCCTTTATAAGAAGGGCTACTATTATTAGCTCTTGTTGCTTGGCCAAGTAACGTATAGAGATATATAATCAATGTGTTCAATCTCGTGTTTCAACCCATATTATGCTTTTATCGTGAAATGGAAGAATGAAAAACAAACTCTTTGCTACAGTTATTAACGCAAACATAAAGGTCCATATTTACGCTTCATTTCTATCGATGAATGCGCGCATTTAATAGCGCACATATATAGTTTACATTACAATACTGATTTTACAAAAAAAAAATGCGCATTTATTGCTAAAAGTGAGATGTAAATATGAACCTATGTGCTATTAAAACTATCGTTGCAATAAAATAAAGCCAGCAAAAATTTATAACATTTATAATCTATTTGATCCTTATTGCAACTTTGGAAATTCATGCCGTAATTAATGCCTCGATTCATTTCCTCGCAACGAATTACTCGCGCAAACCCCGTTTATAATTATAGACCCGTTCAATTCTAAGAGAGATTGCATGAAATGCCAAATCACAAATTCAATCATCACAAGATCCAGGTTAGGTATATCTTCTTCGACCGGGTCTAGTTATATATTCATTTTCGTTATCTTCGAGAGAGCATGGATTAACTTGCGAGATCCCATAAATTCCACATCAACGGTAGATTTCCTGGTATCGATTCTCCCTTGACATGTTCGCAAAGACTTGTCGCGTTAGCTTTGATTACAATGATTTAATTACGAACACAAATGTAAATAGAATTCTATTAATTGTGACCGTATTTGGTGAATGTTAATTTAATAATAGGTATTATATGTATTCGATAAATTAAAATTATTTTTTTTTAAGTTCTTTTTTATTGTATTATTAAGAATGAATTTATAATGGTAAATAAAATGTAGCTAGGAAAAAAAGTCTGACTTTCCGAAAAAATTCAGAGTAACCCAAGCGTAATCCGTTTCCATCAATTACTGTCTACCACGATTTTCTTCGTTCTCTCTCTCTCTCTCTCTCTCTCTCTCTCTCTCTCTCTCTCTTTGTCTCTCTGTCTCCAATAAAAAAAGCTACTTGCCTTAAATACAGCGTAATTTTCCCCCTGATAGTATCCGTAATTTTTTGCACTTCGCTGATGTTGGATAACCATTAATCGTTCATTATATTGCACATTTATAGAGTTTCGCTCCACGAGTTCTCAATAGGTTGCATCGATTTTTGAATAAAAACTCTATTTTTATTTATAACCATAAATGATAGGTATCTATAAAAAAGATCTCTGCAATCCCCGATTGAGTAGAAAGAATTTACTACATCAAATTTTTCTTTTGGTTAAAAAGCTTATTAAATGTATCGATCATCCCGTGAAATTAATCCAACCGACTAATTATGCAGAAATGCTAACGAATGTGCAATTGAAAGATTTGCATCTAAGCGAGTTCCGCAATTTCGTCGCAGCTTCAGCAGTATCGATCTTTCGACATGCTGCTGACGATATAGTGACGATATACCTCGGAGATCATCCGATAAAGCAGACTTGAATTTCCTGAGTATTTTTGTTAGCTTTCGACGAAGATCAATTTTGTAGTTCAGCAACGTGATTTTGGCACAAACAGTATGCATATGTACCACAAATACGAGAAACGGTAAAAGAAAGCAAAACATCGTGCAATCAAAATGTTACTGAAAACGTCAGTGAAACGTAAGATTCGTCGGTGCACGTAGGATTGCAAATCTGAAAAGCGAGAATAGAATTGATGCAAATATTGATGTTTCCTTCAAGGCGATGTGGAATTTCAATGGGCATTTCCATGAAAAGACTGAGAAACTATACATACATTAGAAAGCTAATGCAACAATACGTAGATGTATTTGTAGACGTATCTTAGGTCTCTTCGTTGAATTCAGTTCTTATTTTGAAAGTCAGTGTTACTTGTTATAGATATTTCTTGTTAAAAGCAAGCTTGGCTTTTTCAATATTGTTACCAGAGTTATAAAAGTTAAAATTTTTATAAAATAACTTCTTACTGTTACTCGTTACTCATTAAAAAAATAACTTACTATCATTAGGGGAAAATGAGATAATTTGCAAATAATAATCCAAGGAAAACATAAACCTTAAATGAAATCGATGATTAATTATTAATAAATAGAAGTTTTATTAAAAAGATACTTTAGATAAAAATTATTTGGCTTTAAATTACAATAATTTATATTCTGTCAATATGAATTGCAAGTTTAAACAAGAAACAAAATTCTTGCTGTCGCCACACGAATCAGTATCGAAACGATTTTGTATTTTGTTAAAAATTATAATTTATATTAATATATAAATGTTAATTATTGTAATTTAAATCAAATGTCCTTTCAATAAAAGCCTCTGTAACTGATAAATTAATTATTGGCTTTATGCAACTTTTCCCTTAGATATTCACAATTTTTCTATTTTCTTCTAAATCAAAATTATCGAAAATACCAATGCGAATATTAATTTGACTTTAAGCAAAGCTTAACTTTTTTTTTCTTTTTTTGAAACCGACAGAAAAGGAGAGGGGAGTTTTAAGCTTCGCTTAGAATTAAAGTAACGTTGGTGTAATTGGGTCTAAGACATTAGTGTTTACCTTAAACGGCGTGTGCGTTCTACAATCATATGTTGTAATACGGCACTATAAGCGTACATCAGACTATCACTGAAAAAATAAGTTGTACTCTAATATAACCCAGTGAGAAATGACAATGGAATCGATATCGAATCGACATCGAATTTGATAATTTTGACATTGAATTTGATGATTTCGACGTTGAATCGACATCGATTTGATGTCGATCCTATTGTCATTTTTCACCGGGAACTACTCTTACTACAATAGTCGTTCGTATTTACCTCGTGTTCGCAATTTCTCGACCCTCCTCTAGTTGCTATTGCAAAAAATAAGTTAGCTGTCCTTAATGTTATTATTATTCGCAACACGTATCTCGTTATTTTTGTTACTCGCAGCATGGTCGAGTATAACACTCCCTTCTCTTTTGAAATTTGCTTATACACTTTTATACACATATATTGTACGTGTATGTACAAAATAACGATAAAAAGTAACGATTATATTTGTTAATGTTAATAAAATAATGTAACTACGTTACCATTATCATTACTAATAAAAGTATAACGTCATTATAAATTTGTTATTACAAAAATAATGCTATATTGTTGAAATTTATTTTCTTCTTAATATTTTTCTTTTACAAATAATATATGCTTTTGACAACTTTTATATATACATACTCTTTTGGAAATAATGCGAATGTAATTAAAAAATATGTATTTACATATTTCATACATTATTTAGAAAAAAATAGAAAATCTATCTTTCGCAAATGTCTTTGGTGATATTCTGTCGGTAAATTGAATTGGAGTAGTTCATGATAAAATCATTTTCGCGAAAACGTGTTACAAGAGGTGGAAGATGATGTGAAGAGACACTTCCATTGAAAGACTGTGACCTTATTTTATAGTTTCGTGGATTTTCCGTTAACCAGCTGAATAAATGATAGGGGAAGAATTATGAGTACATATAAGCACTGTTTCATCTTCAAATGCTTCCTGCAAGCTCCTTTTCCTTCGCGGAATAGCCATTTCCTGTGTGGCTTCCTTTTTGAAACTGAACAGAAGGATGAAATGGCTACATTCTGCAAAAAAAAGCAGCTTTGCGACTGTTGTAAAATTCTTGAATATGATTGGTTTATACATTTAAATCCAATGAGGAACTAAGAACAAGACCAATCGTATTAAAGAATTTTACAGCAAAGAATTTTGCAAAGTTGCTTTTTCTGGTGAATACAGCCATTGTTTCTCTGATCATATATTATCTCTTTCTGTTCGTAAATAAACCGATGATATAACGATATAAAGGTAATCACAATGTCACATTATTTTATCAACGCGATTCTCCTTGCGATTTTTATCCATAGGGAATATGAAAATCCGTATTACATTTCTCGGAAAAATATAAAATCCAATATCATATGAAATAATTTGTGTATAAAGTCAAACTTGTATTAACCACTCGCGTGATTTTAATTTTAAATGTAGTTCCTCGTGTTGGATGTTTCAGACATTTTAATATTATATTTCAATTTTTATTGTTCTCTTTAATGATTTACAATTAAATAAAGATTGATATATAATGTTTTATACATTTTTTATATAAAGATCATTCTTTGATTGTAAAACAATTTACGTTGAGTATAATGGGCATAAATATCATTCACATATTTAACGAATTTATAGCCTGGGGTGTTCTGTACACGCAAATGATAAAGGGTTAATTAAATTCAATAAACTTCACTAGAGTTTTATTCAACGTTTCGGAGAATGGAAACAGATGGGTGCTTTTCTACGAGTTTTAATTAATAATATTAGTTACTTAATATGACACCTAAAATTAAATCAAGAACTTTTAAAAACGCGAATAAAGCTTAAATAAGTGTGTATTACAAATTAAACTAACCAAGACTCCAAAAAAACAATAGATTTTTTAATCGCATTCTTCAATTTAAATACTATTAAAACGCGCTTTAGCGAATAAAGAAGTTTCACATTTCATAGATATATTATTTGCGCGACGTCTTCTGCGCTTGACTCCTACTGCCCGTATCCTTTCCAGTTCTTAAATAAGTGTATTTTCAATAGTATTTAAATTGAAGAATGCGTTTAAAAAATTTATTGTTTTTTTGCACGTTAATACGTTTCGCCCTAGGCAAAAAATGGAAGGTTTTAATGTAACACATAATTTAATGTAATTCATACGCATATACATGTTACATTATTACATAAAAATACTGCATGATTTATAATTATAGATATATAATTATAAATCATGCAGTATAATTATAATTATAGATATATACACACATTCTTATATTTTTTATATATTCTAAAGATTCTTTTACTTTTTAGTACTACTTTTGCCAAAAGGAAAAATTTACAAAAGGTTTAATTTGATACATGCTTGTTATTCAGCAAATTATAAAAAGAAACAAATTATCTCATTATAAAACGTATTAAGCAATGCGCTTCGTTTGTTCCCGAAATAACAACTTTATATCATATTACATTACTGTTGAGAAACTCGGAATAATTCCGTTTTGTTCAGTATTTGTGAAACTGCAGTTTTACTTTTACATGTAACTATATGATTCTCTTTTAATGTTGTTTAATTCTGAAATAACTGTTATTATGTATTTAATGTGTTTAACAATTTACAATATCAACATCAAGAAACCAGATAATAATTATCTCTTATTCTCGTCTAACATTTGTAATAAGTAAAATCAGAACAAAAATTATTAAAGATATTAAATGCACACAGACTCTGAGATCAATTCAAATAAAATTAAATTGTATTTTATCTTGAAGATTATTAAAAGAATTATAGATATTTAATTTTTAGGTATTATTGTATAATTATTGTATAACCAATTTCCCTTTCCGGTATTGAATAATTTATGATGATAAATCAGTTTGCTTGAAAACTACATTATTATTTCCGTACACTTTAAAGTTATAAAAGTTGCTGGACAGCTGTATGTTCCCTATGGGTCAGAACAATGTACTTTACCGCAAAACACCATTCATCGTGTTTGTGACAGAAGTGCTGTGTGCATGGCAAACTTTGTGCTAAACCCTAGAACTGCACCGTGCCATCGCACCCTTCGATATTTGTTTCTGTCTCTTTGCCGACTTATCGCACTGGTTTCGCTAAAACTTCGCTGAATTTATTCTCAGAAATTCCCACATTAAAGCATTGCATTTTACTGACAAATATTGTATTATCAACTGCTAAATGTGAATAAAGTTATATAATCGACACAGCTTTTCATAAATGCAATTTAATTTATATGCGTTGAGTGCAACGGCTAAAATCATAAAATTGCGAAGTTACTAAAATATATGAGAAAGGTATTAAATATTATTTTTAATTTAGTTTCAGTTTTACTTATAATAAAAAAATACAAATATTAAATAAATTTTTTTAAAATATGAAGTATGAAAGAATATATTTTGAGAAATGTTTAAAACTTTTTTATTCTAAAAAGCGATAATAATTACTATTTTTTTAGAGTCTATACTATATTCTTAATATACTCTCGAAGAAAAGAGAATTGACAAGAACTTTATATTAAAACATTGTAAAGTTCTTTTCAAGCTCCATTATTTAACAGAACTATTTGTTTTCTCCTTGAAATGAGAGAAGCATCCGTTTCTTGTGAAAAGAATGCTCCTGCCGATTAAAGAATAGGACCAGCTTAATGCTGGATTTATATGATATTTTATTGCAAATAATGTTTTATTGCGCGTTCTATTGTAGCTAAGACTTACAGTCAGTGCGTAGAATCTCTAGTTTTAGTGATCGTTGTCGCGCTCTTCAACATTTTTAATAGTATTGAAAAAGACGTCTGAGAAATGAAAGTTGCAATTTCTCAAGATTGCTATGATGAAGTGTTGAAAAACTGTTATGAATGTAAAGAAATAACGCTTATTTAGAAAAGAAGAGAGCTTTAGTATATGTAGGTCACCCATTCTCTGATTATTATAAAAATTCTATAATTCAAGTAATATTTAAATTAAATATATTTTAATGTTTTTATTACATAAACATAATTAACTAATATATTTTAATGTTTTTATTACATAAACATATATTAATATATTTTATATTTTACTATATACGTTTATGTTTGAATATGATGAAATATATATTTTAATATATTAAAACACAAAAGTATAAAAATATTACGTAAATATTGTCGTTATTTTTGAATAAAATTATTGTACATTTGTAGTATATTATACATACTTGTATATACATATTATATACGATTTTTATTTTGAAATGTAACGCGAATAAATATTAGAAATGTATAAGTCTCATAACATATATTTGTTCTTTTATGACAAATTTTATAGATCAGAAATTGTAAGAAGTTTTAAAAGTATTAGCGATTTTCAGTTTTTATTATTATTCCTTAAGAAAATTCTAAATTCCGAGAGAACATTCGCATTTTTTTATTTAATTTCAATAAAATGATTATTATTTTTTATTTATAAATTTTCGTTTTGTCGTTCATAAAATAGAATAAAAAGTTTAGGAGCTTTGTCTGATGCTGCAAAATTTTTACATTCCTGCATTTCACATTCTGCGATCCTAAGGTTTCCTGAAGCATTCCAATGTGCAGTGATAAAAGCTACCACAATAAATAAGGATTCCCAGAGATAATTATTTATATGTATCTACATGTATTGTTATGTATATGTACATATTTTTTAAAAAGGTTTTGAGTAATAACGTTACTAAAACAGTTGAAAGATGATTAACGCGAAGTGCATTAAATTAATTTTGTAATAATAAAAATTTATGTAAGCTGTATTAGAGGCACGTACTTAATAACAGTTATATACTTTGCTTTTGGACTATATTTCTTAAACAAAAGCTAAAAATAAAAAATTTTTGAGAGATAAATACAAATTAAAAACTATTTTTTATTAATGATATAAAAGTTCTTATAATACAGTTTAGAATTTTGTAATAATTAATTTTTTTTTTGTAAAGTAACTAAAAATGAGCGCTTAAAATTGGCTATAAAATGAAGTAGATAAATAGTCGATCTTAACAAGATCGATCTTAAAACCGTCTGTATTATTGATTAAATCGTAATTTTTATATAACAATTATATTTTTTTTTAGAGTTTGTGAGATGAAGTTTATGCTGAGAACGACAAAAAATTTCGAAATTGAAATTTTAAGAAAAATTTTTTGTTTTCTCGGCATAAACTTCATCTCACAGACACGTATTAATGCATATACTTCAATCCTGGAAAAGGATTTTTGAATTTGTAAATAGGATGATTCCCTTAATGCCGCTTATTCTGATTCTTTTTCGTTTACAGAAATTATTTGTATATCTACACGTAAATGTATATAAAAATTTCTAGAATTCTTTCACTCTTTAATATAAAATGTTTTTGTTACTTGTATATATGCATACTTATGCTATTCCGCACAACGCAAATATGTGATATGTGAAAGTTTTTTTAGAGGCTTTTCCCGCGCAAATACAGGAATCATACTTCAGATCTGATAAGATTATTTATTTAACACAGTAACGCGATACTGTATACACATTATTAAGTTAATTTATAGTCTCATAGATAAGTGTCGTTTTACACTGCACCCTAATTTTATGTTTAAAACTGTATTATGAAAAAAATAAGAAAGTGAAAAATATAAATAAAACAGTTTTAAGAATATGTAAAACGATCTAATATTATTAATAATATATCCATTATTATTTCATACGCAAGTAAAAATTGTAAGAATTTTATTTTTGCATTTGTAAAATTCGCTAATTTTTATTTTTATTTGATTTTGAACAGAAACAAGTACATAAATATATAAGTCTTTTCCTTTTCTAATTATCTAAATAAATCATATTTTTATCAATATTAATAAAATAATAATAAATAATAGTAATCTAAAATATAATGTTTATATAAAATGTAATGTTTAATTTATGAGAAATAAGTAGGAGACCTATTAGGAGACTTCGATGTTATTATCGTTAACTTCCCTTTAATCATTTTTATGCAGACAATTGTAGCGTTCATTTTATGACACATACTATTATTACGTATTATTATAATCAATGTGTTGAAACTAATCAAGACAGCTTTGTTCCGACACAAAGTGAATTATCTTTGTGTATACATTCCTCCTTGGGAGCCGGTATTGCTTTATTATACCTATGTTATATAACCGACTCACGTCATGTCAGCCGACTTTACATAATGAAATCAAGGTGGTTTCAGCACATAATAAATTTATCTAATAACGCTGGTTATTTTCAATCAATAAGTAATATTCAAGTAGGCGAACAAAAATTACATCATAATTGTGGTCTGAAAATAATGTTACGGAAATAAAATTGCGTAAGTTATACACTTGTACTGCAGTGAATTTTATGCGTAGCGTGGTATAAAGATATAATTAAACTTATTAAACGTATGCGCATTGATTTCTCAAGTTTTTTTTATTGCTCATGTATTTTATCACTTCAAGGTTAATTTTTTGCGAAGAAAACAAAAAAGGCTATTTTATAGCTCCATTAAATCTCGCGCTTCGTTTAAGCGTTGCGATTATCTTTTCCTCCGCCGTTATCGCGCCATCGCTTGCGGGAGAATAAAACACAAGAAAATGATAGGAAAAGAGCGAGAGAGTAAGAGAGAAGAAAATTCTTGACGTGTAATTACTCGCGTGCTCTTTACGCGCATCCCCGCATTCGACACAACTTTCTCACCCCCCTTGTTCGCTGTCCACCAGGCTTTTAACGGTAAGCGATTCTCTGGTCTGAAATATGAGACTCAGGGAAGCTTTTTTTTCCTGGCAAGTAGCTGTCGTTACGGAATATCCGTCTAGAATTGTACCACAAAGTCAGGGTAAACTTTTTAACTTTATCGAGGAATTTATTTCAACGATCATTATTTGTGAACGGCGACTGTAACGTTTTAATCCTTTTCGTACGACCGATCGTAAGTCCTTACGGCAATTCCCTTAATAGACATATCATAGTATGCGAGTTATATTAGTCGCGTACATTATTTACGGAGCTGCAATAGCGGTCGATAAACTTTTTTACTATTAAAGGCATAAGCTTGAAAAATATTCGCGAAACTTATGCGTGACCATATAATTCCAGAATTCGAGAAAGACGGCGAGCGTATGCGATCAATGATCTTTTAATCGCGCGTTAGTCGAGGCGTAACAACCGTTCGCTATGTGATTTATGATAGGAGGATGATAAACAAGCGCGGGCGAAATTTAAACGGATTTTGAAGTTGCTTTATCGGGGAAGATTTAATGCCGTACTAAACCAAAATGTCGAAACTGTACGCGCAATAGGCAAAAGTGCAAACGAATGTCGCCGTTGCTCTGTCACGACAGAAGACCCTTTCCGCTCGCAATGAAAACGCGAACCAGAGATACGTAACCAATATATCAAACGTAGTCGAGCACGGTCTCTGAATAATGCATAAGGACGAGCAATGCGCGAACGGAGAGGCACATTTTCACCACTGGCGTTCTCTTTTTTTCTGCATTCTACGAGATGCACGCTGTCCTATTTCTCATTTTTGCTTCTCAAACGCAATGCGACATTTTCCATAATAAATCCATTCAAATAGCAAGATATATAGATTTGAGAAATTCTTTTATTACATGCTTTCAATCTTTTAGAGATGAATGTTTTTTGAAAGCAACTGAAGTAATAAAGAAATCAAGCTCTAAAATTACATATCTTTCAGTTCTGAAGTTACACCCTTTTTAGACTTATGATTCGGGTCAGATTTCAAGAATAGAATTAGACTTATAACTTTAAATGTACTTTAATAATGTATAATATTTTATAATGTATAATATTTATATATGTGCGTATTTCTGATTCTCAAATCTTTTGTATATGTGACACATAAAATTATAAAAAGATATTTATCCTGAATTCTGATATAAATAATTGATTGTCTTAATAGAAATAAATTTTATGATTAAAATAAAAAATAGTTAGGAAATAGATTTATTTGAGTTATTTCAATTATAGAACGTAACATTTTTTTCTAAACAAATCTATTTTAAATTATAGGCCGTTTGCTTCACAGCAAAGAATATCTCATTGTGGAGGGAAACGATCGACCCAAAAGACATCGGCATGTTACGATCTCGCCAAGCAAACACAGCGATACCGATGGAAGCGGTAATATATTCACGTATATTATAATATATTATACAATATATAGAGTAAGAAAGGAGGTTATGGAATATCATTTTGCTTTATTGAAGTAACTCAGTAGATATTCGTGTGACATAACTACTTTTGATACGAGTTGGTCATAGAGGGATACCAATTATATTATGAATAGGAGCTCTTTGAATATGTAGAACGAACGTAATTTACAAATAACTCAAGACGGACAATGGTTGTAGTTATGGAATGAAAGGATATTATTAACTATCATTATAACATACAGAAATATGAATACATAATTTGATATCAAAGGTTCAATTATAGGTATCATTTACGAATATATTGCATCTGTTTTTACAAATGTGTTAGTATTTATACTTTAAATGAACTGTATGGAAATTGTGTTTATAACATTCTATTTTTATTGGTATTTTTTATTGTTTATTTACCTTACTTATTACTTTTTATTATAAACTAGAATTTAAAAAGCAATGACAAAAGTTTTACTGTTTTATAAGTTAATCAAAATAATTTATGTTATAAGTTACATTCAGGGATTAATTATAAAAATTTAGAAGAATTAAATATTTTGTTTATTTACAGAATAAATTATTCTCTGTGCAATGTAACTTCACATAAATCATCAGATTACTTAAATATATAGGATACTTAAGATACTTAAAATATACAGGAAAATTGAGATTTTCGTCAGTATTATATAATATATTTTCATAATTATTGTATAATATATTTTTATATATTTTATTAGAGTTCACAAATAGACAAAATATTATGTTTTATTTTTTAAGTATAGCTTTATTCCACATGGTAAATTGTTGCTAAATTTTTCGTATTACTTTTAAACGCTAGAATAATCTGTAATTCTTTCATAATTTTTTCAATATTTTAAAAATATACAATATATATAATATATCCTCCATATTTGAGGCCTCCAAACTAAATTACGAAATTAATACCAACATACTTCTGAAAACTATGTCAACGTAAAGAGTAGATATCTGCAAAATTGTCTACCTTCAAAACTAAAATGCAGCCTTTATGCCAACATAATAAGCACTCGCGACCAGTGGCTATGTTGTAAGTAACATTTAAACTTTTACTGTGAAAAAATCATTTTGATAGTTACTCCTAAAATGCACTGCAAACTATACAAGATTCCATAACTCTCTGTGTAATCATAACTACCTCCTTTTCCTCTACACGAAAGGAAAGATAGTAATAAGGAATTTTTGCGGTTTATCCAGATACCGTTTATCCAGATATGGTGAACGGTATCTTCTTCTTAACAAATTAACAAAAAGGATAACGTGCTTTTAGCGTTCACCATATCTAGATCCACATTATTGCAAAAACTCCCTAATAACAGATGATAAAACCTTAATTAAAAAGTTTTAATTACTGTTGTAATTAATATTTAATTATGACAGTCGGATAATTAATGAGACAAGTGAAAACATTTATTTACAGGTGACGTGACAAAAATCGAAGTGGAGCTCAAGGAAGCACCAGATGCTGTCATCGTCGGTTCTATGTCATCGGAATTGGAAGCCACCACCGAGCTCAATTCGACCTTTCCTAATGGTAAGTCTAATAATTTTATATAATCCTGGGGGAGTAATCTTGTATATGACCTTCTTATATTTCTGATATTTTATGATATTTTTCTGACCAGTCTTGTTAAGCAAGATATAAAGATTCTTTTTAATCTCGTCTTTCTTGTTCTTCTTTCTTAATAAGAATTTATGGTTTCCGGAAGTCTTTTTAGTTTTTCTTCATGTTACCGGAAAAATAAGCATATTTGAATTTTTGAAGAAACATTTACAAAAAGTAACATATGATCGGTATCTTGAAATTTAATGAAGTTTTGGCACGGATTTTATTCTGATCGGTATCGCTATATTTCGAACAACAGAAGAGAAACATAACCGGAACTAAAAGTTTGATGAGATCTCTGAAACATTCATCACAAATAATGTTTCAATTTGCAAGGGTTCCGAGAGCTCGATTCTTCGTATATCGTTTGTTTGTGAATTTTTGACGTGACCTCTCTTTATTTTTGTCATAACAAATGACGAAAAGAAATGATTCGTGGAGTAATTGAGTTTTCAATGTTTACCTATCTTTCGAGCTTTCGTTCTGCACGTCGATTCAATTTTATTTTCATCAATCAACGAAGCATTATTCAGAAAGGATCATTTCACGTCTCACGATATTTCCACGAAATCTATCTACGTTCAAGCCGTACGAAGTGACGGTTTCACGGTAAACATAGATACATAGGTACCACTTATGTACACGTAGATCGGCGGAAATTACATTAATTAAACAATCAATTATTGCATAATATGCAGAACGTGCAAATTTTCCGATACATATTGGATCTTCGCTAATCTAATTCTAGTTTAGGCACGTTTTACAACTATTTATTTATTACTATTTATACTATCAAAATGATTTTAGTTTAACGTGAAACTATAAATGTTTATACATGACGACACTCCAGAGATTTTATGGAAAGTTGTTGGTGACAGATGGTCGATCATGTAATTTTTCTTGAGGAATGAAAACATGGAAAACTAAAATTTCACATAAATTTGGCGTACTTGTGATTAAATTTGCGGTAGACCACCTGCGATACAATTTAACATGCTACGAAGAAAAAGGAATATCGAAAAAGGAATATCTTTGTAATGTGTTGTATTTTTGCAGATGTTTATTTAAATTCAATTTCAATTCTTTAATAAGTATGTAAGTTTAAAAATGTATGAAAAGTTTTATTACTCGGGAACACAAAAGAGAAGAGATTTAAAGCAGATATAAGTTATGTATAGAATGCCATCTCAAACTATGTATAGTATACTCTACATACATCATGGATGCCAGGAACGAGTATGCGAGCATTGTACAATATAATGGAATCTGTCTACTCCTTTTTCTCCGTTTGATTTTCTACATGATAGCCTGGAAAGTAAAGTTCTCTCCTCGGTCCCGTTTCGACCGCATAGGACGGTGGATATCAATTTATCAGTTCGATCGTTTGCCATACGAGCGTAGTATGAAACATCGTTAGACGGCATTATACGACCGCCAACAAAGGTTTACATATGACTGAACATCGAATTGTACCCATGAGCGATATTTCCTGAGTTTATTTTCTCTCTCGCAGTCAGCCAGACACGTTCGCGTATAAGTTGGCCCGTAGATCAAAGGATGCACACGAGAAATTAGGTCACATTATCGTGGTCGTTGGATTAACTTTAATCTTAATACTAATCTATATATTAATAGGAGTATAATGCACACGCTGTGCGCTCATTAAACACTGATCTTTCACATAAACTTATAACTTCATTTGTTGTTTATAATTGTATAGTTTTTGTACACTTTATCGTAAGAAACGAGAGAGGATTTAATCAGGAATTGCAGAACCGGGCGCGGTAGTGGTACGAGCCGAGGAGGTCCTGATTGTCGTTCTTGTCCTGGTTCTATGGGTGGCTGCCATCGCTCTGTTTTTCAATCGATGGGGCAAGATCCGCATGCTCGAGCCGTACCAGCCGAAATTTCAGCAGCAACATAGACAAAGCTGCACCATGATCGACCCAAGCCCACTCCAGGTAAGTGCGTTTGTGTCGCGCTCGCTCTTCTCCCCGCGTTTACTCCCTTATTCCGCATAGATAGCATACTGAATGTTTATGCAGTTGTTGGAACGTACCGAATTGCATCGTCGGATTACCATAATGGACACGATCCGTGTAAATGTGTAGGTACCGCAAGCAGCTCTCGGTCAGATTGTATTCTATATGACGCTGCGAGCGATTATGTATATCAGTATATACATATCCAGAGATGTTAACGATAACTTGCGGCTAATGGATAATCGAATAAGAGTAAATTAATGCTTTTCATTTAGAAAATAATTTAATTATTTAATTCCTAATTTAAGGTATCGATTGCATTATTCGGTAAAATTTAAAAGGTACTAATTAACGGAATTGAGTTTACTTCAGCTAAAAATGTTATGATTATATTACGATTGATTTAATATTTTACTTTAAATATTATAATTTCAATATTATTCTGCGAAACGCATCGACCGTATTTAATTGAATTAAATAATTTGCGAAGTTTCTCTTCGTGGCGCGTAAATTAGGTAAATGCGTTATGTGAAATACAAATACCGCAGTTAATGGGATGAAAATTAAATTTCCTGATATATTATATACATGTAGTAGTATAGAGATTCTGATTATTTTCCATTTAATTACTAAAATAACGAGCATTATGGAACTATAACACATAGCAAACTCGGTATGTTAAATCACCGTTAAAGGAGATTGGCAAACTCGTGAAACCAGAGTAATAACTATTGTAAATCTACCCAGGATATATATCTTGGCTAAACACCATGTATCTTAAATGTTCTAAAACGTATTGTTATATATTATTAAAGAGAGAGGTAAATGTGTGTGTGTACCAAGTTTTGAATAACGTTCAGTTTAGAATTACCGTAAAGTTTATTAATTTTGTTTGACCATGAAAGCTTATTATTTATTTTTCAATAAAGTTTATAATCTAAGAAATACACGCGTATGCAATGTCTCGTACATATGTTATGGTATAAGCAAGTAATAACTCGGACGTTATTGGCGAATTTACGCAAGAAATAACGTATTTCCCATACGATACGCGGATCACGTAAACCTTGTTTCTACATCTGGATTCTATATGTACGATTATAAATTCACTCGTATCTTTTATCGGACCCTTATAGTAATTCAGCTTCAGTTTCGGATCGTGCCATTCTTCTTTCTTATTATAGAAATCGAGTCAGGAGTGTCATAGAACAGTGTTCGTTAAACAAAATAAATTCGACGTTGCGCAAAAACGACATTAATTATAAAACGAATGTTAATTATAAAACGAATATTAATTATAAAAATGAATTTAAAGAAATTGGAATTAATTTTAAAATCTTATTATTTAATCCTTAATAATGTCTTTTCGGGAAAGGATGTTTTTATTAATTAATAAATTTTTGGATAAAGACGTCAATCGTCGGCCGTGAATGGAGACAATACCTATAGGTATTCAGTAAGTTAAACCGTCGATATCTTTATTCATTCTATATTCCAATTGCGCGCTTTGGAAGTTCCTAAATCTTGTAGTAGCCATTAAACTGCCAAACGCATTTATGTCAGCTTATTTATCATTCATAAATGAATGCAAAATAAACGAGAGGATTTACTGCTGCGTATTTGTTATAAATTGACTCTCAAATGGTTTTCCGTCGGATCGCCATTCTCATCGCAGTCAGATAACATATATTTCGTAACCGGCTTCATTCTAGATGACCATATATACTTTAAGATTTTGTTATACAAAGTAGATTTTGTAAACAACGTACGAAGCAATTTATCAGAATGTTCTGAGATCACTTTGCAGACTAAAGCTGATGGCAAAGAAGAGAGATGTTTGTCATAAGATATAGCGTAAGGCAGAGAGCAGCTTATAATCTAAAGACTAACAGTCTTTCACGACTTAGGCTATAAATTTTTCTCTGCCTTACCCTGCGTCTACGTTTAAGACAAACTTAAACGCGTACATCTCGTTCTCTGCCATCAGTTTAATTAGTCTAATTGGCCTAATTAATTACAACTTAATGGATATCCACGTTTGACGTCAGTCCATAAATTCCAGTACATAAATTCCAGATCGGACTGTTTTAATTACGCTTTGATTTCTGGATGAAGTTTCAAAGTAAAAAAAACAAGACGCGGTTTTTAATCAAATATATTTGCTTACTCCGTAATAAAAACATAAATAAAATCCAAATTCGCAAGAGTAGAATTTGCCATGCGAATGATCTTTCATTTATATTGGAATTACATAAGCTATTTTGTTTTGTAACTCCATAGAGAGAGAGATTTTAGATAACAAATATAAATGTACCGTATTTGCGTGACAAATTTTTTTACAATATTACTATATTGACGTGCGCGTTTTGTTATTCATGCGGTTTAGAAAACAAATTTTTCGAGCGAATAACGCATTACTGAAATTGACCTTTATAGGTGTATAGGACGCGCCAAATATTTCGATGTCAGTTCCACATATTGGTATTGAATTTACCGATATAAAGGAATACAAATCACGACACGAATGGGATACGTGCTCCAAAATAGATGCTCAACAACAAAATTCACAAACTCGATCATCTCGTCGCGCTGTATATCGATCGAGGTTTTTACGAACTCGCTATATAGCTATTCGTTCATTTTGTGTAAAATTTTGCTTCCCAATATTGACATTGTATTTTTTTATCGCGAGAATTAATCACGCGAGCGTCATAAAAGCGGCAAAATAATCCCAGGTTTGTTTGAAATTCATATAAAAGGTATATTAAACGTTATAACAGTAGATTTTTGTTTCTAGAGTGTTTCTACAATATATATATGTATATGAATAAAACAATGTATGTGAACGAGACGTTACACGGACATATGTTTTTTGTCCGTGAGCTTCGAGCAATTACTTTTAGATAGGAATCACCGTTCGCCAATATGTATTTCTGCGTCCATGGTAATTCAATCACGGAAACGTTCGATTACATTGGCGTTTACTATGTCAGAAGCATGCAGCCGACCTCGATTCGGACTATCGAATCGGTCAATCGCGTATCTTAAAATTGCTCACTACGGTCTGCAGATGGTATCCGAGGGAAGTTGGCTCGAAACTATTTTTAATTTGGACACGCACGGCTGTATCAAAATATTGATGTTCTAACGACATAAAACATGACGAATACCTAAACGAAAAATCTGTATAGAGCTGTATAATTTAGGATACGGATAATAATGGGCTTAACAAGCTTATAATGATGATAAATTAACTTGTATCTCTGACGTGATGCGAGAAAAATTGGGAACAGTTGTTCATCGGTGACGCACATCGATCGACTGACGAAGGTTCTGTATTTAATGAAACTAAATGAAAATTTTCCTCAAGATACTTCACGTAATTTTATTTAAACCGACTCTCAAATCATCCTGATCCGCAAACCACCATCATTCTGAATGTCTTTCGTAAGTGGGACTTCGTTCCGATGTAGTTACAAGAGGTACTCAAATTATCGAATGTCGGATCGTCGCGTCGATCATGAAACGAGTTCACTGAAATCCAGTTTACTATAGGATTCGGGTATATCTGATTGAAGTGAGTCCCGCCAGGATATTTTCAATAGTCGATTCAATATCCTAAAAGGAAGATCAATCGTCTATTTGCAATATATACGATACGAATGGATTTACTATTGTTCTCTAAATTGTTTTAGTGAGTACATGATGAGCTTTCAGGGGATTACAACGTGCGGTTAGTAACGCTAGAGCCTCTAGAGGGAAGTTTGTGTCGCGTACACAGTCTGGCATATTAACACCATTGCTGACTGCCTATCATGCATATTCCAACTCTGTGCAAACGAATATCTTTTCACTGATTAAGTAGATTCCTGAATATATCCATAAATCTACAGATTTTGGATCTACATATTCGGGTCCATAAATCCATATATCCATAAATCTTCCTATTAGTAATTTACGTTTTCATATAACTGGAGTCAAAATTACTTTCTATTTGTACAATAAATTAATATGTTATTAATTAACATATATCTTAAAATTTTTGAATCTTAATATTAAATCCATTGTAACGACCTTTTGTTACGTCGAGGTCAATTTATACCAGGTGTTACGATTATGCTAATGCTGGCGAATAACGGCATGATATTACATGCAATATTCAAGACAGCATCTGTATAATGAAGCGATATGCACATGTCTGCGCATGGGACCTGCAATTTGTCATTCTAAGTATGCGAGTACGCGCTGTGCGCAGTTACATCGTTCCATTAAAGCCTTACAGCAATGTCGTACATATTACACGCGTTTTCGTTTGAGAGATATTATCCTGTCATGTTTCTGATGTGTGTATACGCGTTCCCAGATCCGTAATCCTCTGAAGCCGCGTTAACTAATATCTCGTTCAATTTTCATGATTGATGAGGAAGCTACGGGGAATAAGCTGTTGAAGGGAGCTTGCAGCGACTTTCAATCGTATGAATAAATTAATTTCACCGAAATATATTTCCCCATCGAGTAACTGATGCGGTAATACGACATTTGCTAAAGAGGATAATGAAGTACGTTGTTTACATAATATATAATCAGTATAAAATGACAATTTCTTCGTATTTTGTTTGGTCGTGCTGCGATAAATGCTACACAATAATTCCATAATTTCCTAATTATCATCAGTGGTATTCTGTTTTGTCTATGCGTCATTTCTATAAATAGCAAAATGATCGAAAATCACGCGCAAATGATAATGAACGTCGAGGTTAAATAAATTGTCAAAGATATTTAGCGAATTTCAATATGTGGTCGAGCCACTTCATTGTGATTGGCCATCCCATACACGCTCAAACGTTGAACATTCTCCGATAATTAGGATCGTGGGAATTCATTCCAAGTATCACCAATCGTATAATTCAGGATCTGAGTAATTAGTAATTAGTTTCGCAAATTCTCTCTCGTTTCGTTACAAACACGAATGGTTCTATCATAAAAAGAAAAATTGTAGCCTTTTCGTCGTTTAAAAAATTATATAAAAAGTATAAAATGAAAAATCTCTTGCTACTTCTCTCGTTTACCTGCGCTGTGATGTTTTATTGGTACATTTGATTCTGTTTATCTAATACGCTCCGCGTTGAATCACTCGTGATAGAGGAATCGTAAATTGAGCGAAGCATCGGTGCAATACACGTCTCCATCCTCTTTTGCATAATACATGCAAATGCAGCGTCATCCCTTTCAGCGGACTCGCGACACCCGTAATCTCGGAAGATGCAGCACTACGTCTTATAAAATCCATCGCGACAGCAAGTAGCAACCTACGCTGAGCGTCTAGCTAGAATAACGTATTCTCACAACTTGCAATGAAAATCGCGAGCAGCGCGGATGTGTGTATATCGCACGCGAAAGTTCTCCATTGCTTTTCAACTACACAGTTTAGCGAATTACTGGTGGCACGGTATCATAAACCCAGACTCTTAAAATGTCCTATTTACGTCCCACGAGAAAATTTTGTAACGTAATCTTTCTCTCTGGTTATAACAGAATTCAACAGAATGGCGTTGTAACCTGATTTTGGCCTTGTACGAAGAAACTTCGATCGCGTTGGGAAACTTCATTTACGAAGGAACAATATTATAATACTTCCGCTAACCGCGAGGCTTTTATAAAACAAATTCCTCTCGTTATCACAACAATACTGTCACGACCATTAAACCGCGTCTACTAGAAAATCATGTCAACTTGTCCGACATACACATATATCTCCGTATATCAAGTCACGTCCGCCCAACACAACCCAACATCTCCACCGACCAGTTAGCCAGTCACGTATCTTGTTACATATCTCTGGTCCAAATGTTTCTGTGAGAACACCACCATAATTAACTCATTATTTATTTTTGCTGCGACTATGTACAGGGTATCCCGCAAGTTTTTACCAAGCGTTTTTGTGTAAATAGAGCAGACTAAACTGAGTTGAAACGTCTTCTATCATTTTGCAATTTTCGCAATAGTTAACAAGATATTAATTATTAAAAATTGCCGAATATTGGTCTTTAATAATTTTTTACTCAAATACTATCAACATTACAGAAAAATTGCAAAAGGCAAAAATCTCTCATTTATTTTCTTTTTATAGAACTCTAAGAATTTTTCAGAATTTTTTATCAATTTTTTAGTACTGCATTTTCTTATTTTTACCAACATGAGAAAATACGATATTAAAAAATTTTGAAAAAATTCTAAAATCAAATTCTCAGAACTTTATAAAACAAAATAAACAATTTTTATCTTTCGCTGTTTTTCCGTAAAGTTTATAGTATTTAAGTAAAAAATTATTGAAAACCAATTCAATGATTTTTATAGTAATTAATCTCGTTAATCATTGCAAAAATTGAAAAATAAACTTTTCGACTCAGTTTAGTCCACTCTATCTATAGAAAAGCACTTATTAAAAACTTACAGAATATCCTGTATACATAAAAAGAACGATTTTGCTAAAGTATCTGAAAATTTAACTGGATATAGGGATCTGAAAATAATTATGTTGGATTAAAAATAATTATGTAACACACTCAAGCATAATCGACAATTCAGCAAAAAGCTTTGACATTCTTATAACAACCAACTTAAGCGTTTTATATAATCATTTTAATAATCTAATAAAATTATTTCAGATCTGTATATTCAATTAAATTTTTAGATACTTTAGCATAACCGTTCTATTCGTGTATATGCAGATATATTATGTGGGACTATAAGTTCGTTCAATTTTTTGAACAAAGCATGAAATGTTAGTTAAAAGTATTTTTAATCAATTAAATGTATACTATTTTGTTTGTTTCACCCTCTACATGGAAGGGATGATTTTGCTGTAGTATCTACAAAAACTAGATACAAATCTAAAAATAATAGTGTAGAATGCTTAAACTGATTGATAGAATGTCAAAACTTTTTGCAAAATTACTCACCATACTTGATCCTTCTCCTTTAATTATTTTGATGGTTCAACAAAATTTGATTTTTAATTCTAATTATTTTCAAATTTGTATCTAAACTTTTAGCTCCCAAACTTCAGCAAAATTATTTTTTAATATAGAAACAGAAAATTAGATTTCTTGATTGGTAGTAAATCTAATTCTGCCTCATATTGCCTCATTATGTATTCGACGGGATAATGGAAGAGATCTCTACGCAATATTCGATCTACAGCTAAACAGCCGTTTGACACCATCCATCATTTAGGGCATTTTAGGGTAAAAGCACATCACAGATGTAAGTCTCTCATCAATATCGGCTGTAATATCCAGCAAAGTCATTCTTTCAACAAACTTCATTATTCTTCCTTCAAAAGATCGATATTAATGATGAGTTTTTGGAGATTAATTTCTCTTGAAATGAAATTTGGCAAATCACTTCTGGCACATGTATTCAATTCTTTTTCGCTTTTTTATATCTTTTTTGTAAATTCGTCGCATTTTTATATCTACGGAAATAAAAAAGCATCATGTACCGAATGATATGTTATTTCCTTCCATTTTCAAATTGTTGTCAATATTGCCTATTGCTAACTGTTATGCAAATTAAAATCCCCTTTCAGAAAATACATATATGATATTTCATATGTCTGACAGCAATTAGTGATTACCAATAAGAATTTTACTGGACCGTATATTTAAAAATTCAACAATAAGAAATAAGAAATAGAAGTAATGGCCGTAACGGTTAAAGCTAGATCTTTAATAGTTAAGTAATTTGAATTACTGTATATACTATATACTATATATATATATATACACTATATATTATATGTATTTGCATATATACCATATTTGTAGTCATTCGAACTGCGTGTCGAATTAGTCTTCCGGATTTATAAACGCAATTAAACTACTGTAGTAATATCGCGAATTAAATTGACAAGCAATTATAATAATTTGATGCTTAATCAGGCACATTATGCTGCATTATTCGTTTCAACCATTCGAGTTGTCATCAATGGTCATGCTCAACGACTTTTATTACAGCTCGACATATATTACAGCTGCGTATACATATTTTTAGCCATATCGCATAAAATCGATACAAAGATGTCAACTTTGCGTCGCACATTTGTCGTGGCACTGTTGTTTTAAAAATAACTTGTGGATATAACGTCGCGACGGTACTGTTGTAAGCTATGTTTCAAGATTTCTCACACGGCGATAAATAAACCGTGTCAGGATTTGTTGGGATTTTCCTCTTGTTCGCAGCACCGGAGTTCGAAGTTTAACATCTACTGCATGGAGCATCCGGTGCAGGTGAGCTGTGTCTCGGCCGCCGGGCCGGCTGCCAGGTTGCGGCAGAACAGCGTGTTCGTGGGTTCGAGCATGTCGCTGCTGCCAGCCAGCCAGGAGACGCCTAGGCGGGCCAAGAGTGCGTTCGATCTGCAGTCGCTGGTGCACGCGGAGGGTACGGGAACGCAGAACGACGAGGAGGAAAGCGACGGCGACACGCTGAAGACCCTTAGGTCTATCGGCGAGACATCGCGACTGTTGCAGCGCGAGCGTCGATCCAGCGCTTACCAGTTCGATCGCATGGACGTCCTGGCGAGGCCGATGTTGCAGCACGAGCGCGGTATGAGTGTCTGTCACTTCGACAGGACAGACGTCCTGGCCAGACCGCTGCAGAGAGATCGCGGTATGAGCATCTGTCACTTCGACCGAATGGACGTCCTGGCCAGGCCGACATTGCAGCGCGATCGCGGCATGAGTATCTGCCACTTCGACCGGACGGATGTTTTGGCGAGACCGCTGCAGCGTGATCGTGTCAACAGCATCTGCCACTTTGACAGAATGGACGTGCTGGCGAGGCCCACGTTTCCGCCCGGCAAGTCTTTGTTACGGGAGAGACGCGTCAGCGCGTGCAACTTCCTGGAGAGGGACGAAGAATCAAGCAGTAGGAATATTTTGCAAAAGGACAGACGATTGAGCTTCAGTAACGTCGACAGAATCGAGACTCTTGGGAAATCATTGTCGCGTAGAGACCTGCGCAGCAGTATCAGCAACGTGATGGACGGCAAACAGGACAGCCTGGCGAAATCAAGTACGATCAGAGAGAGGAACAACTCCGTGCACTTTGATCGTCCATCCTGCAGCAAAACGTCCGACGTCGTGCTGGGATACAAAGCGACGTGCGTTTAATCGCGGCTTCTTCCGGGGCCTGGAGAACGTGCGAAGAAGACGTTGATTCCGTGACGATGGTCCAGTCACGGAATCTACCTTGGACGAAATATCGGCTGTGAAATCCTTTCGTAATCGCTTTCGACGCCACTTTTATCGCTTATATTTCGTGTATTCTTTTATGGATTCTTCTGAGAGATACCACAGCCCTGAGCACCGATGGCCCTTATTGAACCGTCAAATTGCAATAAATAACCTCTATTTAAACGCCGGCTTCGAAATATCGGCTTTCCCTCATTTTCTCCTTTGCGCGATAAGCGCAATCGACTTCGCTCGCTCGTTTTGTAGATGAAAAACGATCTAATCTCGATCAGAGAAATATCTCGCATCCATTTTTTGCGCTTGCGAAATGACTTCACAAGTGCACGTCGGGTGCTTTAGGTGCTCTCCGGAAATTAAAGGCGCGTCGCGTGGATACGCAACAGGAAGGTGGAGGTTGAAGAGCGTTTTTCATCCCTTTTCTTTCTTTCTTCTCCTAATTGTTTTTTTTCCCCGCCTTTTTGCCGCGGGCTAAATGTAATAATGAGACTACCTACCGAGCGTCGATTGCATGAATGATACATGACGAGCATTTCAACGAATTCGCTCGGGAAACACCGTTGAATTTCCATTCGTTGCTCGACGATTCGTTAATGGCATATTCGAGAATTTCGCTAGCCGAACAGTGAAACTTGCAGAACGCGAGCATAGCTGCACGAGTTACCGCAGGAGATCGCGATTGGGTGTTGGTAGATTTCATTGTGATGATTTATTCGGACATGGTCCAGAATTTTTAATTAACATTCTTAATGGCATGGTCTGACGAGCGAGCGAAGTATAATCAGTCGGAACAAAAATCGATCGATCAACTTTATTCACTTCTATCCAATTTTGCACTCCATCTTTCTCTCTCTCTCTCTCTCTCTGTCTCTGTCTTTCTATCTCTTACTCTCGTAGCTATAATTATAGACGTGGAGACTTTTCCTTCTCTTTCCTCTTTTTTCTCGGAATCTAATCTGCCGTAGGGAGCTGACGTAGAAATTACTCCGTTCTTCGAAGAGGCGAAGTCTCGTGTAGCATCTATTCTACTTGTAGACGTACGTACGGGCTCTCGCAAATTGTCTGCACACACAAGGCAGTAAATCGGTTAAATGCAACGGCGTGTTCACCGGGCGCGCATAATTTTTTTGACCTGTAGAACTTGCCAATGCCATTAGCACACGCTCTCAGGGATTATTATTTAAAATCTTCACTCGCGCGTAAAAAAATAGGATGCGTTTACTGACAAAAAGTGTCTGGTTGAAAATGGACGAATCAGAATTTTCTGGTCTAATCGAGATAACCGGAATTTTGGTTGATACAATATTTCTGGGAAAATCTATTCGAATTCTTACTTTAACTATAATAATTATTATATCAATCAGAATTCTGATTATCTCAATTAGAATCCTAATAGATTTAATCAGAAAATTCTGAATCGTCCATTTTCCAGAATTACTATTTAATCGAATCAGACCATTTTTCTCAGTGTTCGCTTTGGGTGTTTTTATAAGTTTTATTTTATCATTTTTTTAACGCATGTAATGAGTAATAAAGATAGAATGAAACTTATCTCACGTGAACATCTAAAGTAAACGCATCCATAGTCTGTTGCTAATATAGAGAATCATCGAATACGCATTTATTTCTTGCGATTCAATTAAACAACGTTATAGAGCCTATTAATTTAGCTAATGTCGAACGGATTGATGTTGAATGTATCGGTTGGCTTGTTAATCGAGCTTTGCGGCCATCGATGTATGAAATGCGATACGTAATCCGCGCATTATGACCGTACGTTTACATATATAACGATCACAACGGTCATTAAAATTTCATTATTACGTAATGGATTTGATTTTGAATCTCGTTTCGGTATGTCATAATTTTTCGCGGTTAATGCTGTCGTAAAGTACAAAGCATACTATTCTAAAGCCACAGATAAAAACTGTAATAATATTTGCCGTCATATCCACGAATATTCGAATATCTATGTAACGAAATAATTACCTATTTTGAATAACTGATAGATTTACATGATACATACATACATATACATACATGTGCGGGAACTAATGTCAGATATTTTCGGAGAGCCTACATATTTTTATCTGTTGGAATAAGGCAAGCAGTTATCAATGAGATTACTCTTAGTATCTAGTTTCTTCAACATTGGAAGATGTATGATACGCGATTACTTCGGTGCTAGAGAGCTCTTAGTGAGATTCATACTTGTACACGTGTTTGTAGTGCACGGAATTAAAGAGATGAGCTGTCATTGAGCTGTCGGGGTACATTGTCTCTCCTTTCAATTGAAAAATTCACTCTAAAAGATAATTAAAAGCGAATTAAAAAGAGAGAGATGTTACTGGAAAACTCATGCGAGCATCTCTAAATTTGTTAAAGGCCCTTGTCTGCTATTTGACGCTTTAATTAAAAGTGCAACGAAGTCACCATGTAAAAAGAGAAAAATCAACACTGTTTAATCCCGCACAGCGGAAAGCGGCCTTCAATAAAACGAGATATTACTGTAACATTTTTTCGCGCATATTTATATAAAAGTGGGAAGTGTAAATCCCCTGACGAGATTATCATTTTATTTTTCTTCTGACGTAATTGTATTACTGTATAATTAAACGGCTCGGCTCAAAATAATATATTAATCTACATGGAAAACATACCTCATCTGCAGTATTCAATACATTATTGTTCAAATCATTATTACTCTATAAACAGTTGATTATGGCTATTAAATAATACGATTGTCTTTCATGTAAAATAAAATACTATTTTTCTCCTGATCAAAAAATTTGTGACCTCTATTATCAAACTTTATGGAAGTATTAATCACAGTTATAGCTCCCTCGTGACAGATCGAAATTCATTAACAAAGGGACCTTCTCTAATTAGCCGATAATGAAAATATCGTAGAGTAATTATATGTACATACATACGCGTAGACACGTCAGACCAAATATAAGGTTTAAATTTTAAGATTATTATAGTGAAGACTATTAATATGATAGATTATAACGCATTAATCTGACTTCACATTCAGACGCGTTTCAAACGTACCTTCGATGATTCAAATTGTTTCAATCAAAAAGATTCAAGAGTTCTACATGTATTTCTTGTGGGTGTCCAATAAATTACATTAAGATACATACGTATCTCTTTTTTACAAGAACGAAGCATTGTAAAAATAATGTGTTGCATTTATTTTGTTAAATATTTGTTTGACAGATGATTCTATATATTTATTTTTAATACAGAAATTGCCAAATAATTTTAAGTATTTCTGACGGTTATATTTATTCCAGAAATTCTTTGCGATTTTTCTATAAATTCCTACGAAAACATCAGACATTTCTATAACATATTTTTTCTTACGTGTGTATATATATCCTCACGAAAAGTTCAAAGAATTGAAAAGAAATAAAATATATTAAAAAACAACGTATGAGTAAAAGTGATATAATGTTAAACTTGTGTGAGATATATGATGAAAAGTATGATAAATGATTAAGATCATCATAAATGATTTGCAAAATGGATAAATAATTCGATAGAAAAGCGTTCATTGAACGAGTTAATGTTAATATTTATACTTTATTATAATACGTATTTTTAAATTATTTAATTATATATACTTTAAAGAGCTTGTCATTTATATAATTATATATAAATGTATAAAACTCCGATTAATTAATACATTAATCAACTTTGATTTCATATAATTTGTCATTTACTCATGTGTGTTGGTTCGAGTAATTTTTCTAGTCGTATGATCTGCAAATTATGTATACGTAGGAGATAATTTTGTGAATATGTTAGCGAATGACTTTTTGTGAATATGTATGTTAGCGAATGACTTTTGTACAATAAATATTATTTGAAACAATATTGTAATATACTTATTTTTAATTTAGTAAAGAGTATATTTATTTGTAAATTTTAATAAAATCTCACAAAAGTTTCTCGTGTGACGAGATTTAAACGTGAGTTGCACCAGTAAATTAATTTCACATGTTATCCTATCTCCATTGTTATTTTCAAGGGAAGCAAAGCGACACATCAGAAAAATGTGTCTGTGCTTTCGCGATGTCAAGAGAAGATTGCCCAGAGGCTATCGCTCGTTGTACGTACGATAAAGTGCAACAGCAAAAGCAAGCGAAATGCACAGAGTTTCGCAAAATCAGTGGCTCTCTCGCTAACCGGAAATTTTCGTAAAAGCTTTTATTTCAGAATATCCTGTACCATATTGCACTCTTTATCGTACGACGATTATCGTACGAAATGAGACTCGTTATCTTTAAACCTCTCCATTTTTAAAGAGGCACGGATCAAGTAAGACTCTCCCACTGTGCTAAAATCCTTTCCATCTTTTCTTGAAATCTAAAATTCTAGAATTTAGGAATATTCTTGCTTCCACTACATTTAACAGTTCTCTCATCTAATAGATTTCATGATTATCTATACTTTCTTTAGAATCTTAATAATTTATATTTCTATCAAGATAATCGTAGGTATTATTTATTTCAAATTATTCTTGTTATTTGTTTCGTTTCAATTCACATAATGCGGTTCGACTGTTAACTGCTCCTTCATATAACACTTATCATGAAATTTTGACATTAATCGGACATTAACTTATGGATTACCTTCATAATCACGTTAAACTATTTGAGCGCGAAGGAAACAAGCAAACTGTTTAATACGACCTATCAATATTATCGACTAAACGTCAATACCTCTAAACTACATATGATATGGCCATTCTTTCATACTTTCAATCCGTCATATTATTTCTAGTTTTTATTGAGAAACGTTCTTTCGTCATTATATATCTTGTGCGTGACTAAAAATGCAGCGCATTTTCTCTACCTGCGAAGCCTTTGTTACTTTCATGCGATTCAGCGATTATGCTTTTTACGTCAATATGGATATAAGAAGAAATATGATTCTTCGCAAATATTATAAAATTATGAATTACATTGAATATACGTTTATACAACATTTAATTATATTTTGTTAATTCTTGTTCTGTTCATTTTTTGTCATCATAATTACATTTCATCATAAAGTTAATATTTTTTTCTGTTTTTATTACTATAAAGTTTCACCTAAAGTTTTCTCATTAAAATGATAAGCATACAACTTGATGAGTACGTATCTAGAACCACAATTTCTAAAGATTTTATTTATTTATCTTATTGTTAATAAATTTTATAAGTATTTTACATTTTGCATTTGGCAAGATGACACAGGCTGTAATAATAATACTCTACATTGTTACTATTAGCTAACATTTTCGTAGAAATTCTTCCCCTATTGAGAGCGAGCGCTTAAGAATTCGTAATCTAAAAAACTCTTACGAAATACCTGATGAAAATTGTTGCATAGAAAGCGCAGTAGCTTATATTTTTTATTCTGTTTTATATTCTAAAATTAATTAAATTTTTATACGAATTACTTTGATTTTTCTCAGAAACATTATTAGTAAAAAAATGCAAAAAAGGCAACATTTTATCTCATTACTTTGCAGAATCACTTTACAGAAAAATAATGTTTCGTGCATTATTAAGTTTTTCACACTGTCGAGCTATTTTAGATTTTTTTGCAGGTGGGTTCTCAACCATGAAACTTTTACGTGCTTCGCACGTGATTTAAGGAATTGCATCGAGAGATTGCAAGATCGCATGGGCTTAATATCCTGAGCCCATTGCATCCACGTTCTATCTAAGACTGTTGATTTTTCTCACCGTACTTGGACGAACCAGAAACTAGGGCAACTATTTCGCCGTCGCGGTTTGTCTCTAGCTAGAAGGAGGAAGAAAATAAAACGAAGTATCCAGGCGAAAGCAGGTGAAATCGGAAGATTCTGAGATGAGGGGCTCATGGAGAAATGTAGTAACAGTCCGTTGTCAGCTATCAAAAGTTTCATAGAGACATTTGCGACAAGACACAAAACAGCAAACTGTAGAGAAGATGTCCCAGAAGATTCCACTTCTTTCTGAAAGGTAAGACGTCGTTTTTGCGATATTTTTTATTCAACTTAACATAACTTTAAGAACTTTCGACAAAACTAGCAGAAAAAAATAGAAAATACTTGAACCAAGTGGTTTTTGTTGTAATTACGTGATTAATTATTAACACGTAAAATAAATATTTATTTTTAGTATTATTTCTCGCAGCTGCGTTTTTTATAATAGATGTGTCGTAACTATAAATATTTCGAAAATTATTTTATTCTTCTCGGAGTTATAATTTTTTTAGTTTCCAAGATTTCTTGATTTCTAATAAAAATTATCTTCATGATACATACAGATAATTATTGCTGCAGAAAATTATTGCTGCTGCACTGTATTATACAATTACTTTGTGTAATTATAATATAGCTACTTGATATTTGCGTATGAAGCAAATTTTATTCATATATTAATTTCTGCATTGCAATTCGAATCACTGAATGCAGTAAACGAGCAATGAAACTAAAGGGTAGAGCTCATAAAATTTGTGTTGCCGTAAATAAATGTTACATCGTAAAATAGGCTCCATTTAATCCGAAGTCCTCCGCGTTGTATTACGCAATTAGGCGAGTTAGCGGAGACGACAGAGGGTATAATCTAAGGCTTTGTTTTTGACAATGAAATAGATATGATTTATGAAGGCCGAGTATTACGACGGTGAGCGGTGACAGTGACGGTGGAGTGCCCTCCTTTTAAAGATTATTGAGGATGATTCGATTCAAGGACACGACGTTTTACCTTGACATTATTTTACATCCGATAGTGCGAGGATTAAATATATTGCTTCCGGTATATTATGTATAATATCATGAGATATCTTATAACAGACAAAACTATTTGCTATATATTCAGTTTTATCTTTTATTTCCCTTATATTCTTTAATATTTCAAGTGCATCTTTCGCACTTTCGCTGAGTTTCCGGCCAAGTATTGTTCGCAATTCAGACTATTGTACTTTTCCATTTTCTGCGTCTTCCAGTGAATTCCCACAATTATTGTCATAGTCGCGAGACGATGGACATGTTCAGCTGAAAAACAGGAAGATATCTGCCTTCGAAGAGGTCGATATATGATGTGGGTGATGCTGACGAAAGGATTTCTAAGTAAGAGCAAAAACGAAGAAACACCCAATCCAAGGCGTTCTCAATAACATCTTCAGAGATCTGGTTCGCTCTTTCTTACGATCGACGGTCTGTAAAAAGCCGACGGGATATCACGAAGATATATGACGGTAGTTTTGTGCATCAAAGACAAATTTCCGAGATATATGATGCACGAAATACTTAACCCTTGTTACTGGGAAATTGTGTGCAAAACATAAAGGTCCCAGGTTAAATCTGAGTGACATTAAAGACAAATTGGAAAAGGAAAACTGTTCCAGCGTATTTGCTTTCAACAGTAAATATCAAAGTCCATTATCCAAGTCGACAACTCTACAAATGATACTACGGTCTTTCATAGCATTTGATCTCAGTACGCAGAGTCTCATTCAACGTTTCCAGAGAATTACTTTCCGGAAACATGCCTTTCACGAACTCTTTTTTAAGTCAAGCGTTTAAACTACGAACCATAAATTTGTGGTAAAATTTCTTATACCACTGCTACGTATGTAAGTACGTTTGACGTCAATCGATAATTGTTTTCTACTCTGGAGTTTAAATAAAGAAGCGCTTCAATTATTTAAAGAAAATGATGTTAAAATAAAATTGAATTAAAAAGGTTGATTGGATGCGTGACATGTACAAGGGTTTGCTCAAGAATAAGCTTTTTTACACTCTTTTATTCAAAAAAAATTAAAAGACATTAAGGAATCTGTGCACTTTGTATATTTATAAATAATTATATGTAATAATTCTATATTTCTATACAATTCTAAATAATTCTAAAGAATCTAAATAAAAGAATGAGAAATTCACACACAAAATTACATATATGTCTATTTATGCTTCGCTATGCGGAAACTATCCCAGTTAATCGTTACGACATTACGTTAGCTCGTTAGTCTCCGGATTTCGTCAGACACTCCCACTGGCTTCCAGCAGACTCCTTAATTAAGTTGTGTATGTCTTTAGAACAGCTAGATTCGCTTTGGTTACCGTTCTTGTGAAGATAAGAAAATTCAAACAAATTTATGATTTTTTCGCATTGCTATATTTAATAGGATAAACATCTTATTTCATTTTTATTCCATCGTTCTATAAGAACTAGACTAAGGATATTTGTAGTATTTTATGATTATATGTATAATATGATTTTCTAAGTGTCATTTATAATCCATCAATCGCTGTTCCAATACATTTATCGAAAAAAGTATAAGAATTCTTTTAATGCAGCAGAGTAAAACGTTGCTGCGGTTCTGACGCGTTAGAAGTTATACGACCTGTCAAGTTTTAAGTCGTAAATCGCATTCGCCGGATGACAATACTTTTTCATCGCGAAACGGAGGGAAAAAGAACGATCGTGATGAACGGAATTATGCCACAATTTCTGGAGTTTCGCGCGAAGACGAAATCCATCTTCCAAGGCTTGTTGGCGCCCTTTATATCTTGTTAAAAGTTTACGGAGAAACCAAGTTTCTCCGGAATATAGCGCTACACACACGTATCGCAGTACGTCCCTCGGAATTATAGTTTTTATCTAGGAAAAAGTGCAGGATAACGCTATATATTGATCGCTTTTCTTTTTTGCTGATGAATATGACGAAAAATATTTTAGAAGACAACTGTGTTTAGCACAACTAATGTTCTGTTGTGGTAGAAAACATTTTTCATGTCAGTTGTAAACTATTTCGATTATTTACTTGGAGTGAAAATCCTTCATCAAGAAAAAGAGAAATCGAGGAAATGATTAATAAAAGCTTTAAAACGAATCAAATCCCTTCTGGCTGGCTAGTGCCCTGAATAATTAGCGAGAAAATGACGATTTCGTAGAAGTCGAACTTCAAAGTTTGTCTGAGACTTTAGTAAGTAAAAGATCTCTGTTTCAGCTGCGACATTGAAATAATCTTATTTCGGACAAAAATCAATTTACGTCGGAAATAATTAGTCAATAAATGTATAAATTTTTTATTTATATGCTATGTATGATAAAGCAACATAACTGTCCTTAATTCCACAGAAACACATTGTTGTTAAATGTCATAGTTTAAAATACGCGGCATAGTGCGTTAATTAATTTAAATGGATTTAATATTCCAACGTTTCCATCCTCATTTAATAATAATCATCCTATATATATATATATATTTATATTTATTTACTCATTTTGCAATAACTTGTTTCTAGAGTGAATTTTGCTCGACGCAACGCGTCGTGTCAGTTGCGAATTGATATGTCCCCACATATAGCTTTTAATGGCATTCGTTAAACATTCGCTCATGTTACTAATGCGCCGTGAGATCGAATTAATGCGTTAGTCGCGGTTCATAACCTTAGCGATAAAGCCTGGTAGTTGCATTCTATAGAACACTATTTGATTACGAAACGTATCATGGGACACAGAGAATTCGATATTTACTTTAAAAAGAAAAATAACAATAAAATTATTGAAATATGCAATTTTGCAATTCAACCGTTAAATTTTTCATATTATTGTTATTTTTATAAACTTTGATATTTTCCATTTTCAATTTCCAAAACATAATTTTAACTCTGTGAAAAATATAAAGAGCGCATGTTTATTCAACTCGGAAATTATTCAAAGCTGCCATTTGGAATACAGGAGCTTTCAGATATTTTGTGCAATATGACATATAATTTCAGTTTAATCGAAACTAAAGTTAATTATATTCGGTCATTATATACGCGTTTGCAGAAATTTCCTTTGGTAGAGGGTAACGTTGTAAGTTTCGAGGGTCGTAGGTGGAAAGTCAATAAAAAAAGGAAAAGTGAATCTTCGGAATTGCGTAACACGTGAAGGGAGGAGAGATACGGTCGGTGACATCTAATCTGGCGAAGATAGAGAGACCAGCACGCGGAATCCGAGTGGCACGGAGAGGCTTCATTGGTTTCGTTGCCAATGATACGAGGCAAAGCGTAATTATCTTTAGTTACAGAAACTCACTGGATGAACTTTCGACTAAAATGTAACTGCTGCGTTTCCGAGGACGATGGGAAGAAGTGCAATCCGCTGAGAATTAATTCGTCCTTTAATTACGGGTTGCGCCGTTGTTGTATAAAGTATGTTGAAAAATAAAAGCAAACACCTTAACATGTTTCTGAATGCTTTTATTGTAAAGAATAACTAAAAAAGTTCCTTATAAAAAATTGCCAAACTTTCACATGAGTAACCATTACAATGATTTGTTCCAGATCATTGAATTGAGTGAGGGAGTCCCACCCTTTGACCACCTCGTTTCTCAATCATTCTCCTGGATTTCTTTTTTTGAGGGTATCAAAGACGTACAAAACACAGTTAATCTATCAAGACATAAAACGTGAATGTTTTTTGCAACCAAGATGTAGTCGCTATTGGCACCATAACTAATGACATTCTTCAGCGAACTTGGAGTGTAGGAATATCTGCTCGATATTCTTCGTTACTGAAGCTACTAAAGGTGCTCATGTGGAAGTTTGATAATTTTTTTGTAAAAAGCTCTTTTAATTGTTCTTTATAATAAAAGTATCCAGACATATTTATTGTTCATTTTTATTTCTTATCATTTTAAAATACTAGAGGTTCATCATGTACACTTTATATCTCGGCGATATACATAACTGTGCGGTTGTGACACTCATACTGGAGAGTTAGAGTATGCATTTTACTTGATGAGAACCGGACGTTGACCAATGACCACAAAAATTCCACTGTGTTACGCTTTAGAGACAGAGTTTGGCAAATAATTTTCCTGTAGTTTCACCCGACAAGTTACATTGTCCATCACCTGGACGTGTTTCCTCGTTACCGTTTCCAGCGGTGGTTTAATTCCGGATAAAGAAAGCCAGAATCTGAACTTTCGGATTACCGTCGGGATTCGTTGCGCTCATTGTTCGGTACGTACGTGGAAAATCTCTCCGTTTTCTCGTGTCAGCGAACGTTCCGTATTTAAGTCTGACATTTTGCAGAGTCATTGAATATAAAATGATAATAACAGAAATTGTGACCCTTGCATATTGCTGTTAGAAATGGCAGAAATTCAGAATTACAAATTTGCTGACTTTTGCGGTATGTACGGCTTGATATTCTTAAATTAAAATCTTTATTTAAATTAAACTCTCTTTAACACGGAGAATGAAAATAAACAATTAATAAACATAAATGTAGAAGATTGAATAAAAAAACCGATACGCGCGCGCGCGCGGATGCAATGTAATCAGCTGCATTTGAAATACATTGGATTGAATATTTATATCTATTATTTTTTTTATTCTTGCAAATTCTTTGCATTTATAAAAAGATCATCAGTCTTTTATTTTTTCCTATTAAACATACAAACTAACAAAAAGAATTACATTAATATTATCATTTTCGCAAATGGAAAATAACAGTAACGATAACAACATTATAAATAACACGTTACTTTTCCTGATAACTCTCTACTCAACAATGTAATATAATACATATTGTTATACATTATGTTGTTAAATAGGAGTTATATTGTTAATTAGAAAATTATAACTCAATGTTATTAATTTGTGTTCAATAGGTTCTTTCTTTCCGTCTTGTGCATTTAAGACACACAAATTCTAATTCAATTACATTTAAACGCTTCAATAACTTCGACTAAATTAGTTACATTTGCGCAAGTTAAAGTTTTGATAAGGTATCTCTTTGTCTCTAAGCACGAGCAGTTAATATATAGCCCTTACTGACTAACTTTCAAAATGATCAAGGAATGCATAAAAGGAAGGATTCGCAAAAGTTTCGTGAATCTCATTGACATAAGTTTACTTATGCATACATATTCAGTGACTTTAACTGCGAGAATGTCCAAAGCAGCGCATAAATTTCTCGTTAGTTTAAATTCGCGTCCAAGTCGACAAACTGAGAATGTATTATACTAAAAATATATGTATATTATCCGTTGAAGTTATGTGTTTTATCATACATGCTATATTCCATTTGCGTGTATGCTTTATGCGAGCGAACACGCAAATACGACGCAATCTGCTCGAGTGGCAATCGAATTTCCAGCGGCTACTACTCCTCTTTTGAAGACTGTATTTAGAGATTCTATTTATGGATTAGAAAGCTTCGAACTTCCACCACGATGCAATCTCTCTCAGCTTGCCTGAACGCTATCATACCAATCCGATTTATCCGTTAGCCAATTCATCAATTTGGGATTTATTGCTTTTGTGTGGACAATATTCCTTTTTACGAGGAGTATCCGAAGCTATATAAATGCCATTCGTCTCTCGCGTACAATAATTCTAATTGAGTTTTAAGCCACTTTCGATTAAGGTTTAATCAGCTTTCGTAGTTTCAGGAATGATTCGACCATTAGTTGTAGAATATTACGTAATGACACGCGAGCATGAATTTTCATCTCTAAAGGAAGCTTTTTCGGGGCGAACACGTCAGGTCTTCCCGCCCACTGCTTCGTTTTCTCCGGTTAAAGTGCCGTCTTCGCTAAGTATATCTAAGAAGAAATGTTTACCTACTCCATCAGTGCCTTTTTGCTCTTTTGCTTCTACTCTTTTTTTTTTTTTCCGTTCAAAGATCATTTTGGTCTCTATGACGCGAGCAGAGGAAGAGCTGCTCCTATTTTCAAGCCAAGGCACGTAAGAACCCTGGGAGATGCTTCATTTCGGATCACATTTCCCGTCGGAATTTAGAACAGGTTACAGCACGTACCTGTCCTCGATTACCTCTGTCGTCCACCTATCTTCGTGTTCCCACGTATCGCGTTTTCAGCTCACTTTGCCACGCGCTCATCCCCTACGTCCTCGATCCACGCTATTGTTTGCTAAAGTGCTTAAGAACGGTTGCAGCTGTCGCCTCCCTACATCTACAGACACTGCGAACTCTCCACAGAGACGATGTTGCCAAGTATGTTCGAACCCCATCTTCCACGATAATGGGGATGTTCGCTCTGCGAACGCAAGCTCCATTTATCAGTAGACTGGTCCCCTTTCGGTCGAGTCTCTCATACGCCCGATTCCAGATATTTCTTACGCATTGTCAGCCGTAGTGATGGATGGTGGTATCTTGTGTCGTCACTCACTCGTTCTTGGTGTCGATCATTATACGTTTTATGGACCAGCGTGATCCCCAAGGTCGCCCCGATAGGGATGCACATTATCTGTCGAGACTATACTGACACTTTATGGGCGATTCGCGCGAGCATATAACCGACGTTATGGATTTATAGCTGTTTGACGACTTCTGGTGCTTCGGGGACGTAGTTTATAGAGCGTACAACTTGTGAAACGTAATATCGGACGGCAATCTGTCTATCGCGGAGAGTCGACGGACGATTGGATATCAAAATTCACTGAAACCGCGTCCAACTCGTTTTACTGTGATTTACGCATTTCTAGTTTCGATGCGGGAAGACTCCCGGATGATTTGATATTCTACGGACGATATGATTGCGGACTAGCCCATTGGCTCTATGCCACACACGTTCTGGAAACAAAACGACGATGGCACGTGGAACCAAACGGAAGCGGTAGTTGGAATGCGATGCGGAACCTGGCACGATATATGTAGTAATATGAATTTGCATGTTATCACTCTTGCGTTACGATTGTAATGCCTGCGAACTCAGAAAAGAGATATTGTCACACATGTGCTCTCGAGGTAGTCAATCGAGTCTTCAATATCTCGCATTCAAAGTACATGAGTGATTAGTTGCACGGATAAATGAAACAAAATGTAACCCTTATGATTAATATAATTAAAAATACTTGAATTAGTTTAAATGAATTATGATAAAAAAATCATAAGCAAATCTCGTATTTTAAATTTATTCATTCAAATAAATGTTTCTTTATTGAACGTGCAAATGTAATTACTGTAATTTATTATACTGTTTGACAAAAAATCACTTTGGCAAAAGTTACTTGACATAGCAAAATGACATGTCGTGCAAATTCTGCACATATTGTGTTTAGCGAAAAAATTTTCGAGGTATATTCTATACAGCACTTCCGAGAGAATTTGGGTGTTAAATAGTGTTATATTTATATTGTAGTATATTTTATAGAATATTAATTGAGAGTATCTAAGTAGTTGGGAGAATATATTTCTATATTTATTGTTCTATGAGAGATCTTATTATCCAACAAAGAAAATGTTATTTTATTTTACTTTTAATATTTATTCGTAAAATTGCAAGAAGAAAGTCTAGTGGTTTAATATTTTTATTCATACTTTTCTTATGGAAAATATTTGCTATTTTTCCAATTAAATCCTATATGAGTGTGCGAGCGTAGATACAGCTTTGCGTAATAACTTAAATTATTAATGCACATGCATTTATTCATAATTTATGTAAATGTATGACAAACGCGAGTATAATATCTCGTTGGCAAATACGCGATAGGTATGTGGAAGTATAGACATAGAGAAGACGGAAAGAAGAAACTCTAGAAGTGTAGAATGGCAAACCCAGGATTAATTTCTCTTGCAGCAGTTTGCCTGCAATCATATATATCTATACATGTATGATTACATATATGTGTATACACTGTATACACATATATATGTATATGTGTACATCTATACACACACACACACGCGCGCGCGCGCATACATAACACACATATATGTATACTTACATGCAACAGTATCTATATAATGATTGCAGGCAAACTGTTACAAAAGAAATTATATGTGTGCGCGCGCGCGCGCGCGTGTGTGTGTATTATATAACTTCCTTTCATCCACACACATTTCTTCGACAAATTTCTTTCTCTTTTGTTTAATACCTTTAAATACTTCCTACGCTGAATTTTATACTTAGTCCATGATATATTTGTGATAAATGTAGCTACATGAAAGGAGATTCCTCCAATAACGTGTAAACATATTTTTACTTCGTAACAGATTTCTCGCAGATGTTACTCACATGATGCAAATTATAGTGCAGGAAAACGCGTATCATGCTAGTAATAGATGCTAGTTTCCGATGAGCCGTCTAAATTTATTTCAGAATCCGACGATAAATACTAAGACAGAAATATATAAATAAATAATTCTGATTTTTTTATACAAGCGAACAGCAAATAAAATTTTTAATTTTAATCAAGTAAATCAGGATTTATTTTTCCTTATGTTCTTATATTAAATATCATACAATAATTATTTAATTTTAAAACAAAAATATTTTGTTTAATATTAAAAAATATAAATGAAGAATATTCGAAGAAATAATAGAATCTTGAATTGTTCTAAAATTTTAATTTTGACTATACTGTATTTTCTCGAGAGTTGATTTATACGAGTATTCAGAACGTTGCGTGATAAAAGCGAACAATGTATAGCGTATATAAGTTAAAGCTGCGCAGTTCACACATAGTCTGACACATGTTAGAGCGAGTAAGATAAAATGAAAGAATGGATTTTACGAAAGAAAACGGACTGCAAGAAGTAAAGATTTCTCTTGGCAAGATGATTCTGACGAGAAACCGCTGCCGGCCTTGCGCTAGTTCGGTCGTAAGAGATATAGAAGTAGGATCTCCGTCAAATTGTACGTCGCTTCCTGCTATCTAATCTAAGCTCTTAAGCTCCAACAGTTACGAATGATGATCGACTTGCCCTAAAAAACCATATGTAAATATACACGAGCCTGCAATGCGTCAATGCATGCAGATGTGCTATTCCTGCATTAAAATTATTATAAATGAGTTAAGAAAACATTGCTTTATCAGTCATCAAAAGTGAGTTATGACTTTTTAAGAGTTGTGAAATAAAATTGATAAAAATGACATTTGATCATGTTAAGAAAATATTTCTTTTACCAATATTATTTGATTAGTCAATAATTTTGTGTCAATTTGAAAAATAGTTTTTCTCCTTTCTAAGAAACGTTTAATTTTTTTAGTTGTGTCACTTTTCAAGTAAAGAGAACGACATAATAAAAAATTAAATGTACAAATTTATTTGTATTTTGAATATATAATTAATAAATAAAAAAATCTTAAAAGACACGCGTATTAATTTTGTATGTTAAACGGAAAATGTCGTAGTAGTATTCAGGAGCTCCGATAATATTGAAGTAATTCAAAGATAAGAATTAAATGTGCACGTTTGATCGTGACGTGTACATTTATACTTCAGAGAATAGCGATAAAATTGTCATAATTATTATCGCGACTTCATTTTTATTTGTACTGGTGAGTGGCATGTAGACGCGAGACCTTGGACCATAAATTTAGGAAGGTAAAGGACCATAAACTTTCGGTAGGTACTCCGCGAATCAACGACTATGCATGTATACAAACGACTGGCGTGGCCACGTATGTATAAATCGAGGTAGTCTCGATGTAATCTGTCAGGTTGAGTCGTTAGCCTTGTCGACGAGTTATCCGAATATCGGGTCAAGGTTATCAGGCATTAATGGGCAAACGTTTGACACCACGCTAGCTGATTCTTGATAGCACTATAAAGATAACACTTTGTTCAAACGAGCGTCGCGCCATATCGGCTCTTTTGTCGGATATATCAGCAATTGAAGATTGTGTCCACTCAATACTCACTTATGGATTCATTTGTCGGGCATCTATCGGAACACAGCAATTGTAAAATTACAGATGCAAAATTGTTTTACGTTGTAATATTTCGCAGCACTATATATTTTACGGTATGGTCAATAATTAACAAAATGGCCGGCACATAATGTTTTAAATATTTTAAACATGTACATATACAATTTCTCCCTTTAATAATTTAATAATGATTTTGTACCAAGGAAAACATAACTTCAATAGCTTCATGTAAACGGGAGAATAATTAGCATTACAGATTATTAGGCAATAACATTGTCCACATGTAATCGGTTAAACTCGGATTTCTGTATACGTAAACAATATGAAATAATCCATGCAATTAGCAATTTACTCATTATGCAAACATGAAATTTTACCAGATAATTATAATTCAACATAAACGATTCATTTAAATTAAAAGCTATTTGATTTTTCCGCTTTAATTTCATAGATTACAATTAATTGTTACATTGACAAACTCGATTAATTAACTTTGATTTTCTCTTTTGATCACCTTAGCACCAATTAAAACATAAATAGAACAAGAAAGCTTGTCTTAAATTAACTAATCTACATTCTTCGCTGTTGGAGCGTCCCTGCAAAGCAATTTACTCTTTGCGTAACGTATAAGTTCTGTATTGATCGCACAAACTATTAGAAATAATGATAGATTTTACTTTCTCTGCCATCTTACTATTCCGCAAAACTTTCTGCAGTTAACTTTCTATAAAACTGAAGTTTCTTAGGTTTAAATATTTTTTAAAAAGACAAAATTTTCTGAAAAATCGTTGATTTAATATGGTTGATAGATAATTAGGAACTGTTTTTATTTATATCAAAACAGTCTTATTTATAAGAAATATTTAATTTAAAGAATTTCTGAAATAATTTCATTGCTCGCGGTTGTAATTAGCGTTGATTGTCACTGCGAGTAACACACAGGCGACTAATTTCCAAATAGCCGACGGCCCATAATTACTGGGGATATGGAACCACCCCCTTGTATTCGGCAGATATAGGAAATACAATACCTCTCTATTTTCAGTCGCCATTGTATGGCTTTGATCTTGCTGAACCTTAAATACCTTTCATTACGTTGTATAAGATTAATTAATCTGACATTAATTAATCTTCCCTTTCTTGTACACGGACGCGATAATCCATAAAAGGACAAGCAATTGCTAATTTAACATAAATTAATTCAAATAATCGATCTTGGCGTCGAAAGATCGTTAAAGCAACGTCGAGCGTTTATTGTGAGAAATGCACGTAAACACCTTCATCAATCTCCGTTATTTCTGGTGGAATTGTTTATCATCGTTATAAGAGATTTTCTCATAATTTTTAATGTACATTTTAATTGCATATTTTATAAAGCCAATTTATCGCACGTACCAATTACGAGATATCCTTACAGATATCACACAGAAGACAGATAATAGTTTGCATTTGTATGTTCGATTATATATACATCAAAACAAGGAAAACGAAGAGACGTTGTCAAGACATGATAAGTGCTTATAAGATATTATCCGTTAAAAATCAAATATTTATAAAAATGAAATTATTTCTGAAACTCAAATAAAATAACATAGATTATACACATAGCATCACGGAAACAAAGTAAACTTGTTAAACAATCTGCGCGTTATCACAAGTGTTTTGATTGAAATAATATACAGGAAGATCGGCTTTGCTGACGTATCTAAAAATTTAGCTAGAGATATAGATTTGAAAGCAATTTTATAGGATTATCACAAAATAATTATGTAATGCTCAAGCAGCAACAACAACAACACACACACACACACATACACACACACACACAAGTTATTAGAATGTCAAAACTATTTTCAGTATTTATGTTATCATGCTTGAGCATCCTATGTAATTATTTTATAATTATTTTAACATAATACAACGTAACTATATTTCAGATCTGTATATTTGACTAGATTTTTATATATTTTAATAAAAATTATTCTTTTCGTGTATACATATAATAAAGAATATCTGTGATGTGATATCTATTCATGCAAGAATTGAATGAAAGAAAAATATATTGTTTCTTAAAATAAAGATTCAAAAATGTCAAAAATATTTTTTAAATAAATTTATTTTATTTTTAAATAAATTTATTTTATTTTTTTAAATAAAGTTCTTATTTTTTAAATAAAAGTTTAATAAATAATATTATTATTTACGAATTTCATATAATACCTGACAAAGTTTGTTACAAAAGTAAAAAAGTTGTACGCATTTTTGAAATTTAAATGAAGTGTCACAGATATGTGTGCACATGATATCATGAATTATTATTGTTAGGTAATTTGTGTGTTATCACAAGTGTTTCGGAAATAACACACAGGAAAAACAGTTTTTTAGCTAAAGTAGATATCTAAAAATTTAATGTAAGAAGCTTATATATTGCGTCAACATATTTTTTAAATATAAATTTCTAATCTGTATATCTGATATATCTGATATATTATATGAGAACAGTGTCATGTGAGATGTATAGCTAATAATACTGATAACGCTCACGTGAAATGTACAGCTAATCGTGAAGTTTGCAATATAGCTAATCGGCTTTAATAAACGAAGTTCAGTTGATAAGCATACATTACTTTTATTTATCTTGTTTATATCATTGCAAATATTAAGGAGAAGAAAAGATTTAATAATTTTTATAATTTTTATTAAAAATTTTGATATTTTGTATAATTAAGTATATAGAAAGTTGGAAACATGTAAAGATTCCATTTTGATTTAAAAATATTACAGATAGAGAGAGAGAGAGAGAGAGAGAGAGAGAGAGAGAGAGAGAGAGAGAGAACGCAAAGACGAATATTAGATCGTGTTTTTCTTATATTAAAGTTCTTTAGTTAGAATAGTCAATAGGATCAATAGCAGGTCGATCATTTGAATTCTTTCACGCATCTCTTGAAAATATTAAAATTATATCGGAATACCTGCTATTTTACACACGCATCATGCTCCATTTGAAGCACGATGCGTGCTTCCGCTCGAACCAGCTTCCACTTATTATCTCCATTGAGAAAAGAGAGTCCCCAGACATTTTCTCGCAGAGGTCAGCGAGCCAAGGCCCTCATGGCGGATTATGGATACCAGTGGTCATCGTCGAAAAAGGGGCCTAATCAAAGTGAGCCTATAAGAGCGAGCCTCAACAAATGTTTGATTCAGTATAGTCGGCGTAACTCGTAAGGCAAGCTAGATATATAATATTTATTTATGCGTGTCAGCCGGATTTATAATATGATTTGCTTATCGTTGTGTGCTGTTGAGGCACTAAAATTATCGGTTCTTGTTATGTAACTGTGCACGTATGTAACTGTGTAATTACTCAGTAAGGATCATTAGAGAGATATCTACAGTATTGAATGACTACCTCTCAACTGCGTGAGTTCAAAGGAAAATTAAGGCCTATGATCACGGTTTTAACGATGTAACATTGATTATCAGTATGCTGATTTGAATACTGTGAAAGTGCTTATTCCGAAGAGAAGCATCAAAACAAAAGTCGATGAAGTTTATAATTGTAAAAAGATTATAAGGTAGAATTGAGCTTGATTGGATTTGACTTCATTATCGGAAGAACATGAAGAAAGAACGATTTTACTGATTCAAAAATTAGACCAAATATCTGAAAACTACGTTATCATAAATAATTATGTAGAACACTTAAGCATGACAATGTTTTGAGATTTTAACAACTACCAGCTTAAACGTTTTAAGCAATTATTTTAATAAGCCAACATAATAGTTAGATCTGTATCTAATATACTAATGGGGCTAAATTTTTAGATACTACAACAAAACCGTTCTTTTCATGTGCACATGTGAATTTAATAAAATTGAACTTAATTCCTCGTCAAACAACTGTACGCGAAAGTACAGTAGTGCTATATTATAACGTACAATTTTATCAGTGTGTAAATAAGATTTCACCAAAGTGAACACATAAAATCGAAAGAGAAATCAACACTTTCGTTCATCGAAGTTTATTTAGTCTTAGTATATATGTATATGTAACATTAAGCAGCTTATAGATCTGATGACAGTTCCTAAAGGTGACGTCGCTTCCAACTTAATTAATTATTCAAAAGACTATATTACCTCTGGAAACACACAAACCAAGGCTATTAGCTTGTAGTTGAAAGTCAGAGAGCATTCCCGCGCAGGTTCTGTCTTAACGAATAGTATAATCGATACTATAATCAATAGCTGGACTTTCGCAATACCGTAATCGACGCTACCATTTTGTTTAATTCGGCTTAGTCATCGTAAAAGGAGGGGAATCAGTTGCCGCTTATTCACGTTTCTGTCATTCGCATCTTCGCAAAGTTTGCTCGTTACACGCAAGACGATAGACGGAGCTAAGATTGCCAAGTGAGGATTGCTTCTACCTGGACGGTTCCGAAGTAACGAGAAGTTGACAGACGGGACGAGATGAAGTTTCTGCAAAAGTGCTTTACACTGTGAACGATCCGCAGACGAGAGTGCAATGTTCTCCGGAGAGATGAATGAGTCGATCCGCGTGTAAAGTCGCGGCGCCACGTGACTTACATTCTCGGACAAGAGAAAGAAAGTTGAATCAGATCGTAAGTTTTCTCTTCCTTCTTTCTATTTTCTCCGATATTCATTCATTTCGCATTCAGTTCTGGAATATATATTCTATTTCATACAGAACTCCAGGGAAGATATTTATGCGATCGCATAAAACAAAAGCAGTATTTGAAAAAGAAATAATCATTTTTATGTTACTCTTGGCTATTTATCTTCCTATAATAAAAGAATACAACATAAATGCAATATTGTCTATGAATTATTTGTTTAAAAAATGCACATTTGTAATATTTAAAATTATTATTTATTTAATTGTATTGTAAATTAAATTTTAAGAGTAATTCATTTTCAATTTTAAGAGAAATTCATGATTCTTAAAAGTAATTTTTAATCTTGTTTGGTACGCGTAAAATATAAAGAAATATAATTTTATGTTAAAAAAATAAGTGTTAAACATAAAATGATAATTTTATGTTAAAGAAGTAATAAACTATTATGCTTCTTTAACGTTGAATAAATATTTATTTAAATTTTAAATGCCCCAAACGTGATTAAAAATTACTCTTAAGAATCATGAATTTCTTTTGAAACTTTATTTACTATATACTTAAACACATAGTGATTCTTTATAAATATGCTATTTTTGTCAATAAAATAAAATTCTATTTATATTGTATCCTTTTATGTTACAAAAAAGTAAAAAGCGAAAGGTACAAAACCGATGACTTTTCAGGCGTCTTTGACTTTACCGAAAAGTTTCTATTATTGTAACAATGTTCAATGTTATAATGATTAAGCAGATAATATATACAGTTAATATACGTACTCTTACTTTAAAAAGCCAGTATATCTATGCCTACTAAATGTCGGAAGTTAGAAATGTCAGAATATTTCATAAGTTTCAAACGCATATGAAGTAAAGGCAACTTTAGACGACATGGCTAATATACGCCAGAATTAGCAAATATTACATACACACACACGACATGTATAATTATCCACATGAATGTTGGCTAATAATTAGCGAATGTACATACAGTTGGCGTATATTAGTCACATCGTCTGGAGCCGCAGATTATTGGGAGATCTGCGTTATGTAATAAAAAAAGTTTATACATATGTCTTTTTGTACATAATTATAATTATGTAATTATCATGTAATTTACCTAGAACTCTTTGAAAGTCTATAACAAGATATCAAGGCCCTTTTATGCTTTTTGCACAGCTGAACAAAAAAATTGGAAATATAAATAAGATCCATTAAAAGATATGAAAAAAAGATTTTACATATAAAAAAATTAATCTGATATGAATTAATTGTAAGATGGAAATAAACAGAGAGATAAAAGCATTAAATGAATAACAACATTTTATCTGTTTCAAATAATGATTTTAATAATTTCACGTAATTTATATAATGTATAATATCTAAATAAATATAGCAATAATCTTAAAAATATATTCTACATTAATTTTCTGTTCTGATAATTAACATAAATTTAAAAAATAAAAAATAATATAATATATTATAGAACTGTACATATGATACACAAACTATAGCAATCAAAACTTTAAACGGTTTAGCTGGATCTTAAATGTTTCTATGATTTTGTGTGAATTTATATACTACGTATGTAGTCCTTTGAAACGCGCGTCGAAATAATTTTTTGGTTTTGCAAAGTCAATTCTATTAAACTACCGCAGTAATATCACGAGTTAAATTGATTAGTAATTTTTGATACTTTTTAACAAATTTTGCGCTTTTTCGCATCTTCGAACGATCTTAATTACGCTGAGTGGCATATTAAAATTTGTAAATAATTAATTCTTATTGTGAAAGATATTAAGGCTGGGAGTCGAACCTGGATCTCTTACATTCCATGCGAACGTCTTTAGCCTTTAAACTACCGAGGCTTAGGACGCTCGCTCATTTATAAAATAAGCTTCTTTGTTTTTAATATACAAATTCAATAATTAATTTGCACTTGCAATAATGTTTTTGTAATTGTTAAAGTTCGTTTGGGTGTGTGTATCTCGGAGAATATCTTTGTTTTTAAAAATATATTTATTTTTAAAAAGAGACGCTACTGCAAATATAATCATAAAACTTTTAACAAGTCTTTATGAATAATTATCGTCATTTATATTAAAACAGGTTTGAGTATGTAATAATCTCATCATAAAAATTTAATTGATTTGATTTAGAAGAAATTTTTATGCTTGCTGGATGAGGATAGGATTAAAATCTCAAGAATTTCTTGAGTTACATAATGTGGAACGAAAACTACAGCAGGATTGCGATGTTGAACGTGATCAGAACTTTCTGGTGATAGACATAGTGATCGATGCGCTCATCTCGTGACCAGAGGTACTGATCAGAGAGATATTTAAGGATTTCAGCTATTACGATTCAGTTGAATCAATATGGCTCTCGATTTGAGGTAATGTATAATATGGAATGAAAAATTTAAAATTGTGCTTACAGGTTAAAAAATTGTATTTTTTATTTTCTGAAATTATAGTGAGGAAGGGCGTGCTATGATGGGCTACACTTCAATGAATGACAGTCCATTAGATCTCGAGAACAACAATAACAACAATGTCAAACATGATAAGAGAATTTTAAATGAGAAGGAATCGACTGTACAATCAAATTCGAAAGGAGTGCTCGCGCAGGTGAGATATATGATTAAACATTTTATATTAAGTAATGAAGTTGCTTATATACGAGATAATTTTACATATTTTTTAAAATATTATTTTATAAAATTCTATTATTTAACATTTTTTAAAATTCTTTAATAATCTATTATTTTTATTATTAAACAGTAAAGCATATAATAGTGGATTTGAAATTCAAAAATTCTTCAACGTATCAAAAACTATTGCAAAAGTTTATTGTGTGTAATATATTTTTTGTTTGTTATTAATTAATTTTTTTACAATTAAACTATAATAAATAAACTGGCAACACAGAAGAAAATTTGCAGCGTTGCAGGAGCGCAATGCGTGCTCAACGATGCGAGATCAACGTAGATATTCTGGATTAGTGCCAGAACATTTTTCTGTTTCAAAATAGATAGAAAAGTACCAAACACAACACACCTACTATTTTTCATCACCTGTGCTTTCTTTTTATTCTATTAGTTTTATCTTTTCAGAGAAAAAATGTAACGCAGTGCATCATATCAACAATATAAATATTCTTTAAAAAAAAATTGAATACTGAATTCAATATATCAATTTCTGTAACAAAATATAAAGTTCTAAAGTCTAGGAAAATAAGCACAAATACAAAGTTCACTACAAAATATAAATTATGTCTCTCCAATCTCTCTGTAATGCGCCAATTGCAGAATAATAAGTCAAATTGTACGCTTCTCTCAGTAAAGACTCATACATTTGTCTGCATTTTTTATTTATGATATGTTAATTGTTGTTTTTTGCGAGATACATATCTGTATATCTCGAGCAGTGAGAATTCTGTTAATGCGTATTTTACCTGGACATTGCACGTATAAATATCCTCCAGCAGCTTATATCAGTATCTATAGAACTGCACTGTATTATGTCCAATGTAGACAAACATTTGTAATTGAGTTATAAATTGTATTTATTAAAAATTTTTATATAAAAAGTAATTGCGTATATTTATTAAAAAAGTGTGGGTTTTCAAAAATATTTATTTATGAAAAAATTATGAATATTTTATAAATATTCATATTCAAAGTATGAAAAAAAAAGTGTATTGAAAAAGAGAGCTTCAATAAGTAACCGTTGCCCCCTTATAGTTATAACCAGTATTTTGATGATTTTAAACGAAAGAAAAAAAATTTATTTATTTTTGTCACCTAAATTGTAATATTCAGATTTGGAAAAAATTTATAAATTTTGAAAAATATTTTAGAAGGCAATACCTTTTTTATTAATAAGTTTTTACTTGAGATGACATATAATTTATATATATTGTATAAGTGTTTATTTGAAATAATATATAATCTTTATCTTTGATTTGTTGTGAGCGAAGGAATACAATAAAATAGAGCGCTGCACATCAGATATTTTGGGTATCGTTGATTTTCTTCTCTGTATAATCATGTTTACAAGTAAATTAGGACTAGAGTGGAAATGAGTGCGAAAACGAAAATATTCATAATTATTTTTGCGAAATATTTATTTCAATGGGATAGAAAAATTTTTATTATCCGTTTCTCGTCGAATACAAAAAAATTTGTATTCATATTCGCATTCACATATATTTTTTATTCATTTAGTCGAATATTTGGTGTATTCATCGTGTACACTAAAGAACAAATTTTGCACGATATAATAACGATTTAAGTTTTATAGAAAAGGAGCAGCGAAGCAGTAGTAAATCTTGGCTAGTTGTCAACCACAGGTTTCTTATTCTCTTTACGATTAGGTAGAGTTTGCTCTTGTACATGACTGCGTATCTGTTTGAGAACTGTTCCAAAGTTCTTTCTCGTGACTTCAGTTTTTTTTTTTTAAAAACCGAGCGAAAGAATCGGAAAACATATGTACTTTACGATCGTTAATCTTTCAGTAAAACTTACGCATGTCTAAACTTACACATATCAATCATTTAATAAATAACTATTATTTTTTTTATTTTCAGTTATTTAGATTTATAGCTCTATTTATTGATTCAATTGGAGTATATGCTAATTGCGGTCGTGCACTTGTTCATTAATTTACTATTCGGTTGAATAAAGTATTACTAAATAATAGCATAACAATTGTGACAAACACAATCAAGTAATTAACAATTGCATTATTTGCAGTGTTTAGTCACAGGTGCAGTATTATTGGTGGCAACGGGAGGCGGTATACCGATTGGTTACAGCGCAGTTTTGTTGCCACAATTGTCAGAAGAAAATAGTACCTTGCATGTGGATCGCGAAACTGGTTCTTGGATAGGTAAGAATGCATGTTCAACAATTTTGTTCTTAATAAAGAGATAGACGGTAGAATATTTTTAAAGGATTTTACATAAAATAGTAGATTTTAATTTTTTAATAAATATAAAATTTTTATAAATTTTTATCTTGTTTCTGAAATAAATTGAGTGATTTATATCACAGAACGTTTTACATTGAATCGAAAGATGAAGTTTTGTACACGTAATTTCTATGAGTGAGATTAGAGATCTCACAGTCCTTGCGAGTTCAAGAAGCAGGTTCAAGGTTGCACTATCACGACCCTCGCGCAAATGAAGTGTCGCCGATTGTTGCAAACTGCATATTGTAACTGACCTACATACTGTCTCATTGGGTAATTGGATTTGTCTCTTTACCAATGAGTGTCAAGACCAAGTTCGTGCAGGAAGGATACCGTTTGAAAACCTATGTATGTGAGCTCAATGCCATAATTAACCGATTACATGAAAAACGTTACGACCCTTCATAAATGAATGAAATCGGTTGGATGACCTTTTTTATAATGCAAAAAACTGCAGAACTACAGCGTTGGCTAAAACATGAATTTTAATAGTTTTCTTTATGCATTTTTATTTATCTTGTGTACATATCGCATATAAAATGCGCAAAATACATTTACCATCTTATATGTACGGTGTACATGGCAAAAAACAAGTGTCGGCACATAATGCGATATATTACCACGTACGGGGTGAAAATATATTTTACAACGTCATAAAACTTGCGATGCTCAGCGTATTATACATTTTACAGTTTGCAAATGCGGCTGTACGACTGCTACCATAAAAGTTTTGCATAAAAGTTTATACGAAGCCACACAAGAATTCTCAATATTGACTTAATCTTTACGTTGATTTTACAGACAGCAATAAAATATGAAAGAAAGCTACGTATGTAGAGAAGATGGCCAAAAATTAGACTAAAAATTCAGAACATATAACAAAAAATCAATTAGAAAACAGCGTTTAATGATGAAACTATCAAAACCATCGAGAGTATTTGATGTTGTAAAGTTTTCGATTATTTCAAAACTAGAGACGGAGATATGACACGAAACCCTTTTTCATATCTCTGTCTACAAGATTTTGCATAAGGCGATTGAATGGGAGTTATTCTGAAAATATATGGATATAATGTACGTTGAAAGTTTGCTGACGAACACATGAAATATACGAGTTTTATTATGAGATCAAATCACGAGCCATGAGGTTTTTGTGTGTGGGTGATTTTCGTACGAATAATTTTCCCATTACAATTCAGAATTTATTTTGCCATATATCGCAAATGATTATTGGTAACTGCACGCATCTTTTATAATGCTTGATGGTTCGTTTGATCGATGATTCCTAAAAAAAGGTTCCAAGATTCATTATTCAATCATTGGAGGCGGCAATATTTGCTTCAGTATTCGCATCATTTATAAATTGCCGTGTCAACACATTAAAATATTTCATTACAGCCTCATGCGTTATTAATGCATCGCTTTCAAGCTTATCGTAAAATTGCATTCTTGGTGTCTCAAAATCGATTTTAATAGAAAATTGAACATACAGTACATTGACGAAATACAATTAAAGCTTTATAATAAGAATGATTTAAAACTCCTGTTTATTTACTACTATTATCTCGGATTGTAATATCAGAAGTGAGAAAATGACATAATAAATATTTATACAAAATAAATATGGAAATTTTTAAATAAAAATATGTTTCAATAAAACAACAATCGATAAAATCGAATCTATAAAATATAATTAAATATAATTTATGTGCCGAGAAAATTAATTCTCTTTTTGTTCATTATTAATTAATAAATGAAATAAGCTTTATTTTGTTTTTGTTATGTCATTCAAATATATGATTATTTATTAATTTTATTATTTATTAATTAATAAAACAAAAGAAGAGCTTCTGTATATATTTTATAAGTCAATTCTATTGATTGTTGTTTTATGGAAACACATATTTCCTTATTAAAATATTTTGCAAAAATTTTTATTATAAATTTTCTCGCTTCTGACGTCACAATTTAAGATAGTAGTAATACATAAATACAAAGCCTCAAATTATTCTTATCTTAAAGCTATTATTTCTTTTTATGATGAACTGTATTAATAATAATAGAAATAAATATGATTTAATTTCTTCCAGAAGCAAAAAAATTATATCTAAACAATAAGAATCTTAAGACAACTATAGTTTTTGATATGTTTTATAAGTCTAATCTATTGTTTGCAAATGTTGTTTTTTATTGAAAAATATTTTTGTTCAAATATAATTCGCAAAAATCTTTTTGTGTACTTTTTCTTCTGACGTCACAATCTGATGTAATAATAATAAATAGACAACATGATTTGTAAGTCTAAGTTTCACATCTAATGAGGAAAAATAAAAAACAAAATTAAAAATTTAGACATCAATGTGTTAAATTAACAATGAACTGTATAAATTTTATGATAAATTTGTTTCATTTACATTTCACTTTTTTATATCCAGCAACTTTTTTTCTTGAGCCGTGAATCTCGTAGCTGTTCTGCATTTGTCTGATTAAACTTGGACATAACTGTAAAATTTTTCTTCTGTAACAAAGGTATGTGTAAAGAATCCCTTTAATTTCATTAAAGCGGAAGCAACACGATAAAAAGGCAAACTTGATGTACAGCAGGTCACTGTGCGATACTGATTGCATTCCTCGCGAATGCAATCAGTAGTAATGCACGGAGAATGCTGATAGCTTGGGATAGGAAGAAGTGGAATTGCAATTTGCATTAATTATAGCTAGTACTACGAGCATTCCGTAATGACAGTTTCGTAACGATATATTGAATACCAATAATGAGGGATCAATAACAAAATCATCCATCGTTTGAAGTTTTCCATTATTTGAAGTTTTTATTTTCTCGAGTATGAGTTGAAATAGTTATCACTTTGGAGGCTTTCTGTGTATATTTCAGTCTCTCTTCTAATTATAAAATGTAAATTTTTATGTTACGGGTTAACTTTTCTCATTCTCGGCAAGGACGCAAGGAACTTGTATCTCGTCTCAATTCAAGTATGCAGCACTGTACTTATAATCTTATCCCCTAAGTTACCGAATAATAAAGCGAGAGTAATCTGACTCAACAGCTTTTCCTGTGACGTCGACAGGAATTTTCAGTACGTTTATTTCCTGCGCAGGCACCGTGTATCGATAATCACGTACGCGATGATAATACGTGATTACGAGCGTGTCGTTGGGAGTTAAACTTTTAACATTTAGAACAAAAGCATCCTACGCCCAGTCCAATAATAGTGTATAGATACATTATACGATCGTACATTATACGATCGTACATAGACTGTTAATTGCTCTGTTATGTCCTGCGATGTATAATAACGGTTTAACAAAGCTCGTAAGAGTTTTATGATCGGCGCGCAGCTATGTATGCGCCGTTATTTACGCTCATTGATGCATAAATCGACATTTACGTCGCGCTTAAACTTCAATTTCGTTAACTTTTTATGATACATAATTTCTTAAACGGACAAGAAAAGTACGTTAAGTTCTTTATCTTTTTGTCTAGAAAGCAGAAGAGTCAGGATCATAGAGGGTATTAGAAGAAAGGATAGGATAGTTCCAAGTAGTAAGGGGACGTTTTTTATGACGTCATATTTACGTTAAAGACGTTATTAAAATGTTATTTGATGTCCATTTGCTATTTGTATTTTTTTTTATAAACTTCCTCAGTAGCACACGTTGGTTTTATATGCGTTCCTTAAATATATGTTTGTAGAACATTAGATACGTTTAGAAAACGTATATAAAACGTATATGAACCAATAGATGCTATCTGAGTTATGTT
>NW_017304758.1:2906259-2909592 GCF_001594115.1 Trachymyrmex septentrionalis
ATTTTATATGCGTTCCTTAAATATATGTTTGTAGAACATTAGATACGTATATAAAACGTATATGAACCAATAGATGCTATCTGAGTTATGTTTCTTTATGGATCAAATGTAATTTTTAAAGTTTTAAATTTTTAAAGACAAATTATTTGTTGTGTAGCTGCAGTTCACAGTCTGGCTACTCCTATCGGAGCGCTATTATCAGGACCGTTCCTCGATGCGATTGGTCGACGAGGTTGTCTTCAATTGTCGGCAATTCCTCTGTGCATAGGCTGGTTGATTATCGGTTTGTCGAGGAATGTGACTTCTATTTTAGTTGGAAGAGTTATCTGCGGTTTGTCCGTAGGATTCATGGCGGTACCCGCACAGGTACAAATACTATTTAAATTTTGACTGACAGTTGAATGACACGAAATTTAATAAAAGAATTTTCGACTGATTTCGAAGTTGAACATAATTAATGTTTAAAAAAATTATATTATGTAGAAAATTAATTTATTGATTCAATTTACACATGCTCTTATTTAATAGTTTATTTAACGCACACTTTCCGCATGTTTGGCATAATGAATTTTTTTTAACCGACATTTAACGCACGCGTAGTGACAGTAAGTGCAATTACTTTTCTCTTGATTGGTTTAACCTTTCTTTAGTCATGAATGAACTTCTACCATTTGGTTCGCTGTTTGACTTTTACTATTTATCTTATCGATCGGTTTCTCTACTTATTTTACTATATTTATCTTTTGCTATTAGTGCAGTAGAAAAAATTTGTACTATTATTAGGGATATATGTCGTCTGTTGTTTCCTGTTACTCGAATGCATTTATTACTCAATTATAGTAAAATCAATCAGAAATTTTTTTAACAGAAAAATCTTGTTTTATTTTATTTTATTTAAATAGTAATCAATAAATTTAAATAAAATTTTTGTATTTTTAATTTAAAAAGCTCATTATTTATTAATTAACATTTATGTGTTAACTTTTTTATTGCTATTAAAAGATGATGTTTATTTCAAACTATGTATGTTGTGATTTGTTTAGGTACTGGTAGGAGAAACAGCATATCCAGGCCTCCGCGGCTTCCTGGTGGTTGGTTCGTTCGGTGCATACTGCGCCGGAATCTTGCTGGTATATGCTTTCGGTGCTTCTTTTAATTGGGACATCGTGGCATTCTGTGCTATCATACTTCCCATTGCAGCTTTTATCGCTCTTTGTTTGGTTCCTGAAAGTCCTGCCTGGCTTATTAGACGGAAAAAAATAGACAAAGCCAAGAAAGCTCTTTTGTGGCTCAGAGGCGGCAATACTGAACAGGTAGAAATTTATAACTCTTTCATTTCAACAGTATAAGACATTTTTGAGCTAAATTGTGAAACTGATCTAACAAAATGTACATATAATTAAAATTGTTTTAATTAATCAGGTGCTTGCGGAGATAGAGCTCCTAGACACAAGCATAAAAGCCGATCTTGCTAGGAAGCCTGTAAATACCTCGTTTACGAAGAGGATCTCCTCTGCAATGTCCACAATTCGCGATCCGGGCGTGTTGAAACCATTAATTATTATCAACGTATTTAATGCGCTTCAATTAAGCAGCGGAACGTACATTATTGTCTTTTATGCCGTTGATATGGTCAAGGACATAGGTGAGATAGAATTATGTAATATTATTTGAGCGAAACTTTAATTTCCTGCGCATAAAAGCCTTGAGTAAAAATATTTAAAATAAATAAGATAACAGAAAAAAGTATAGAAATTATTATTATGCCGTTTTTTTTGTAGGCAACGGCAACGTTGATAATTATTTGGCAGCCGTGGTGACGGCAATTATCAGGCTTATCTTCTCCCTCGTTTCCTGTGTTTTGTTACTTAAAATGGGTAGACGAGCTTTAGGCATCATTTCAGCACTTGGCACGTCCTTGGCCTCATTGATTCTAGTGGGATATTTGATTGCCAGAAAGGAGGAATCTTCTGTGGATGTGAGTATTTGTTCATTTGTTCCCAATTAGTCTCATTTTCGATTTATTCAATTGTATATAACGTGTAAATTAAACAAATGATTTCAGGTCTACGTGTTGGCTGTATGTTTGTTGTTTTATGTTGGTGCAAATACTATGGGTCTACTAATACTTCCTGGCCTGATGGTCGGTGAATTGATGCCTCTGAGAGCTCGTGGCATCGGTGGCGGCTGTATCTTTTTTATCTTCAATCTACTTCTGTTCTTTATGACCAAATTTTTTCCAATGGTAATATATCGCATTCTAAAATTCAAAAGTTTATTATACAGCACTCGTTTTGTGCGTGAGATAAAAATTTTAATGAAAATATATTTATTTATTTGTTTTAAGTACAAACAACAGAGTTGGGAAAGTTATTTTATAAAAGTAACTCATTACCATTATCGTTCTTTTTGTTTAAAAGTACTTCGTTATCCTTACTTGATAAAAAAAGCATTTTTACTTTTTTGCTACTTGTTATCGTTACCATTAAAAAAATTAACAAGTCGTTATTTCGTTGTTTTTTTATTTTGATAAATTTTTCTTTAGAGTGGCATCCAATTGTTTATGTTGCTAATTAACGAGTTCAATATGGGACGTAAATAAAACATAAATTATTATTCAAATAATGTCAAAATGACTACAAAATGATTATTAAAAGTCAAAATAACGATTCATTTTAAAGTCATTTTGATATTATAATTTGTTGTTCTGCTTGAACAATCTACAATAATTATGATTAATCACAACTTGGTCTAAAAACTTGCTTATGCATATTCCGTACATATGTATACGTGTACAAAGTAACAATAAAAGTAATGATTATATTTAAAAAAGTGTAACTTTTACGAATAGATAACGACATTATATTGCCTTATTTTTAACATAATGGTAATTATATAATAGTTACTCAAAAAAGTAGTAATTGTAATAACGACAATTAAGTAACTTCTTAATTTTGCAAATATACATACGTAGACAAAATAATGTGAATTTCTGGGAGATATATTTACTATCTAAATATATATATATTTATTTGTTTTATTAATAAAAAATTGGCCCATTTGTATTTAATAACAGGATTTATCTTTGTTGAAATAGAATCATAGTTGGTGTATTAATTGTTATAGTACAATATTATTTCTCTGGCAGAACATTTTCTAGAAATATATTGCTTAAAAAATATTGTAGAAAAAAATCTGTTTCTCTTTGTTCAAAATTACAAATGATATTTATAATAAATCAAATGATTGAATTAGTTGGAAAAGATGTTAAAGGTTTGGAGAACAAATATGGACAATTTTGGAAAATAGAATGAGAAGAAAATTTCCTTTTTC
>NW_017304758.1:2909691-2915924 GCF_001594115.1 Trachymyrmex septentrionalis
ATATTTTACATATTTCTGTTATTAATATAATATATAATAATACATTAAATATTTTAAAGATAAACAGTCTAGTTGGCACAACAGGAATCTTCACTATTTTCGGCATCTGCTCTTTTTTGGAAGCAATTTTTATTTATCTTGCTCTACCAGAAACGAAGGATCGCACGCTTCAAGAAATTGAAGAATATTTTCAAGTAAGAAAATTTAATTAAGAAATAGAACAAATTTATTAATAGCTACAGTATGATGAATGTATAATTGTATATTTACAGCAAAGTAATTTTCTATGGATAAACAGAACAAAGACGAAAAGAGATAACACAGATGTGCTTACAAAAGCTGAATCTAATTGTTTAATTCCTTTATCTGAGTGTAAATAAGAATAAAACGTAATTAGGATTTATACGACTGCGATATTTAATATTAGAGGTAATTGTATATATTTCGAGATATCTAAGAATATCACGTTGACGTGCGGGAATATGTGTGATTAGATATATTTATAAGTTAAAAAATTTTATTTGAACTTTTTATGATTAATATTTGAATAAAACCAAACTTTTGATAAGAGATTTTGTATTCCGTTGTAATTATTTAATAAAATAAATGTATTTCTTTAGGTAATAAAAGCGACAGATAATATATTTACCGATTTATTGTTTTATCATTGGCTTATATTCGCCTATCTTTTTACACATTAATTGATAATTTTTTTGATTAATTGTTTTTTGATAATTTTGCAAGAAATTAACAATCACAATACTGTTTTGTGTTGAAAGATATAATTGATCAATTTTTAATCATCTTTTTGATTACATTATCGCGTAAAAAATTTATAATCGTTTAACGATAGTTGTATATGCCTTGTAAAAAATGATGAATTTTGTTATTATACATTTTCGTTCTCTTTTAATAAAATATTTTGTAAGCTATTTACGTATTTATTATATATATATATATATATACATGCAAAACTTACTATACATTTTATATTAATACATTATATTATATTTCTCTATACTCTTATTTATATACACATTATACGTTTTATTATATTGTATTTTATTATGATATTAAATTATATAAAATAATATATTAAGAAACAAAAGAATAAAATGCAAATATCGAATATAATTGGTGAGGATGATAGAAGGCTTTGTAATTTAATCTATTTTAGTCCGAATTAAATTTTATTTGAACTTCTTTTACATTTACTTTTACAGATATGATTTTGGAAATAATGTTTATTATAATCTATCGTTATTCGATTTTCGTATGTAATACTTTGAACACACGTTGACACTGGAATAAAACTATTATCTTTTCGAATGTCTTTCTCTTTTTGTGTATGTTATATATATAGAGATATCTATAATCGCTATATAACATTTGTTTTATATTCATTAATATATGTCTTTAATATATTCGTGTTTCAATATATCCTTCTTCGATATATTATATACTTATAGTTATATTTTTAATATATAGTTGACAGGATTATTAATTTTTTATAACATTTACATCCCGTAAAAATAAAACATGAAAATTATTTAATGACTTAATAAATTAATAAAACAAAAAAGGAGAACTATGACATTGTCAACTTTACATCTTTTTTCGTTCTCTATAGAATAAATCTTCTTTTTATGGATTCCTAACGTGACAACTGTATCATATTTGGCATAATCTCTATTATTGTATGTATATCATGAATTGTTTATCTGAATTAAGAAAGATATGTCTTCAAACTACACTGTACCTAAAATAATCACAAAATGAATAACTGATTGACATTACGGACTGTTAAATTGTGCGATAATGAACTATGATAGTTATTTCCTTTAAGCGTGAGGGTTGCGGAATTTCTCTCCAGCATATTTCGCAGCTGCTCCAAGCTCTTCCTCGATACGCAAAATCTGATTATACTTTGCCAAACGTTCCGAACGGCAGGGTGCGCCCGTCTTAATTTGGCCAGTCGAAAGACCAACGACCAAGTCAGCAATAAACGTATCCTCCGTTTCTCCAGAACGATGAGAGACCATAGTACCCCAACCGTTACTCTTGGCAAGATTGTGAGCGTTGATGGATTCGGTTACGCTACCGATTTGATTGACTTTTAACAATAAACAGTTGCAAGCTTTCTTCGCAATAGCCGTTTTAATTCTGTAAAGTAACAGCATACAATAAAGTTTAATTTAATTTTTTTTACATGAGCAAGTTTAATTTAAAATGACAACAGCAGATAAAGCTTTTATTTTATATGTTACCTCTCGGGATTTGTGACGGTAAGATCGTCACCGACAATTTGAATAGGAGTAGCCGCGGTCAGAGATGTCCAAGAATCCCAGCCATCCTGATCAAAGGGATCCTCAATCGATACGATTGGGAATTCTTTGACAAATTCCAAGTACAAATTCTTCAGCGCTTCTGGTTCTAGATATGTGGATGGATCAGACTTTTCATTCTTGAAATCCAAGTCATACTTCCCATTTTTGTGGAATTCGGAAGCGGCAACATCCATGCCAATTTTGATCTTTCCTTCATAACCAGCGGTCTACATATTGAGAACAAAATTATTGTAAGTTATCGATTATCAGAAAATAACAAATGCATTTGAGTTCTAAATCTCTTAGTTTACCTTAATAGCACTTATGATCAAATTAAGAGCTTCTTTGTTTTCCAAAATGTTTGGTGCAAAACCACCCTCGTCACCGACTGCCGTGGCATCGAGGCCGAACTTCTTCTTGATACCTGCCTTCAAATGGTGATAGACTTCACTGCCCATTTTCATCGCTTCTGTGAAGTTAGACGCGCCAGTAGGCAAGATCATAAACTCTTGCATAGCCAGCTTGTTTCCGGCATGAGAACCTCCGTTAATAACATTGAATGCTGGTACTGGTAAGATTATGTTTTCATTACCAGCCAACTCAGCAATATGTCTGTAAGATGAATATATAAAAAAAATAAGTAGAAAAATAATTTTACTTTGAGAAAGAACAATTTTATCTCGAGACATAAAAGTGCAAATTTTTTTTAAGTATATTAAACTTTTCTAAAATATTACATAAAAATATTTATTAATAAAGATAATTACTTAAAATTACTTCAAAATTGTAGCGTTTAGAAAAAAACTTAAACCTTTTTAAAATAAAATAAAAAAAATAAAAATCTACAAAAAAAGTCCATTGTATACGATATTTTAATTTCTTTATAATTTATATAAAATAATTTTCTCTTTATATAAGAATGATTGATTTATACGAGTTATATTTACTTATACAAAGGCAAGCCCTTTTTCTGAGCTCCAGCTTTGCAAACTGCTAAAGAGACACCCAAAATTGCATTCGCTCCAAGTTTGGACTTATTTGGTGTGCCATCCAGGTTCAGCATGAAATTATCGATATCCGTTTGCTGCGTCACTTCTAAGTTGGCCTTAAAAATAATATCACATTTGTTAAATGTTTTCATGTTTTCAGTATCAAATATTATGTAATAAATATTCGATATTTGTATATCATATAGAAATACCTTCAATAATTGAGGAGCAATGATGGAATTTACGTTTTCTATAGCTTTAAAAACTGACTTTCCATGATATTTTGATTTATCATTATCTCTCAATTCCAAAGCTTCGTGGACACCAGTAGAAGCACCGGATGGTACTGCTGCTCTGAAAAGTCCAAGCTCGGTGACAAGATCGACCTAAAAAAGCAAGTAATATTAGCAAAAAAATATTCAATAAGACATTATATTTTCAAGATTCAATAAGTTACCTCTACTGTGGGGTTTCCACGAGAATCGTAGATTTGACGGGCTTTGATGCTTTTAATAGGCATTTTGACGCAATTGCTTGCTGATGCAAAGAGCCTTGTTGAGATTAAAGAACTACAATATAAAACAACGCAAGAAAATTATAAAATGTGTCAGTTCTTTAAAAATAAAAATCGTTTGTAAAAATCCATGTTTATTTCTCACATTAGAATCTTTGTGTTACAAAATTATCGTAATATTATACTATGCTGTTGTCCAAAGCGTTTTCGCTAAAGATATAATCTTTTTAATTTATAATTATCTGATAATTTTTAAATAATTGGATCGTAATACGATCAATTGTTTGATGTTACTAACAAATTGTAACAACTTATGATAAAAAGATATAAATTTCAGATAAGATAATAAATTCCAGCGAAATTAAATAAGCGATCACAATTTTTAAATAAAGAAAAACAACTATCAATCAAGAATATTGCAGCAAAATGTAAGATACAGGAACTGACATTAAGTTATAATATAATTTAGAAAACAATTACACATATATATAAATTGTGGATCTTGCGGAAATCTAAAAATTAACGTTGAATTATTGATAATATAAACGCTAAATATCGATAAATCACGGATATTTGTCAAGTCGCACATCGACCTTGTCAAGGTCATTCTTTATTTGTTCAATATCGAAAAAAATCGATGTATAACATAAGAAATGTCTGATTTATATTAAAAATAAATACACGTCAAAAAATCACGATATTAGCGAAATCACGATTGTTAACGACCTTATGCTAATGAAGTTCCGATACGAGACCATGAAACCGGCATGTAACACCATTTCTTGAATGTTCAGTCATGCAAGGAAAGACAAATAAATTTCACGAAAACGCGATTTCAATCCACAAAATAAACTACAGTTTATCTGACACTTAGACATTGCTCCGAATATGCTCACCTAACGTGACGTGTGACAGTTTGCACGAAACGTTTGACGAGGAATGAGGCTTGACCTAACCGACGACCTCCTCAGTCGGCTCAATCGTAATGCAAGCAGAGAGATATCGATTGCAAGATGTACGCGAGATGTTAGGTTAATGCAAGCAGAAAGAAGGGAGTTCATCTCTTCACAATGAACGCTGAAAAACCTATTTAAGAGATAATTTTTTCTCGACATTGCTTCTAAATAGTTGAAAAATCATTTTTTCACTATCGTGCTGCAATTATACAAAAAATTCGTTTTTAATTACTGAACATTTTATCATTGAATTTGACATGCTCGCAATCCAATGGTTGAGCGTCTTTTGGATAGTGTTGGAAATCAATCGGTTGAATCTACAGATACGAACCAATCGCGTTCGACTACAGTTGATTACGGTGTCAAAAGAATTTGAATAATAAAAACGAGTCTTTCCTTATTTTATTTGTTTTCCATCTTTAGATTTCTTTTCTTCGTTTATACTGTGTTGTTCTTTATGTTTAAATAAAATAAATGTATATCTCAATTTTGGAAAAAAAAAGACGGATTTTCTCGAGAAATTTCCTTTGAAGAGTATGACAATTCCACTATATTTTAGTTGGCAACACTGCCAATCATCTTTGACCAGACATTTGAAATAAAATTCAAACATACTGTTCGTAGAGGTGAAACGTGTCGTGCCCAAATTGTGATTCAAGAAATCATGATGAAGCCGAAAGTAGTACAATTAAAAAATAAATACCTTGTACATTATAAGAAGCTGCCATCTAACTTTGGTGCTGTAGAAAAAATTAGACTGAACCTTGGTCAAGAACAACATGATAGACGCAAGAAACGTCGAACAGACGAATTCGAGAAAAATCGAATTATTTCCTCACCTTGTTCAGTGACATCGCAAAAAGGTGCGCCGAGATATTATTATGTAATTGCTCGCATTATATATCAGCATCTGAGAAAAAAATATTCATTTGATTAAATTAACTTAACAGTATATTTATTTCTTACATTGAAGAATATATCATTCATATTATATTATATTTGACTTACATACATATATTTTTTATCAAAAGAAATAAAGACGAATTAAATTAATTCAAATTAAGTCAAATGAACAATTTTTCTTTCTTATATAATGTATACATTTCGAAAAACTTGCCAATTTCGATGTATCTTATAGCGAACTTCGGAGTGCATATTAAAATACAATATTTTAATTTGTTATATAAAAGTAAAAATATAAAATTATAAAAAACAGTTTTTACTTAACGATAAAATCAAATTCGCTATTAATTTCGTGTATCTCGATATTTCGAGAATTTATTTACCTGCAAATATTAAGACCTACCTTTGACCGAAAATGACATACTTCTTTTATTTGTATTTATTATTTTTTAGTCTATTTCACTTAGTATTGTATACAAAATTTGTGTTACATTAATTATTACATAATTACCCGGGAAAAATATTTTATATATAATTATATAAA
>NW_017304758.1:2915960-2920792 GCF_001594115.1 Trachymyrmex septentrionalis
AATGAATTTTTTTTATCAATAAAATGTTTATGTAAACTGTTTTACTTTTTAACAGCATGAAGGAAATTTTATTTAAAACTTTTAAAAAATAAGTTTAAAGAAGAATTACGGTTCTTAATTGTAAATAAAAATAATAAATCGTACTGAAAATAATAAAAACACGGAATTATTTTATTCTCGACATACATATAATTATAATCTATAAAATCATTATAATATCACGACATAATTTTAATTTATTAATAAGAACCGTAATTCTTTTTTAAACAATTAGTTTTTAAGAGTTTTACACTGGACAACATTTTCTTTATCTATTAAAAAGTAAAATAGCTTGCCATACATATATTTTTAAAAGTTATTTCATTAAATAAAAAATTTCGTCATTTGAAATATTTGATGTCTCAGATGAATTTAGAACAGAGTTAACAAATTGGAAAAAGAAACGATTAAGAGAAAAGAAAGCAAAGGAATCAAATAAAAAGCCTCCATTTGTAGTTGGTATCGTTCGTCATCATATTTATTCCCCGATATCAACAAACTCAATGACATCTGGAAGAAAGAAGAAACCAGTTACTCAAGAGCACAAAAACTCCAATGTTATAAAGGGAATTACAAAAGCTACGAAAAAGCGGCTACAAGTTAAGATGGCAAAAGCTGAAATGAAACAAAAATCGCCTACAACTCCCACCAGGACGAAGTCTTCTACAAAATTGGATAACAAAATTGAAGTTAACAAATCGCTTGCTTCTTCTAATTATAAATTTAATCCGCCCGTTGAATTACCAATATTCAGAACATCTTTATGTGAAAAAATATTTGCAGAAAGTAACTCCTTAAAAAAAAATAATGTGTTCGCATTTGATACTTCAATGGAAGCCGCTCACCAGAAATTAGTTTCTCATAATTTTGATTTGATAGAATCGATCACGTTGAAATTATCACCAATTAAACTGGAAATTTCAGATTTCTCACAAAAAATGCAAACAAATTCGAGATTAAACAACAACGATGAAATTCCACCTTTAGGATTTTCTGCACGTATGGTAAAGATTAGAATTATTTTCTTTATTTCTTCCATTAATGTTTTTTATATTATCAGTTTATTCATTCAATGGCGTAACATCCCAAAGTTAAAATAAGGCTCATTGCACCTTTTGTACATATATCCGTAATACGCACGCAAATCGTACAGACATACGGGACCTATAATTTAACGCCGGTTTCGAACGACAAGGATTTTCTTGGCAATAGATACTCTTGGTGGTTTGCCAGACCAAAGAGGAGCAACGAGTGTTTGAAAATTTTTTGATCTGCCGAGGATCAAATTAGATAGTCGATTCGCGCTTTGTCTACTATGTTATACTTCTACGCTCTTATATTATCAGTATTACTTAAATATTTCGGAAAAAATTTTTCGAGCTACTTTCTTTTTTAGTTAATGTAAATTTTTTTATTGTTATACATTTATAAATAATATTAAATAAAATGAACGAGGCAATTTTGAGTTTTACTATCAGCTTTCAGGTTCATCAGGATTATTTAATACAAAACTTACAATAAGAGATGATACAACAAACAATTCTGATGTGCCAGTAAAAGAAACGAAATATAGCGTTACATATTTTAAACGTCTGTTATATAAAGAAGAAGATAGGCTTCAAAAACTTTGCAAGAAATGGATAGAAATTCAATCGCAAACAGATGATGTAGAGGATATTTATTATCGAATTAATCAAGCAGTAGGACAAACAACTATATTAATTAAACATAAGTTTAAACAATTTTATAATTTAATACTAGATTGCGAGAGAAAAGATTGTGAAGTGTTGGTAACTTGTATGGATTTACATGGATTTTGGGACACGATATACCTACAAATAAAGGATTGCGATTCGCGATTTGCAAAATTGGAGGAACTTCGTGCTAAATGTTGGCAAGAGGATCAATCACTTTTTATAAAATCTACTGAAATTAAGAAAAAGACAGTTATTAAAAAGAAAGCTACACCAGTAAACTCGCTGAAAAAGATAACAGAAATTCAAGATAATGAGAAAAAATCACAGGAAATAATAAATAGGAATAATAAATGTATTACGCCTTACATTAATAATAAAAGAGCTATAAATGTTTCTGGAAGAAGATCTAACGTATCGCGTAATAAAATATATTCTAAAGTATCGAATTGTATACACACATCGACACCATTTCCTGTCGATACGAAATCAAATGTTTCAAATCATCGATTGAACACCCCACTTATAGCAATGAAAGTAAGTCAATCTGTTAAAAAAATTTTCTCAAATAAGATTTTAGAAACAAAATCACTTGGAAGAAGTTTAAGATGTCCGAATGTAAATAAAATTATAAAAAGTTCTTGTGGAATTCCGAAAAATAATTCGTCTACACCTCGCAGTACATCGCTATTTCATGTTGTCAGAAATATCAATTTTAATATAACACCAATACAGATCGAGTAACAAAAGGACACAATTCCAATATAAAAAGATCTTGAGACAAAGCTGTTATTTCGGATAGTACTTCTAGAATTAAAAAAAATGGAAACTGTAAGTTTTATAATTTAATTTTTATGTTATGTTTGCTCTCTCTCTCTCTCTCTCTCTCTCTCTGTATCTATCTATCTATCTCTTTTTTTCTTTACGCCATTCAATAAATATTAAAAATTTATTAATTTTGTTTAGAGATTTTTAATTAAAAAAACCAATTAATTCTTAAAATATCGACAAGAAGTATATAAATTGATGAAAGAGAGAGAACGAAAAAAAAATATAATTTCAAAGCATTCTACTTGATGGTAAACATCTAAATTATGAGATATTATTATAATATTTTACATCACATGGAAAAATATTATACATTACATTTCGGAGTATGAGAACGACATGTTTAAATTAATGTTTTAATCTTATAACTCATTTGAATATTTTAACATTGAAAAAATTGTAAAATTTTATTTAAAAAACGTAGACGCATACTTATATTTATAATTCTCAACTACAGCTATGAAAATTACACCTAAGTTCTACAGAATCTAAAGCATCCTGTTTGTACAGAATGTAAATGACGCGATTGATAGAAGAAGGTTCAACGTCTTTTTATATACCTATTATATAGAACTTTATAGTAACAGTCATATACCGATTGAACCGTATATAATTTTTGTTACAGATTTAAATGATCTGTTGCTGTACTCGAGGGTTGAGAGAGTTATATATTTCAAATTGTAATTGTTTATATATTTATTATGTTCATATATTACATTATAAATATATTAGGATACTGTCAAAGAATATGTTTCATTTGCAATGTTATATAATGGATTTTGTATAAATAAAAAAATAATAATGTATATTAGATGAATATGATTATTTCGCAGGAGGATCTATTGCGTAAAAGTAAAGGGAATCATTTATTTAATTTCTTTTCCGTGTTTAGATACAGTACACACAAATATATACAGACATTACTGAGCACATTTACAACGGTTTGTATCGAAATATGTGTGATCGCGCATGCTGCGACCAATATACAATAAGCGAACACATCGATCTGCCGCGTTCAAGCGAGGTATTGGCCGCGTTGCACAATAATATTGTATACAAATAAATTAAAGACCTAAATTAATTTATATAAATAAATTACTTAGGTACACGAATGTTACGATAGTTAACGTATTAATTCGCCGTTTTCACCTCGCAAAACGACGGTAATACTAGTCCGGCAATAAAATATATTATATCGTGGTCCTGATCCCGATGGACGTAGAATTAAATAGTTCGACGATCGAACACGCGGCTGTCGTATAAATATCAAGAAATAATTACAATCTACGAATAAATATCACGTTAAATATGTGCATTATCTGCAAAATATCGTCTTTCATTTTCTTTGCGACCGCGCGAGTGTAATATACGAACACTGGGGAGAATGTACGTATTAATGTATAATGATGCAGGGCCGAACGTTATACATTTCGGCAGTGTGCCAAATTGTGATAAATACTCAATCTTTCTGGCACTTAGTTTAAATTATGTGGCTCGCCTTGTTTATGTTTCCTTTCTGTAGAAGTACGCGCGTCGCGATGGTCGCAATAATTAATTAATTATACCATAGTATACGCAATAAAAAAATTATAATCGTAATCGTCTTGGGAGCAGTTCTTTTTAAATTTTTTACACATAGACTGCAGCTTGAAGGTAGGTACTTGGAGAATTCTCTCGCGTGTGACAATGCGATAGAGAAGGGTTTTATCGCAGCAACAATTGAATTTCCCGATTTCTTCTTTTTGGTTCGAGAATAACGAAGAACGGAATGTATTCAATTTCACCGTGCTGCGGAATATGATGGAATATATAATGGAAGACTAGGCGTCTTCGTGAGGCGATTCTGTTCAATATTCATTATAGCTTCACGGTATCTAATACACTTAGCTGGAGTGAACGTGTTGCCTCAAGCTTATCTGATAATGTTTCCACCGTTAAGTGGTTGTAGGAAACTCACACACATACGTACACATCGATAGAAAATAACGTAAAAGTACAGATAAACGTACGTATTATATGCATACGTACACGAGGGATACCAAAATTACCACGTCGTTGCGATTATCTTTTAGCAAGCTGATGTCGTTAAAGCTTCATTCGTTCACAGGGATTCATAAGCTAAAATATTCTTCAACGATATTCACGATACAATTCTTCCGTGTTAGCTTACATACAGGAATGATTTTACAATTTAAATTATAATTATATCTCGATAGAGGGATGCCGTTCGCAATAATAATAAAAAATTATACCGTTTGTGTGAGATATTGT
>NW_017304758.1:2920892-2926079 GCF_001594115.1 Trachymyrmex septentrionalis
ATAATAATATTCCGTTCGCAATAATAATAAAAAATTATACCGTTTGTGTGAGATATTGTCACCGTAGTATACACATCGATTGAACTAAAAATTTTCATTATTAGTTCGCTTATTTATAATCTTATCTGTGATTATAATTATATTCTTTTACACCTTACTTATTTCTATTGGATATACGTATATCGGTTGATAGCTCGATGTGTTCATAAAACTTGGTCAGACTCTTTTATGCCTCTTAACATCACGATATGCTGCCTAGTATTTGTACGACGTATAATTACCTTGTAATGAAGAATAACTCTGAAATAACTGACATCAACATTTACTCATTCATTAGAACTTTAGATATAATTGTATCGTAACGTGCCCGAAACTGTATTTTCGTATCCATATTTTGTCCAGCTAACGTATCGTTTATTATCGTTATTATGTAACAAGTGTAATTATGTTTACTGTAATGATAATGATTATCCAAGGATTATCGAGATCGCCATCAATCCTCTTATCATTATATCAAATTAATTATAAATTCAATCAGGTCACCTTTCGATAACGTTCTTATATGTTGAAATATGAAGTATATCAGAAGCTCGGGATCTTAGATTTAGCAATATATTCTTGTTGATAATAATCTCTTTAAATCATGTAAGGTACAGTTTCTGATATAGCGAGCCACATTTGAAATATGAAAAATCACACTGATCAACATCTGGCTCCGATAAGCGCGTAGCATGACATTCTTGCGATTTTTTTTTGCCATAAATATATTCACTGAATTATTGTTCGCAACAACGTAACAAAGAATATAAAATATAAAATCAATCTAAAAAAGGGATACATATTTTAGTTTTGAGAATACAACATTGGCACCGTCGTGCACATGGTGGTGTTAATCTTGAACATCAGCTGAAAAAATCTTCAATGTTGCGACAGAAAGCTAAGCTAAGTAAGTCCTATGATTAGTCTTCGAGACTCCCACCGGAACGTCTCCTTTGGTGGAGCACGACGACCATGCCTCTTCAGCCAGACTACCGTATCTCTGCACACCTGGGAAAGGTGGTCCGGAATTCTGCGGTGAATAGTAGCCGCCCTGCAGCTGCTGGTAGTAATTGCCACCGGACTGCTGCTGATACGGCTGGTACTGATCCCCGCCCGCCAGGACGTTGCTGTAGCCCGAGTACGAGCCGTATTGAGACGACGAGTACGAGGAAGAGGAGTAACCGCGTTCGCTCAGACTGCGGTAAGGCCCCGAGTGATGGGGCCTACCCTCCTGTCAGACTGGGGTGCTGACCGCGGCTGAGCTTATGTACTCGATGTCACCGATGCTTTTCACTCGTCGATGCCGCTTGCCGCTGCCAGTTGACATCGGCCGCGGCGGAAGTTGTGGCGGTGGTGGCGAGTTGCTGCGAACGCTGCTACTCATGTACTGGCATTGACTGACGAGGCTCCCGGTGTCTGAAGACGATGATGGTGATGCCTTCTCGCTTCTAGGCCGGAGACCGAATGCTCTGCTCAGGGATCCCTGCGAAAAGATGGGTCTCGATTAGAGGGATTATGATTTGTAAAATGTGATTAAGCGGTGGATCTCGACTTTCCAGAGAAGTCGAAGCTACGAGCAAATGAACGACCGGGAGATGCCCAAGTACTAACAGAATCAGTTTAGATAATATAAAAGAGCGATAAAGTTCTAAAGAAAATTTCTAAAAGACGTCCGAAAAATTGGATCTTTTGTAGATGTTTTTTTACTAGTCACTTAAATTTTTGCGTTGCTGAAGAAGTTACTAAGTTGAATAAAAAGAAATCGCGGAGTACGGAAATTTAGATAGCAGCTTAAGCTGTGAAGAAATTAGTTGGATTTTTTTTTCCATATTCAAAAAAATAATACTAACATTTCGATTTCAATAAACTGATTGTTTAATTGATTTAATGTGACAAAACGTTTTACTATTATGTTTGTAATGTAAAAACTTTTACGCGAAAGCGAAATATCGCTATCTAAATTTCGCTATGACACCCGCTGTATCTTTTAGAGTGAAAGGATAAACGAACATGAGACAAAGATTTAGGAGATTCGCTGGGTAGCAGAGTGATTCTTGCAGAATGATTAAAAGCAGAAGATATAGATAGGAGGAGATGCATGTGCTACGACAAAGAGGAGGGCCCACCGTTTTTGTTTCATCATTTTGGAGCAGATGTGTTGGCGGGCCCATCCTGATCGTCGATCTTAATAATTCAAGTGATACGGTCAGCAGGATTAGTGGGAACATATATGTGAGGGACACTACACGGATATATAATGTACGTACTTGAATGTACATATATTAATGACGCATACCTGTGAGCTCCTCCACGACAACTAGCAAAAGGACGAAATAAGGTCGATTAAGAATCCACACGCTGAATTTTCACATTGATATCGTCAATTTATATTTACACAATTGATTATGACGGGCGGCGACGAATTGCCACGGCGCCCATATGCAGTCATAAATAATGGCCCGCTATAAATACGAACGTTTGCTACGTAATTCGAGCTGCATAATGCATAATTTTAATCGCTACTCGCTATAGAGGTGTACCTGAAGACACGGGACACTCTGCTTACATACATGAGGAGAATACGTGTTCGGCTAACGTATATGCTCGTTATATACAATGTTTACAGTGTGGTATAACGCGTACGTCGGTGAACATTTAGCGCTGAGAACAGGGTATAATCGTAGAATGTACAATTTCAGCGATTGCATTGAGTAATTTAATAACCTCTTGTGAATATTTTATATATCTTCATTTTATTCATTCAATTTATTAGAATATAAGGGTTCGTTCAGACTATCGAGCTGAAACTCGAGCCACGAGCATTTCGGTTAACTTTCATTGTTTTTTGCCGAGCCGCGTAACAAATGTTTCCCGAAATACTCGAGTTTCGGCTTGATAATTTGAACACACCCTAGAAGAAAAAAACAATTGCAACGTAATTCCTGCAATAGCGATAGATAAATCGCGATTTAACTACTAAAATAATTGAAATCATCTACTAAATTTGTCATTAAAAACTTTATAAAAAGGATAAAATATTCTCGCATAAAGAAATAAAATATTTCCGTAACATTTTCCGTTTCTCGATGTATAACAAACTCGGATTTTAAATATTCATTATTTTGTGAATAAAAACGGATAGAACCCGGTTTTTCATTGCGCAAGTATATATCCTTTTCTCAGCGCGGCAGATTGTCTGGCAATCTGATTGGGCTATAAAAGACGGAAACAAGGTGTACAAATAGATGATTAAATATAAGAAAGAGGTATTTCCGCGATCTGTTCCATTTTCTATAATTATAATATAATACGACTGCAAGGCTTAGGCTCGTATTCCATCAGTCTTTTTCTCTTTTACCTTGCAAACGGTTATTTGACGCTGATTCAATGAATCGATATTCGCGCATTCAGGTGTCTCGCGCTCGACAGACCGGACACAACGATAATTACTCAATTATTCCGAAGTCTATTGTACAATCAGCTCTTTTGTTCGATTACTTCTTTGCTCACACTTTCAAGTCAAGTGCGATCAAGGTCGAGATCCAGAGAAATCATATGGATCTCAGCAAAGCGATGCCTCGAACAGAGTTAATCAATTAATCGCGTTAAGCGGAAATTTATTATTTATCTGCCGCTTCGCCAAGATCGAGAATTTTTCCGAGCGAGGAAACGTTTATACGAGAAAAACGCTTCGTCGTTCCACAATGCCGATACATTTGCCGATATATACTGATGGTTTCCTATTTTACTTTCCTAGGAACGTGGACATGAGTTTACAATCGATCGAAACATAACCGGATTGTTGATCGCAATTAGATCAACATATTAGATCAGCACGTACGAAATTAATCCTCAATTGCAGCCACAGATTATTTAGGGACTCGAAACTACGAGATTACAAATTATAGAAAAAAAAAACTCTTTCTTTATTAATCGTCATAAGGCAAAGTTCAATGTTTGCATTCTATACTTCAAACAAAATGCTTTCCCCAACAGCACAAAACTTGCAGCAATATTGCTGCAACGTGTAATATTGCTAGAATATTGCACCAGTATTGCTGTAACTTTTGTGCTGTTAGGGTTGTAACTTAAGTGTACCTTTCATAGTTGAGGGTTAATAATAAATCATTTAAGACGCGGTTTTATCAACGTTACTTTGACTCTAAGCAAGACTTAAAACTCTCTCTCTATCTCTCTCTATCTCGTTTTAAAGCAAAAGAGAGACAGAGACGGAGAGAGCTTTTCTTAAAGTCAAAGTAACGTTGGTGCAACCAGGCCTAAGAGTTTGAGATTATAATGCATCATACTCCATTTTTCTTTGAGAAATTATCTAAATTTATTGGAACAGTACTAAAAATTAGTCTCAATCAATTGCTTACTCATGTGCACTTGCGTAAAAACGATTTTACAAAATCTCCTGGAATTCGAGGAAAAAATTAATTAAATTAATTAAAAGATTATCTAGGCGTTGATGATTCTATTGTAATTAATCTTCATAGATTGCCGATTATTGGAGACTTTGCAAAAACATACTGCAATTAATCGATTCGCAACGAGGACGTAGCGAATCGATAGGCTTTGTAATAAATATATGTTCTATGATATAGAACAGTATACAAAAAACTTTAAATAAAGAAACAATGGATATATATGTAATAAATACCGAACCTTTTTCAAGTAAAGAAGACTGCAGGTCTGCGACGATCCACAGGATGCAGGGACAATGATTAACATTAGGTTGAGCTCATAGCTCACAGCGTAAAAATTCAGTTATTGATTCTCGTCGCGTGAAACTTCAAGCGGACTATGAAATTTTTTTAGTAAGTAGCCGACTAAAATTTATTTTCATTTAGCAAACTGTATAATTACAAACTCTTTTCATGTAACAAACTTATATTACTAACTTTAATAAATAGTACATATTGTAGCATTCTATTTCGTTGTTCGTATTGTTTTATAAAATGAATAAAAAAATATAATATTGAAATTCTATATAATTGGTAAAAAAATATATTTTTCATTTGACACGTTAAAAAATAACCTGTTGTACGTTAATTTTGGTTACTATGTGTGAATTTTCAAGAAACATATATATTATTATGTTTATTTTTAAAAAGTAAAGAGTTGAGAAATTCTAAAGCAATTTTA
>NW_017304758.1:2926179-2938515 GCF_001594115.1 Trachymyrmex septentrionalis
TTATTCTGTTTATTTTTAAAAAGTAAAGAGTTGAGAAATTCTAAAGCAATTTTAAAATCATTATTACCCACAATTTAAAACGATTATTTGTTTCTCCTTCGACGAGAATTAATAATATCAGGGGGAAATATTTCGCTATAGAATGTTATGCGAGCTTTCTTAACTAAGCGATGCCATGCAGTCCAGTCGTGCCAATAATTAATAAAAATAAAGAACTAATAGTCGCACAGATGAGATGCATGAAAGTGCGCGTGGAAACGGGAGTAAATGACTGCACAATAAACGGCGTTTGCGTTTAAAATGAAATAATGGGGGGAAATTAGGTGCGTTCCGTTTTACGCATGATGCGCATGATGTATCATTTTATCTTTCTTTAATATTCGATGAATCCAAGAAGGATAAAACGATATATCATGCGCACGATGCGTGAAACGTACCTAATGAATTAATCCTGATGAGTTTTTGCATTTTTCAATAAGTTTGTCTGTGCTGTATAATCGATTGCCGGTATGACCTATATTAATTTACCTAATTAATTGTCGAGAAAGCAATATCGCAGAAAATAATAATGGATATTTCTTAATGGATTATTAATATATTATTGGCATGAGATAGCTAAATAAATATTAAATAATTTTAATATTTATTTAATTTTTTTTGCAACGCAAATTAGATTACATTTTATACCGTTCCCAATTCTTCTCATAAAGATCGGATGAAAGGAAGAAGAAGTTTTTTTATTCATTTATATAATTCTAATGAGATAAATATTAAAAATATCACATAAATATCATTTCTCTAAATATCAAATTTTCTACAATGCAATGATCATGGTAAAAACAAGCATAGGCTTTAAAAAGCAACTCGCCAAGAGATAAGTCGCTATGAGACATATCTCGCACTATCCTTATCTCTTTCCAAGCCAAATAAAAACAAGTAAATTACAAGAATCACGATTAATTACGATTAAGTCCAATCGCATCACATAATTAAATCTAATATATATTATAATATAATAGGTACAATGTAACAATTTATGTATTTTTATGAAAGAAAAAGCAAACATAGATATGCAAGCTCGATTTGTCGAGCTTTGAAATTTGAGCATACCTAAAATGTAACGTTTGAAAATGATTACCTCGGTAACGGTTAGGCCGAATTAATGATACTCCTCGTGCGAAAGAGTTAAAGAAAGTGCAGAGGCGAGGCGGGGAGCGGCATCGAGTTCCTGGCGCGCTTGTACGCGGACCAGATCCTCGCTGAATCTAAACGGTACGTTACCCTGAGGCTGGATCTGCGTCTGTCGACGGTGCCGGTGTGATTCGCCGTCATGTGAAGGGCAGACAACGAACTCTGGTGATGCTGTAGGTGCAGCGCCCTGCTTCCACGACCAAGACTACCCCCCGCGCTCGCGGTGCTCATCGGACGGCCACTCCCGCCGATGCTGTTCCTCGGGACCACCTCCAGCTGACTTCTACGCACACACGCACACCATCCTTTTCATGCACGCCTTCTTGCGTACACCTTGGCGTCCTTGATCGCCTAATATGCACATACCTCGGACACACACACATGTGTGACACGTATTACAGCGAACCACCCTCTGAATATATATCTCCTTTTTTGATTAAAAAATTTTTATTTAATCCTTGGAAAAATCTTTGTCGAATTTCAGAAAGTACATTTAATAACCAAAATTATAACGTAATTAAATTAAAGTAATTAACTCGTACTTTTTTTTTTATTCTTTATTTATTGTCCTGCGAGTATCTTTGATTCTAATGATTGCGTTGATAAATATTAGCAGTGGCTCGCTGTAGGTGTCTGATGATAGAACGAGATCTATCTTATAATGAATATCTAGTTACAACATAAATATACATACACAAGCATTTTGTGCACCACCGATATAGAGTAATGTATAATGTTTACTGGACTGTCAATACGCCAAGGATGGTCACCTAGAGTAAAACCAACCGAGACGCATTTCCAGCCACGCTAACCAGTCAACGAGAGTAAACATCGAACAATCAAAGATATATATATGTAAATATTAAAGTTAGCAAAATTAGAAAAAGATAAAAGGAATCATAATGCAAATGTGGTGTGATTCCTGGCCAGAGAAACATTCGGAAAGTCACGTCTATAAGACGGCAAGGGGGCGGGGGGGGGGGGAAGAGACAAAAAGATTTTTATACATTCTCAATAAGAAAAGAGTATAATCAGTAATATGATTTATTTAATAATAAGAAATATGTTAAAAGTTTTGCTTAAGGGTTGTTTAAATAATGGAAGGCGCTTTCTCTTTTCGGAAAATCTTTCGGGGGTGTAGAGAGTAGTGCTGGGCGAGGTGTCTGACCAAGGATTACACCACGATCACTAAGATTAACATGTGCTGTACATAGCGCAGTGCAGTGCAGGCGGCAGCTGTGGGCTACGGCTCAGCTATGAGAAACATTACCGGTGGATCCGCGATCGAGTGGACTGCAGACCCAGCGAATCGCGCGCTGCAATTCTGTGCCGAGTACTCCGACGAAGTACTCTGGCACGTTCCACTGGGTAATCGCGTATGTTTGTATATGTACATTTTATATATATATGTCGATTGTAACTGTATATTGTATTTACGTGTGTGTATGCCCGATATATCCAGGTATGGCATGTGTATTAAGACTACGAGTACTTTTGTTGCGACGAGCGCGTTCGACAACGATCAATCGCGATTGAAGATCGTCGAGCGAGCGCGCTTTTGCTCTATCTAAAGCTCAATATTAAGGGAGTTCACATTTCAGCTCGATTTCGATTACACGGTGCTTTACTTGATAAAGGCAATTCATTGAGAGGCCATTAGTAATTTTTAGCGCTGCTTGACGTCCACTTAACGTCAATGAGAACTTTTACAGGTACTGTAAAAGTTGAAACGAGCCTGATCAGGTTAAATTCGCGATTAATTATCCGTGTGTTCCAGGGAAGTATCATAAAATTCAAATAAAAATCGCGCGCGCGTGTACTCCCTTTATATCGCCCTCATTTCCGAGTTTCCGGAATATTTACAGCTTCCTCTCGAAATTCCTTAGTAATACGTTTAAATTACGTTCTGTCGGTTACGAAAGCTTTTTGCGGAAGTTCACGGATATGTCTCTTACACGATATAACTAACTTTACTCGTAGAAATTCTGGAAAAGTAACTGCCTATTGATTAACGGCGACTATACAGTAACAATTTTTTCTCTCTTTTTTTCCCGAGCTAATGCTATTTTACGATGCAAAACGCGAGTATCGATCGCACGTGATAAATAAGCGACGAACACGCAGCTTCGCCAAACGAGGTTTGCTGAAATTTTCCGGCAATTTCACGTTTCCGCGCGGAAATTTCTCGAAAACACTTCTTCTGTCGAGAGAGAAAGTGAAAGAGCACTCCCGGTTACTTGCTCACGCGCGACACATTCCTGTAAATAAATAATTGACTGATGCTCTTTGATGCTCCAGCGAAAATCTCTACTGCCTCGGTCAAGACTGAGATCGCGATCGAGTGCGCGATCTATGACGCACGTCCAACGATTTTAACTTTGGCTATTGGCATGTGGTTTGGACGCGGAGTGACGTGTCGTTCGTTGCTTTACAACTTGCACCTGCTGCTTCGAGAACACGCCGACTTCGGTCGACATGTGGCGCGAATCGATCGGGGGATAAGGAATGAAATGAACCGGCACGATTTCATCCTTCGTTATGTTCATGCCTTGAAAAGGAATCTCCTAAAAGCGTTTTTACGCAACGGACATAAAAAAAACTCAATTCCGTTTTATTTTCTTTCATCTATCGAGATTGTCGAAGCGATTGATCAAAGAATTGAGCGCCTTCTTATTCTTTTTCTGATCAAGACAACAAGTGATAATGGCATTTTAATATGGAAAAAATGTTTTTTTGCTAAAGTATCTAAAAATTTCACTAGATTCAAAAAGTTAGTTAAGTAGTTAAATTCCAAAAGATCTAAATAAATTTTATTGGATTATCGAAAGAATAAGAAAAGAAATTATGTAAAACACTCAAGCTGCTAAAATGTTGCAATTTTTTGCAGCATTACTTATCATTGCTTAAATCTATTACATAACTATGTTGTTAATCCAATAACATTATTTTTAGATCCGTATTAATCTGAATATATTTACATATTTCAATAAAATTGTTCTTTCCGTAAAAGACTTAATTTTTCACACCAAAAAGTTTGACAGTAAGTGATACTCTAATATTGGCTTAACAAGTCTCTTTGATTTCGTAAAGTAGTTACCCTACACTATGACGATATCTTCTACTGCTACTCTATAAGCTTAAAAGGAATGTTCGTTTTACTGCACGACTCGACAAGAGGTATGTGTTTAGAGCGTCTTCTGTGACGTACAAAGCTTGGAGAAAGCAAGTTTAATGCAAGTTTGAGTGACTTCGAGGATCTCAAAATTGATGATCGAATTCCCGAGGTGCTATAAGGAGATTCCTTCGAGACGAGGAATGTTCGAACGCGGTTCCGCAGGTGCCAATTAATGTTCCGGAGACGTCGTCCTGTCTCGATGACGATGAGAACAACGACGACGTCATGCCGATTAGTGAGCGTTGTCCAGTGTCGCTTCTGGATGACAGTAGACTGAATACCTTGCTGGTAGAACGAGCGCTTCTAATTCGGCGGTGAGATGTCGTCTAATCATGTGCTTCGCCGGGGGTATACCCAAGGCGGTGGCCATAGTGTCACCGGTGAACGACGGTTCTAATACAACCAGAGCACCGTGCACACCGGAATCTGTGGAAGAGTTTTTGTGCTCGTTATAGATAGATGATATCGACAGTTCGTGTGAATGTTACAGAGTTTAAAGGTGAAAGGTCGTCAGTTTTTTTAGTTTTCATATTCTGTGTATTTTTATTTCAAAAAGAGAGATGTGCTATGCTGCAATCACGATATTTGTTAAAGAAATTTGATAAAAACAAATGGAACTTTGTGTACAAAGAAATATTTTTACGTTTCTATAGCAAATTTATATATCACAATTTTGCAAACTATAATCTATTGTCATATATTATATAATAACTGTAATTAATTATTATATAATATATGACAATAGATTATAGTTTGCAAAATTTTTTATTTTAAAGATACGTAATTGATTTCCCCGAAATACAATTCACCTTTCAAATTCTCGGCATATTCCGTGAGATCGATATTCCTCGCCCACCGAATGAACCTTTGATTCGTCCAGACTAAAGGATCTGTGTCGACCTGTTCACATTGATGTCTCCTGACAGCGAGAGCCTAGCACAAAGGCATGACGTCATCTCTTTGATGGTATTATTCAACCGCAATTATACATCGTTCAATTAATCATAAAGAATTGATTAATCACCCTTTACTTTTACAGGTTTCTGAGGAATTGAGCAAAATCTTATAACATTGTAATATTTCGACAAAAATTCACTTACCTGTCGATCGTAGTTTAGCATCCGCAGCAAGTGAATACCATGAACAATGCTAGCCTGGTGAAACTTCCTCGTAACTCCGAGCAGTTTCTCAAGCTCCTTCTTGCTCAGCTGGTCCAGCATACGTGCGTCCACCATATTAGTAGCGAAACTTTCTGAATACTGGGCCAAGCCGAGATCTGGCAACCATTCAGAGCTCACCCAAGTATGACCTAACTGAGCGATACATGGATATCGTACGTGACTTGGGTGTCGATGTTCCTCGATGGCTAAACGCAGCTTTTTTCGGTGAAGCGGATGAGTTACGCCTAAACCGGCCTCCAGTTCGGCGTCATTTAGTTCAAGTAGAACCTAAAATTAGTATAAAAACTTAACTCATCAACACAAGTATTTTAATCAGAAATAATTCTGTAAATTTTTATCAAAATATAAAAATTAAAAAGAAGACTTCGCATATGGTTACAAAATTAATTAACATTGTATTATTATATCAATGATTTCTTCAGACTATTGTTCGAATATTAAAAATTATGATTTTACAGCATTGATAGTTTGTATTTCGACAATTAAAAAATTGTCAAAAAACAAGTATTTTAATAATTTGAAGAATAATCTGAAAAAAATATGGCATTAATCTAATTAGTTTCTGGATTAAGATCAATCATAATTAAATCACAAATATATAATAATAATAAAAAAATTTCTACAATCATATCAATAGGTTAAATTAGCTTAAAGCTCGCTAATGAAAACAGATGATAAATCCTTTACCTTGCCCGATTTGACATTCTCAGCACATCGTGGACCATACTGTGGCATCCCGAGAGCCACCTCTAACCAGGCTAAAACGGTCGGGGCTCGCCATCGCTCCATGGGCACAGAGGCTGCTTCTCGCAGTAAACGAAGTTTCTCGGCGTAACCCTCCTCGGTGAGCGGTGACCACGATCGATATGGATCAAAGCCATCCGAGCCCTCGTTACCACCGCTGCCACCGCTGGAACTGTTTGCCGTCTTCCGATGTCGCGAACGGGCGAATACTCTGCCGAAAGGGAGAACACCGATTCATTTCGCATTGATGCATGACATTTGATCGCAGAAACACATTTTTATCTTTTTTTATTTTGTACGTCCTATTATTGATATTATAATTAAAATTATTGATATTAAACTTACATGGAAAAGAACGATTTTGCTGAAATATGTAAAACTTTAGCAAAATACAGATGGTCTGAAAATAATTTTGTTAATAATTATTTTGACGATCCAATAAAATTATTGTCAGATCTGTATATCTATCTAAATTTTTTAGATTTCAGACTACAGACAAAATCATTCTTTTCATAAAATTACAGAGAAATTAGATTTCTCAATTAGATGAACCTAAATTGTCTCATATTCGATGTGATGATGGAGGAGAGATTACAAGATCTCTGTGCAATATTCTACAGCTAAACGGTCATTCGACACCAACTATTATTTAGAGTAAAAGCACGTCATGGATATAAGTCTCTCATCGGCATCGGCTCTAATATCCAAGTGAATATGATGGAAAAATCGATACGCTTTTTTTATATAGAAAAAAAAGATCATCTTAGGAAGACTATTACTTTACATGATAGTCTCTTTTACAAGTTCATTTCTACACGGCGCGAAGATTCGCATCACTTCTACTCGGTAACCATTGTCGTAAAGTTGCAATTTCCCTTCTATCGTGTTATGAACTCATTTCGCTCGTTTGTACATTGTTACGACGTAAGACTTGCGTGGTAATCACACACTTTGCTAAAGTAATACTAAGAGTCATCACAAAGTACAAAAATGTCGACGAAGAAGGGAGTACATCGGTGTTATACTTACGTGCAAGCGCGTGAGATTGTAAAATCAATGCGAACAAGTCGTGCACTTTATAAGACCGTTCAACAGCATACGGTTCATGAAGTGATTTTTGTCTTTCTAATGCTTTTTATTCATGTCGAAGCTATATTATTTGTAATACCGCCCGTATTATATTATATATATTACGCATTAATTATTTGCCGCGAGACAAAATTCATATTCATGTATAAAATGTATCATTCATTGCCGTGGTGGTAACTGCCAATAAATGTTTGTGCAAGTGACTAAATCGATACTTCACTCAATTAATGTGTAATTGATATTACCGGGGACAATATGCGGAGGAGAACAAAAATAATTGCATAAGAAATAATTGAACAATTTGCGATTCGTATTATGCATTAAAACGTTGAACGTAACGGAACGAGCTCCTTACCTTGAAATGGATCCCCATGTGCCGCCGCGAGTGGCGGACGATCGCGAATGCGCGGCAGGTGCAACGACAGGTGGTGGCTGCTTGTTCCTCCTCGGTTCGGATTCCAGCGGGCTGGATAACTGCTCGACCGATCGCGATAGCGAGGAATTGTCCATAGACCTTGAAAATGCGTTCAGCGGCGACAGTGTTGGGCTGCAGTCCTTCGGTGTAGTCGCAGCTGTAAATGGAAGAACACGCGTGTCGGTGTACCGTCGATTTCCGTAACGTCGCAACTCTCTCGAGCAACTCGATACGAGAACAGGAAGAGCGATAGAAATAATTCGAAATGTAATGAAATTATGAGATTGCGCGAAGGATGTAAGCCCGACATGTTAAATGGAAAACCGTCGATAAACAATAAGTTATTCAACGATTTGCACGTCAGCGCAAATATTACTCAGGCACGAAAAAATATTTTGGCCATGTTAAAACAAACGTATGACAAAGAAAGAACGTGAATGATAATTTGTTAATAATTGGACACGGGCAGGATGTCATGGCAAGTCAAATCGGGCCATCGACAAGCTATTAATTATTCATTCACGTTTCTTCGGATGTCGCAATTTTTTTTTTTTTATACTGCACATGAAAATCGCGTTTCATGTCTGGTTTTTTCGTCAAGCGTTATCCTGTTCCATAACACAGCGAATGATAATCGATGCAAGTCACATAAAGAACACACAGCGCGTCGTGCAGCGATTCTGCTCGCGTGCAAAAAGTCCTTTTCGTGGGCATAGCTCGTTCTTGTCATCTCCATCAGGTTTACGGTATGTACATGCGCATGCATTCAGGCTATAGCAGCAGGCAGGACTTGTATCGAAGACATCCTTGGGGGCCCTCGACATCAGTTAGGCTTTCGCGCACCGAGAAAAACGATGATTTATTCGGTGAGCGCTCTCGATCCCTTTCGGACCACCATATTAAGACGCATATTCACACAACACACACACACACACACACACGCGCGCGCGCGCGCGCGCACGCACACCAAGAGATAAATGACTACAGAGTGACCAGAATACGATAGCGATCGTGTCGTTCGTTTTTTCGGATTATCGTGACTTTAAAGAGCTTTAGAGATCCGCAAAGAAGAAACATCAATGGATTCTCGGCTATTTTACAAATATTTTAAGGCGACTCATAATTATCTATAAATTAAAAAATGATCATGATTGCAGTCCTCTATTTCGACGCGTTCGCGATCGGTCACTGGTCCAGCCACCCTTCGCTGATGAAAGAAAATCGATAGTGGTCAGAGGAAAAGAGAAAAAGTCGCATACATTGAGAAGCAGCAGAGACGCTTCGGATTACGACAGGACAAGGGGCTCGGCAGGAGAGAGCGCTGAGTGACAAGGGAAGTGACGACGATCAGTGACTTATGTTCTTGGACACTTACATTGGTATATGTGGGGTGGTGCTACGGAGGATACCACAGAGATGCTGTCCATGTCGAGACCGCTGCCCTCGACCGTAATTGTCGGCGTGCCTGCGCGGAAATATATATAAAGGACATCAATTTTACAGTAAAGGGAGGAAGTGCGGGTAGAGGTATCGGTGGGCCCGTCACATTGTGCTGGAGCTGTCAAGAACGAGCTTCCCTCGAGGTCGCTGCTATTGACGAGCTTGTGTTCTTTATGCCGCGGCGCCTTTGTGACGACGACAAAGATAATGCCCACTGTTCGCCATCGAAAGTGGAACACAGCGGAGAGGCAAACACGTCGCGACGTTAGAAAGTGGCAAAGTAACTTGACGCTTGACTTTTTGCATGGCATAATGGACGCGGCCATTAGCAAAAATTTCTACTAGAGAAAGTTTTAATTGATAACTTTAACGCTCGGGATAATGTTTGACTGGCTAATTGACTTTTAATTCGCTATTATCATAGTCGTGTGACAAATTCGAAAGGGCTTATTGTCGGTTTACGTAAGATTATTGTGTGGTTCATAAATTAATTCCTCATTCACTATATACCGTGCCTGATTTAATCAATAATATTCATGAATCAATTAATGATAATTATATATGTAAATATTTTGTCGTAATTACATTATCAAAATTTCCTTTCGTTAAAAGCAGTTTCTCGTCGTTAAGAACGTTAAAAGGTAGGATAGGTGATATCCCGGGTAAATGTTTAATTTGTTAATGTAATTTAGCAAGAGTTCAGATAATCCTGAGATTCGAACGTTTCTGCGCATTTCCAAAGTGCATCTTTCGCGCTGAAAATCATGCACGCGCATCAAATCCCAAACCGTCTGCGGTGACCGCGAATGTTTGCTGGAAACCCAATCGATCAAACCGTTTTGATGCAACGGCACGGCGATTAGCTGAATAATACATGAAGAAAGCGTGTGCTCGATTAGACCTCTACCACCTACGTTCGATTAACATTCGCGACTGACGGATGCCGGTTCAACTATTTTTCAAACTGGTACTTAGCCGGATGTACACTGGCAATCCCTTCTGACTAGACGATTAATCTTGGGGCTCGTTGCAACTAAACGCCGGAGTCATTATCTCCTGAGCGGGTGTCACTCCGATTGTGATTAATAGTAACTTCAGATAAACCAACGCTCCTCAAAAATGTTTCTTCGTCGTAATACTGTTAATGACGAATTCTGCTATAGAATCAGTGTTAAGTCAGAAACACATTAGAAAACGTAAGACAATAAGACGTAAACAGCAAGCAAATCGGCTAATCAGAATAGAGAACTATTTTACATTCTCTATTGTGATTGAGTGATTCGTTTACTGCTTAAGTCTTATGGCTTAATGTTTTCTTATGTGTTTCTAACTTTACTGTTTATCGTGATACTTTTATAGCGAAACAAGCGTCATATTCATTAATTAGAATTGAGAGAAAGTTGTATAAATTCATAAATGCATAAACGTTTTAGTTCATAGATATAAGGCGAAATCTATATTTAATATTAAAAATACAATAAATTGAGTTTATGGATATTGACTGTTATACATTGACGCCACATTAATTTTCATTTTAATTCAACAATCAAATTCAGTTAACACGTTACACAATTTGATATACTTAAAAGACTGTATACAGAAATAAAGTGTAAAGAGACGCTTGTGAAAAGATTAGCTAAAGCAATCTTGTATCACCGCAAAAGAGAAAGAGGATTTGGCACGAAGCAAAATCCTCTTTACGAGATACAATTTTCTTTGTACCTTTCTTCATTTTTTGCACTTTCCTGTGCGATTCTTTTCTTCTCCCTTTTCGCCATTGTCAGAGGATATTTTATACCTCACAGTATAATTTCGTGGATATTGCGCTCGGTGTAACTAAAAAAAGAACAGGTAGGAACTAATCTGCTACCAAAGTGATTCTCACCATCCGTCGTAGAATCCGAGAGATTTCCGCCGACGCTAGTTGCACCACCACTCTCGCGATCGCTGGACCCGCGGACGCCGCTGTCTGCGCTGCAGCTGCCACGATCGCCGGCCTGGCCGCCGGAGGATCCTCCTGCACCCGGTCCACCGCCCACGTTACCCACGGACATGCCGAGCTCGGTGCCCAAGGGTGGCTGGGAATTCACATGAGGAATAATGCCGCAGCTACCGCCACCGCCACCGCCGCCGCCGCCGCCGCTGCTGCTGCCGGCTCCAGGCGTCGCAGCACCGTTCACGCTGCCTCGCGGAAACGATACCAGGGACTCCTGATCGCTCAGACAAACCCCGCCACCGCCACCGCCGCGTTCTGTCAGCTGACGTTGCAGCTGCAACAATACAGAGGTATACTTTGAGACGTTGGTCATTGTAGCGGTTGTCTGCGACAACAAGAAATCTGGAAATATCGCTGAGCAAAGAAAATTACTGCAGAAATCATATTTTGGCTGTAGATATCGATATACTAAAGAGTTATCTGAATTGTTATCTTATCTCTCTGATTATATTAAAATATAGGTATCAAAGCTAGAATTATTAGAAATATTATATTTTTTAAATTGTTATAAAATAATTATTTATTTTGTGTCTTTGATCTCGATTAATTATCTAATTGTATACTAAAATAAATTCTTTATTTTACATTAATTTTTTAGAAAAAGCAGTTCTTCGCGATTCATGCAAAAATATATAAGAAGTATACACGGGAAGGACAGTTTTGTTGAAGTATCTAAAAATTTAGCTATAGATCTGAAAATAATTTTGTTTAGACCATCAAAACAATTATGTAAAAAGTTTAAAGTGGCTGCTAGAATGTTAAAACTTTTTGCAGCATTTTTTTTTCGTGTAAAAATTGCATATTTATTACGTTAGTTTTAAAACGTTTCAATTCAGGATTTTATAAAAATATTCTACTGAAAAATTGCTATTCTTTTTATATGCCATTTTTCTATTAACGTAGCGATATCTTTTAAGTCGCGAGAAATTAATTTTTCTCTTTATAATTTTTATATTCGTAATCATATATATGAAGCGATCCGATTTTGCTGAATTTCTTGGAAATTACTGAAACAAACTCCGTCGATTTTAAACTCGTTTAGATACAAAAATAACACGTATGTGTTCGACACAAGAGACTCACCTCTTTTATGGTCGCGTGTGCG
>NW_017304758.1:2938615-2944013 GCF_001594115.1 Trachymyrmex septentrionalis
TAACACACAAAAACAGTATGTGTTCGACACAAGAGACTCACCTCTTTTATGGTCGCGTGTGCGTGCGAAAGGGCTGCTTCTTTGTCGGCCAAACTAGCCGCGAGGCTGAGACTTCGATCGGCCTCGTCTCTCGCTGCCCTTAGAAGACTCCAGCGTTCCCTCTCCCTTTCCCGTTCGCGTTCCTCCGAAGGCATGCTAGCTCCTTGCTGCTGAAGACGTCCCAGGGTCGCCTCGTTCTCCCGCATCCGCTGCAATCAACGGTCAAAAGGACCATGTCCGGGCAGTAACTCCGCCCCCAAAACCTTCACCATCTACCGTAGTAGCATGCACGTGATTCAAAAATTGCGAGGAGCATAGCGATCAAGTAAATTGTTTTTCTCTTCTTTTTACTGAGAATTCTCGACTTACGCTTTGTGAAAATTGGAAGAGAGACTGAATTGAATTTATAGAGACAAATACACTTAAAACATAGATCATGACACGTTGCAGAAATTATGCACTGGAAGAAATTGTGTGTGTGTGTGTGTGTGTGTGTGTGTGTTCTAATTAAATCAATAAAAGAATTCAATAAGAATGGCATTTTGATAAGGACAAATAGAATTTTTGGTTACGTTAATGTTCTTGTTAGGCTTTCTGTTGCTTTAATTAGAATATATTTTTCATTAGTGTACATTTTATTTGATTACTATGACTTACGCGTTGGAGAAAGTAAAGTACATGAATGACGCAACAGACTTGCGATTAAAGTGGCAAAACATGATTTAAAATTTTAATATACATCTCTCGTGAGAGAAATTTTTTGTGGTACAAAAAAACAAAAAATAAATTTGCCGGAAAAAATGTATTCCCTTTGCAGAGATATAATTGTTTCAAATGTTTCGATATTATGTAACAATATCAATCAATCTTATAAAATTAACATTGCAAAATTTCGTTTGCGGAATATGAAATGAGTTAATAATTAATTGGAACCTGACAGAGAGAGAGAGAGAGATTACGCGCGGAAGCACGAAATGATGATCGATATTTGACGATATTCGAAATAAATTTAACCGCATCGATAAGCGATGATTTCGTCAAACAGTTAACGAACTAATGATGGCGGTGAGAGCAAATAGCCGCTGGAAATTAAATCGAAGGACATTTGATTGATATTTATGAAAATGTTAAATGATGCTCGCCAAACTGTTTCGCGCAGCGCGAATTATCTTGAGAATATCGCCTGGATTGGAAAACGGGCGAGAGGACATTCGAGATACGACTTGAATTTTGAAATGCGTGACACGGGCTTGAATGAGTGATATTCTCTATCAAAAATTTCATGTCATGTTACAAGCATAATTAATATTCAGCGAATGCAACATATCGTATAATTGAATAACATTATCAATAAACAATTATAAAAAATTATAAAATAATTATTAATTTTCAATGATAAAATCAATACTTATTATAGAATCATCTTGAACAACAGAGTAATATTAATTTTCTGTTGCTGACGTCGTAAGTTTGAAGTAAAATTATAAATAATGTCATTCCTTTACTTAAAAAGTGACGTAACTAAAAATGTAATTTTTTTTAGTTATTATCATGAATAAGTTGGTAATGCTTATCTATCAATCATCAAAACTAACTTAATTTCACCATATATCTGTCAAATAGCATTTGTATAATTTTTAAGATTTTCAAAGAGATCATAATTTTATACCATAAGCAAAAAAAAAAAGAATCTTTTATAGAGAACATTTAGAGTTAAGACAATTTGGTAATCGAATTTTGAAAGAAAAATTGTTTTCTTTTGAATTTAATCATTTTAGCTGATCAAGATAAATATAAACTGTCATACTTTTATGTTGAAATTTTCTCAATTTTTTTGCTTAACGTAAGATTTTAAAATATGACATATTCAATATAATTAAAGTTCAGTAAAGAACGCTCAGGTAACTGCTTAGTTACGACAAGACATTTTTGCGAAGGGATAACTCAATGCCCGCGAAGGGCAAGATTATATTTTAACGGGCGAACAGACATGACGTTTACTATCGACTATTAGCCACTCCGTCGACGATATCGGCTACAGCAAAGTTAATCCACTTATATCTACCTCGAGCTCAAGTAACTCTGTCGTACGTATAACAGGTGTTGCAGCAAGGTTTATCGGCTAAACTTTGGCAATACGATTACTACAAACGTTGCAGATCATCCGAGCGTTCATTGTTGACACGTCGTGGTTACATCCTCAAAAATTATTGGCCCAAAAGAATTTAGAACACAAAATTCTTCGTTATATAATTGCGACGTTAAAATGACTCATCACACGTGAGAGACATAAAAATCCAATTGTAATACTTTACTCTCCTATATTATGTGTATATTATATTAAAAAAATATTGGTTAAATAGAGAGAGGAGAGTAGCTCCACAAAGTGTGTATCGTTAATTAATAATTTTAAGAAATAAAACGAGCACTTCATAAACTCTGTTTATGGAATTAAGAAGAATTTGAGGCAATAATTTTTTTATTACTAAGCTTTGTGTACGTTCATTATGTACCTCTATTATAACTTTAGCAGGATCGCTGCGTTCATAAACATTCATAAAGCATTCGAGTAAATTAAATTCCTTGGAAGCGGACTACTGTATATAAATGTACGGATAATGCCTACAATTTCCCGTGGCAGCGAGATGCAAGAGAAAAACCTAAGCACTTTGGAAGCTTCGGCAAAGGGGAAGGCAAAGACGGGGAAGGGGGTAATTCCATCAACGTTTCATAAGCGCATTGCCGGGCTATGACGTTGGATGATAAGCAGAGAAGGGCCGGGAAACACATCAAGGCTCGCAAAATCGAACAAAGGTGGGCGAACTGAAAGAGATAGTACATGAACACGTAAATGGGCACAAACATGTCTATCAGCCTTATAGAAATCGAATACTGCTCAATTGAATACTAGCCAATTTATTACTGAAAGACAGTTATTAATTACTTATTTAAAGTACTAAAAGTACTGAACAACAGTGCTTTCAATACTTAAACCAGGTAATTAATTACTTCAGTATTGGCTGGTATAAAATTTCTGTAGGGCTTCTAAATTGAATGATAGATATCGAAACATCGTAGGACTTGAGGAAAATAAAATCTCTTTATTTGAAAATATAAATTAATCGTCCTCTTCATCGTTATAGAAAGAATTTGGAACACAAAAATTTAAAATTAAATAGTAGAATCAAATTTAAAAAATTTATCTGGAATTATCGTGAACTCCAGAAATCATTGTAAATTATCAGTCGAAAATATTATATTTTAGCGTTTTTCTTCTACTCATTTATGTGTACAGTCGCAGTCTCGTGAGGAAGAGAAAATTGAAGATAATGCAAGATAGAAAATCATAAGACCGTGTACTGAACGTAGTAATATGTTCGCACTTGCCAAGAAATGATATACAAAAGGAGAAAGAGACGGATAACTGTAGAAGGAAGGAAGAAAGATAAAAGTGAAGAAAAATTGATAACACGCTTTATGGAATAGGGAAAACCGCCGTAAAACGCGTGTATATTCTTTCGAGATGATAAAGGCAACACAAGAAGAAATCTTACGACGATGCATATACCACCGCTGTCGGTGACACTTAGTTTGATATTTTTATCAGGAACTTTCCTCAGAGAAACGATATCATTTCTCAAATAAATGAGTAGCAAAATTTCAATTTTCGAGAGATCCAAACCAAGTAAGAGTGCAACAAACGGAAGATCATTCCTTACTTTTGATAAAATAAAAACCTTTTGTAGCGATAATATTTCTTAGAAATTTGCGACTCGTAGAAAAGCTTGAAAAAATGTAAGTATATGTGCGTATGAAAAAATTTAAGTATATGTTACAGCTCAAAGTATTACCAAAAATAGAAAAATTTCATAAATTGTCTATACATATATTAATATAGTAGAATATCTGTATAAAATTTGAACAAAATTTTCTTATTCGTTCATAACTTATTGAATTTTTTCGTTTGCTTTGATTCTTATGTAAAATCGCGTTTTGTAGTACGATGAGAAAGTAAGATTACAAATTAAATCAAATTTGTATCAATAAAATTCTAATTTGTGAAAGTTTACTTAGACCCACTTACTCGTTAATAAATTTTATTTTTTTAACTAAAACTTTATTTATTTAAAACTGCAGCTAAATATCGCGTTGCATGAGCCATTAAATGCCAAATAATTTGTTTTGTTTTTTACTGTTGGTTTCAGAGACCGTATTTATACAATAAAATTTTTTATTGACTGATGTTGATTTTTTTGTTGATTTTTTGACTGATACTGATTTTTAGCTGAAATTCCACAGAAATATCTTTAATAAGAGAATTTTATCCGGATACGTCTTCAATACCTTTTTGGTATTTACAAAAATATGTAAGGCATGTGTTAACATAATAAAATTTGGTTAAACATTTTATGTAAATTTTTTGGTATAGTAATTAGATTCATTTTTCTGCATTAATTTTCTTTGTAATATGTCGCATTCTCTTTTACTTAATGCAAGCTATTTTCATTCCGGTGCGTTAAAAAATTTTATCTTCTTGATATTCATGCAAAGGAGCACTAAGCGTACGTTACAAAAGCGCGGAATCTTATTAATTAATTGCATATTCTTTTGTCCGTGATACCATGAATTGCGTAATAATATTTTTATTAAAATACCAACATCATGAGTAACAGTACGATGCTTTTGATCTTCGCCCTGCAATTTCGTTTGTGCGGAACGTTACTATTAATTATTCTTAGTGCTCTTTACATGCCAATAACATTATCTCGACATAAAAAAAAATTTGCTGCTATCATAAATTTACAATTGCGCTAATCTCTGCTAATAATAGCTCGTTTCCTATTATATTTATTTTGCGATAATTCAACATTTTTCCGACATTTAAACATTCTAATTATTATTAAGGAAAAATGATTTTAAAAAACACTTTTTTATTTCACTAATTTTATTTCTAAAAAATTTAGACTCATGTATTTAATTCCACTGTGTGTCGAAATCATTTTCAGTCTTTCTAAGGCAATCTTAAACTGAACTGGTATAGTAATATCACAAATTAAATTGCCAAGTAATTTAATAATATTGATGCTAATAAACATTTAAAAAAACTGTAAATAATTTATAACGAAAAATACCACCTCAGTCCATTCAAACCTTGGACTTTCTTATATTCCATAACGGATACCTTAACTAATTCGTAAATATTAAGATCCGATCGATAAGACCTTTTCGTTATTTGTTGTTTTCTTAATTTATCTCTAAACTTTGTATTTTAAATTTCATATTTTATTTTTCGCAACTAATTTTGTTATTATACAAACAAAGTGAGATTTCACCCGCATGCTTCCTGAATAATCTCGCG
>NW_017304758.1:2944113-2947712 GCF_001594115.1 Trachymyrmex septentrionalis
GTATTTTATTTTTCGCAACTAATTTTGTTACAAACAAAGTGAGATTTCACCCGCATGCTTCCTGAATAATCTCGCGCTTGTGCACGCACCGTTTCATGTAGGCATTCTGAAGCACAAGCATACCAATCTCAGGCCTTTCGTGAATCGAGACTGAATCAGGTCTTTGTTCCGAAGTTGATAACAATCGGTAGCGACAAAAGCTCGTCACATTCCTTCGCTTTGTCTCGGCACATCGTTACATATTATCTTAAGACCAAAACGGCCCCATTATATTGTACCAATCGCGATGCGCTCTCGAAGTCGGTCCTTTCCTTAAGCCTTCTCTAGGTAATGGCTTCACCCTAATTTTCATTGTATCTTATCTCGAGAGAAATTAGCTCGAGGCTAGATCAAGTCGATACGTGATACGAGCATCAGCATCAAATTGCATAAAATATATATCTCTGCCATAATAGTATACTACGAGTTGCTAATAAGTTTAACAATTGCGCTTTTTTTCAGTGGTAAAGTTGAAAGATCACACGTCCAATGCATCTGGCCGTGTACATTGTTTCCGGATGCCAATGTTCATTTAACGCAGTTGAAATAACTGCGGCTTGGTTATAACGGTCCCGACAAAATGAGAAATTCCGGCAAGTTTAATGAAAGTATTTAACAGGTAAAATTGCTGTCGTGTACCGGCATGGTGTCGCTTGCAGCCGTGAGCGTAACATGCACTTTGGAAAATTGAAGGCATGGTCGAACGATCGTTAAAAGTGTTTTTAAATTGTTAATAACTTTTACTCTTATGATATATACGACAAATCTCTTTTACTTTTCTTATAACGGTTTTTTAATATTTAACATCATAACACTTAATGCTCTTTTTTTTAAACATTTGTGGCATCACGGGCGTCTTCATACATTTTTTACGTGCTGTTATGGATTAATAAAGTTTCAAGAACGAGCCAATTACTAATTAACTGCCCGCAGCGGTACCGATTGCGTATATAAAAGTTTTTTAACTACGTCCATACAATGGCGGCTCTGGGAATCGCCATTGCGCGAACGGTGACCCTCCCGGGCTTTTTTCCTCTCCCGATATTTCCTCGTCGCTTCATAAAGACGCATTAGAGGCGAAATTAAAACCCGCCGCGAAGCGGTTTCGTTAGTCGCTCGTTTTGCATTGTTCTCAATTTTCATTAGCCGGCCACTTTAGTAAGCAGAAAATTTTGTTAGCTTTTATAGTTAAACCGCTCGCTTGTCGGATCGACAAATTGTATCAATTTTATCGAACAACAGTTACGATAACAAGATCGAGTGTTTCTCCTTTCTCGGAGATTTCGAATCTCAGCAGAATCTTTTTTTAACAATATGTAATATTATTAGTTCGATTTAATTTGAATTTTACTTTGGCTGTCTTTCGTTGAGAGATTAAAAAGTCCAAAGTTACTGACATTGTTAATGGATACTGTCACACGTTGGAAACGAAGTTGAATAGACGCGCCGACACAAAATAATTTCATAAGCTAGATATTTATAAATCCTACGCTCTCGTCGCGGAGTCGCTTTTTTATGCCAACGGTAGTTAATATCTCGTTCTAGAAAAAAGTGAGGATTGCTCCCTCTCGAACGCTATATTTCAAGCACTGCCGTAGTCATAAACCTTATAAAAGTGAACCATTCTAAAAAGTGAATGACCCAGCAATTCAACTATATAACTCTTATTTCGTTCATCGCCCGTCCTACATACTCTGGCTTGACTATTAGTAAATATATACCACGTATTTTTTCTCTTGTAGAATATTTTTACGTTGGTAATAAAAAGAAGATATATATATATATATAGAAGGAATTATAACGGCTTGGTGGCAATTTCGAAAGTTGAATGTTCATAAATATCGAGTGCAGCGGAACATTTCTCCCGGTTTCAGCCATCATCTTTCTTAATTCATCGCCGTAGCTCCTATCGAAAATCGATCGTTCTATATGAGACATGCAAATTACGATCGAGGCCGGCATAGAGACTATTTACTTCATGACTATTTATTGCTCCTGTACGTATTTCTGTGAGTATTTCTGAAAACTCTGGAATGTGAAAATGTTGCGATTAAATTTCCCACATGCGACTCCTCAAGTATAAATTATGTGATGTGTCTAACGAATGTGAAATGTGAAAGCTCAAGAGCAAAAGTCCTCCATCGTTATGAATTGTGGAAATATTATTTTCATATGACGCCGATTATTATAAACGATAAGAAACCCATCTTAGAGTATCCTCGTCAAAGCTTGAAAGAATCGCGGAAATCTTTCCAATATCTTCAATTCCAATAATTTTATCGAAATCTTTTCATATAAATCTGATCGTAACTGTCGCACACAAAAGAGACATTTTTCTCTCTTTGAGAATAGATGTTCCTTTATATCAATAGAATTTTTCAAACTAATATATCTTCATAGAATCTAAAGAGATACTTTAAAGTTGGCATTTAAATCTTTTATCAGAATGAAACGATTGCTTGACCATCTTCCTCGCAATAAAATGTCACTTGTTCACCGTACTTTTCATTATTTTATAATATTTTTCGGGAAAAACAGCTTTATTAACCCTTTTGTTAATGCATGAAATATCGGGATAGCTATATTGAATTTTAAATAGTAATAACTTTTATATTTTTGTGCAAGTTTTTTAAGACGCCTCAAAAACTCTTCTTCAATAACAAAGAATAGTTTTGCTTCACAAACTTTATCTTGTTTTTACTCTACATTTTTAAGAAACCTTGTGAAATACGATAATGAAAGGGTAAAAAATTATGCATTGACAGAAAGGTAAAAAAATATCTAAAAATATACAGAGAAAGTCATGAAAGTTTTCATCCGCTGACTCACCTGTTCGTAATTTCGGATAAAATCGCGGAGTTCACGCTCTTTGTCCTCGAGGGTGCCATACAGCGCCTTCATCTGATTGAGAAGATCGAACTTCTCCGCTTTGAGACGCTTCCGATCGGCCTTCAAGGCCTGGAGTGCTTCCTTCGCGTGCTGCAATTCCATTTCTAGAGCGACAAAGCGCGCCTCTTCCTCCATTGCGGCATCCTCGGCACCGACCTCGCCACGCGCTGCACCGCTCAGCAACAACCTTCTCAACCTCGCGACCTCGGCTACCAAGCGTTCGTTCTCCAGTCGCAATCTTCTGGCACTGGCTAGCTCCGCGTGTCCACCGCCATGAATATTGGATAGTCTAGACGCCACCACCGGGTCGCCGATTCCTACAGAAAAAAATAATCATTTAAAAATATAATTAATTCATATACATATTTTATGATCAATATACAAAAAAATGGTTTTGTTGGACTATAAAAATAATTATGCAGGATACTCAATTTGATTGTTAAAATGTCAAAACTTTTTGCAGCATTGTTCATCATGCTTGAGTTACGTAACTATTTTGTCAGTCCGACAAAAATTATTTTCAGAGAGAGAGAGAGAGAGAGAGAGAGAGAGAGAGAGAGAGAGAGTATATTTAGATTTACCTAAATTATTATAGATATTTCAACAAAATCGCTTTTTCCATATATGAATTTAATCTAAACGAAATTAGATTCTGTTATATAAAAGTTATA
>NW_017304758.1:2947798-2961401 GCF_001594115.1 Trachymyrmex septentrionalis
ATAAAATATAAAATATAATAAATATAATATGAATATATAATGAAATATAAATTTATAAAATTCAAATAAATATAAATTTAAAGAAATAAGAGAAGATTTCGCATATTCGCAATTAAGCAAAGAAATAAAATAAAATGTCAAAATAATTTTGTATTATTTTTTAATATAAATTATTGTGCGACACTTATATTAATTTTCAAAGTCACGACTTACTTAAGTATGTGACTTACATTTTTTATAATGGTACAGTTACATCTATTGGAATGATATAGCACTCTAAGATTCATCGCATTTTCTCAGTACAAAGAGTAATAATTATTGAGACAATTGAGACATATTTTTGTTCAAAAGGGGCAAGATTCGTAAAAAAAGATAAATCGATTGATCGTCCATTATTAATTAAATGCCGAGTTTATTAACGTACCGAGGGAATTAGCTGGGGATGATGGTCTGCTGCCTGGTGCTGGTCCAGGAGGTTCATTGTCCTCATCGCCTCGAGCATCACCATCCACTAGATCCTTATCAACATCTTTTTGGTCGTGGTCGTTCATCTCCTTGTTGGACCGCAAGGAGTCGCGGTTAGTCGATATCCGGAGCCGTTCCACGCTGGAACGGTCGCTGCCACCACGGTGGAGGAAGCCGCTTCGGTTCGTCGATCCCCGATCCGGGCTGGCGCTACCCGATCGAGAATCCACACTACCTCCGGATCCACCCAGCCGTGTTTTCTCCAAAGCGGGGGCGTACGGTCGGCGAGCTTTCTCGCTCGGACTTCGACAGGGCGAGCCATTTCTTCGTTCTGATGATGAAAATAGGACAATTCTTCAAATTTTTTTGAATAAACAAGAAAGAAAGAGAGAATGCAGTTTAAAATGTCAAGAGAAACTCAAATATGTATAAATAAATATAGACAAATATATATATATATATTAATATATATAAGTATTAAATATTTATTTTTATATATTAAATATTTAATGTTTTTCACGATAGAAAAGAATTTCTATTTTTTAAATTTGTATGCATATATTAAAATTTTCTCTTATTTAGAATAACTGTAGAAAATTTGATCTTCACTTAGTTAAAATATATCAAATTTATGCCAATTACATGAACCGTATTATTTGAATTAGCATTTCTACATTTGATTCGGCATGTTTTATTCAATTAGTTAGTTAATAGATTTGCAATAATATAGCTGCCTATTTGAAATAAATATGTAATTTAAATCATAAATTAAATTAATTCAGCGTACAACAAATTTAACATAACATAATCTAATCGCATTTATTTAAAAGTCACATTAATCTTAAATGATATGGTATGATTCTTGATAGACACACTCATACAAAACTCAACTTGTGAACGATCGCACTCGAATATATTGGGCTAGAATGAGGAAAGAAGTAGCAGCAAATGGAGAACGACTTATATTGGTGCATGAAGAAATCGCTGGAATGAAGCCAGCCTTTATTGGAACGTGCGTCCGACTCGAGACGGATGCAGTGTGCTCGATAAGGTAGATTCAACCGGCGATCTCGACGATGAATACCTCTACGTGAAGCGCATGATCGATTGATCTGATACGATGGGTGCTTCGAATGTGCATTCGTCCCGAATTTGCATCTACATGGGGGTCCACTCTCCCTTAGCGAGTATGTTCGAATCTCTTCTCTACAAGAGAGAAGGGAGAGGAGAGAAGAGGGAAGGAGAAGAGAGAGAGAGAGAGAGAGAGAGAGAGAGAGAGAGTGTATGTGTCAGAGTGGACAAGAGTTGTATAATATATATTAATGTACACTCTTTATCTTTGATCTTCTGTAAATAGATTTTTCACGAACCCGTTAACACATTTCTTGTACCAAAACACAGTATAAGCGAGATTGTGGTACCTAGGAACATAATTATTTTTTTAATAATAACGAGATTTTTAATGTTGGTTATTCAGTTATATTAGTTTGCAACTAAAGTGATATAACTGAGCTGACAACATCAAAAATCTCATTATTAAAAAAATAATTAGAAATGTCTCATGGTACAACATGTCCCCAAGTAGTCTCGCCTACATTTAGCGCCATGCAGTTTAAATTTTTGAAATTTAATCTTGATAGAAAATGTACTTTTTAAAATATTAGCCCTGCGACGAATTAATATCCAACATTATTCGGAATGGACAAACGTGTTAAACAAGACAAAAATTGCAAATAAATAGAAACAGAGAAAATGATGCCCTTGTATCCCACGAAATAACAACTGCAACCTAATAAAGAACTCAGCTCTTATGAGTTGCAATAAGTAGTTTAAAGGCGGCAAATCCTGGCTTCAAGCCGCGGAGAAAATTATGAATCATGGTCGGTCATAAAAGCAACAGCATATAACTGTGAAATATGTAGGATAACTCGCCAGAGAAGTTAAGATAAACGTGGAAATACGAAAAACATTCGCGCCACGCCGTCTTAAAATTTCATTCTTGCGAACTTCTTAAAAAGTCTTATCCGCCGAAGTGTGCTTGCGCAAAGTCGATAACTTTCTGCCCTGCAGCTTAAACGCATTTCCGTACTCGTGCTGTCTTTATGAAAATACTTTGGCGCGAAATAAACTTTCAACATTCAACCTGTGAAGTTCTTCTAAGATCTTGTTTCCTCCTTCAATGAAAGTATTGTACGAAAATATCTTTTTATTTAAAGCTAACGGCTTCTTATGTTACTAATCGCACTTTGAGCTGGCTATTCGCTCTCGGTACTTGTTCAAATATTCTGACTTTTAAATGAGATATACAAAATGTTTCGTAACTGATGAGATACAAAAAATAGAATAAAATTTTTTCATATAAGGCTTTGTTTTCGGAAAAATTGATTTTAAATATTCACCGGCACGTGTGCACTTAATTACGTTTCAAATTAAAAATTGTATATTGTGTAACAGAATAGGATTGCAACAATTTATGAAGTTATAAAATTCATCGTATAAATATCACATTTTATTGTATAATTATACTAATTACTTTAATATTAAATTACGCAATAATAAACACAAATATGAGCAGAGATAGTAGTTTAAGATCCATTAAGTCGAGATACAATTAAATTTCTTGTTTCATGAAAATCGAACGAGCAGTTTGCAAAATAAAAGTTCGCTGAATTAAGGTTCACAGAAAGTTGAATAGAGAAAAATAATTAAATATTAAAAATATAAAAAATTTGTTTTGTTACAGACCTATGGGACTGGCTCGCCGCTCGATAGGGCTGGTTCTATCTTTCCTGTCTACCGGGCTAGTCCGTTTGTCGATGGGACTGGCGGATTTATCACTGGCCGAGCTTCTCTTCTCGATGGGGCTGCTGCCAGCGCTAAGCCGTTTGCCATCTTCCTGTTGAGCCTGTTGCTGAGTCTCGGCTTCCTGGCCGGGGTTCGCGTTGCCACTGGAAACACTGGTTGCTGTACCAGAATTGTTGTTACTGTTAGAGCTGCCATTGCCGGCGTTGTTATTATTCAGTACGATTGGTAAGGCGCCACGAACGTCGCGTAATTCGCCCCGAAGTGTGGCGCACTCGCCCCTAGCGCGTTCCAGCTCGCCATCCAGCCGGGCGCCGGTTGCTGCGTTCTCCTCCACCATCACGCGGAATTTTGCCTGCGAACAAATAATAGAACACATATGTATATATAGATAACAAAAATTAAAAGAAATACAAAAAATATCGCAAGACTAATAAAATTATTAAAATTTGTACGCATCTTCCTATCTATGCTTTGTTTATATTTTGCATGCTATATCTCTCGTACGATAATTCTATTTCTATTCGATGAAAAAGCAAATAATCAATTTCTATATTTATTCCACGTAGAAATAAATTTGTTCATGATGTACCTGTATTTAACTTCTCCGTATTAATCGCGACCAATTTTCTATGCAATAAGTGTATTGAACTTCACTCTAATCTTGAAATAAGTAAGTTTTCATGCAGACGCTTTTGCTCGTTTTGGACTGATGTTCGAGCTAAAATTAACTCGTAAAATTTACTCGTCTATTTATCTATCTCATTTATACGTTCTTGGCCATTAAAATTGCACAGAAAAAAACGCTCCATACTAAATTGAAATTTGTAAAGTGGATAGGTCATAGTAGAATATGAAAGAAAATAAGGTATATGTAGTAAAAATACCAGTTTGTCTTTTCAATCCCGTATATTCCATGTAATTGTAAATAATCTGACATATAAATATTATTTTGATAGCTTATGCCTTTCTTAGTGTTGCAATTTTAATGATCAGAGTGTAAATTTTTAGCATCTATAAATCTGTCTTTTAAATACAATTTTATTATTATAAATTTAAAATGTAATTACAAATACTTGACAATACAAAGTTTCTTCGGCTGTATGAAGATTCAGATACCTTGTCCATTTGCAATTTTCCTAAAGTTGTCAATTAAACTAATGCGTATCAAAGTGCAACAAATACGAGATCAAAGTTTCGACACAAGACGTGTAAGTATTAACAAGTATGTTTGCAACGATCGGCTCGTGCGATTTTCATTGCACATTTATTATTATGTAAAAGAGATTGAAAGTTCTTTACACGTTATAGTGATATCGACTGATGTCGCTTTTCCGCTATTCAGAAGTTTCGCGAGCACGACTTTGTACGACGATACCTTTGGAGTCGCGGCACGAGTCACTAAAATTGCGAAACAAAGAAACGCCCAGAACACGTAGAGCCATATTTCTTTCGTAGCATCGCATTAGAAGTAACCTCGAGGATAAGTAAAATGCTATTTCTCCAGACTACAAAATCAGGAAGGTGGGCGAAGGCTAGGAGAGGCGCGTTTATAAAATCTTATTGCTATATTCTTGCAGATTTTTTCCCGACATTTCAATTGAGGTACTTTCTATTGAGGGATTGAAAAATTCAGGCAATACTTTTATGATTATATTTTATATATTTTTTGCATCTCTTTAATTAATGTTTCACTCGAAGAATATTAGAATTCAAAATAAAAAAGTTTTCGTAATATAGTAATTACGCCTAATATGTCTCATTTTTATTCAATTAATTTTCAGAAATATTTCTTATTTTGAATCTGATCATCCGGTTTCAATGTTGGACTTATGTTAGCAAAAATCGCTTAGGTACGGCATATTGGGTAAAATTATCTTGCATTATTAGAGATTTTAATACCAGATTTGAGATTCTTAAGACAATTCTATGTGTAAATATTATACTTATCGTGTCTTTGATCATTTTTGTTAAGAAATACTTTCTACATCATATCCGCGATGCAGATAATTACGTGCGAGCTATAAGCATTAAATTCAGATTACAGTCGCGTCGCTTGCAAAATTAAAATTTTCTAATGCATTCTCTAATGACGATCAATGAGACTCCACGGATGTAATTCCCAGGAACGCTAATTCACATAAACGATTGCAGAATCCTTCGTGCGAAATAATAGATGACTCCCTCGTGTTCGGACTGACACATGGTTCCGTACGTTGGGATAGGTCGATGATATAATATCGCTCTCGCGATTACGAATGTCGATGATGTATTCAGCGAAAGCGGCCGTGGTAACCGAACGCGGGTCAAGCGTGACTCTTAGCCCTCGATCTCAAATGGAGGAGTCGATAATGCTCGCCGCGAGTTGTTAACAACTTGACTCCATCGTCAAGTTCAGTAGGAAACTCCATGCAACGTTAAACGTATTGATTACAAGATTCGAGTAATTTAAACCGGCGGCTAAAATATCATGTTAATTAAAATTTGATAATAAGTATCAACTATATAGCAAATATATCTCAGGCGTTTTGGGTTATTAAAAGAGCCATAAAAAACGAGGGGAAATTTATCATATATGCATCATATAATCATTCGTAACTGTGGAGATATTTACATCAAAATTAGTGGTTAATGGTGAACACTTTTCGTCAGCAATTGATGTATTAATATTATATTAATATTATGTTATTAATACGTATCAGATCGATTCATTTGTACAATGCATGATTCGAAATCATTATCCGGTTTATATGAATATTGAATTGAGGGATGATGTAGGAAAATATAGAAATTATTTTTATATATATTATTCAAGAAAGATTATTAGGAGACATCTAACTGACATAAATAAGTTAAATTCAAATTAGTTTTATATCGAGCAGAGAGAGGAGAAAGTAAAATTTTCGGATCGATTTCTTCACTAATGCGTAAATTGCATCGTGAATAAAGTGCTGAGAAATCTCGCAGGATACAATCGAAATTGAACGGTTTGCGAATTTAGATAGCTGATCATTACGGTGAACCAGAAGTGCGAACGAAGCCCTCTGAAATCTGCAATCTCGATGCAATCGAAAGCAGTGAAGTGAGCACGACAGCTTTCCAAAGCCGCTCTACGCATGTAAGCGGCTTTCGGTAAGCCGTGCCACTTAATAACACATTGTCAAACGCGAGGATTTCTTATTGCAATTAGCGTGCCACAATCGAGAATGATCCACAAGTTGTAAGGAAGATTCATATGAATGTTGAGAATTCGCTTTTTAACTGCGAAAAGCTTTATTTTATAATGAAGAGCTGAATAATGAATCTTCTAATTTCACTTCAGGTTCGCGCATAAAATATTAAAAAACATTTGAAAGAAGATTTGCGTCATTAATAAACAGCATAGATATCTCTCAAATAGCTTTGTCTTTAATATCTTTCTCGGCAATAAAAATTGTCATACGTTTCTACATTCAACTTTTATTAATTAAAAAATTATTTCATACAGATTTAGAACTTCTAGATCAAGAATATAGTTATATTATAGTTATATTAGGCAAGCGAACGTCTTTAGAAAAAGATTTTGGATTTGATTCAATTTAAAAACGCGAGAAAAATACGGCAATAGTGTTTTATTAAATAAATTAAAATATGACAGAAATTTGTTATGAGAAAAATTGAAATAGTTTTTAAAATTTTATTATAATGCCCAGTTCATCTTAAGACGTTACTAATCGCCGATATTCTTTTCATTTTTACTGTTTCTAAATCAAAAACATAAACTTGTAGTATTGTCATCGATACAATGTTAAGTGTTACTTGCATTTTTAAGTTAGCGACACATGTTTCTGATACTATTTTATTCGGTTAGGTGCTATTTTATTTGGTACTAAAGATTTTAGATCTGGACAAGACCTAATAGATTTCAACAAGAGACGCAATCTGCAATTATCACGAGCGCCAAACTGCGAGCGCTGCCAAGAAAATCTTAGAGAGAAGAATACATAGTACTGAAGAAGACGTGAAAAGCGAAACGAGAGCGGTTGTCAAGAGGGTCATCTTTGGCCAAGTTCCAACGACACAAAAGAATAATGAGAAGAAGAAGAAGAAGAAGAAGAAAGCATCTTGCGGACTTGTTGCATTTCCAAAGGCGTTTCATCCCTTTCCCTTCGAACCGACAACGCTTCGACAACGATCGCATTCACGCCCTTTTCACGGTTGTGAGCCGTCGAAATCGCGACGATAAATTTCCGCTGAATGGAAACGAGCAGTGAACGAAAACCACTGTGCTTCACAACTGTAGAGCAGTTTCGCCTTTAGTACTCGACGTTTAAACACTGCACATACACTCTCTCTCTTTCTCTCTCTCTCTCTCTCTCTCTCTCTCTCTCTCTCTCTCTCGCACAATATATTCTACCACAATGCCGTTAAACCGCAGTCTCTTCAGTAGATCTGTGCAAAGCATTTCAAAGAAAGATCAATACCTTTAGAAGTGACGAGATATTTCTCTCTTAATTGCACAATTTTCAGTAAGAAATTCAAATGAATATAACATTTCCGCAGATACAAATTTTGTTGCAAGAGTTATTCAATATTTCAAATTAGATATCCAACCGGAACTCTGTATAAAGGTTAGTTAACAAATTAGTTAATACTGACTAATTCGGATAACTAAATTATTTAACACTCGAAGGAATAAATTTTCAAATACGGAATGTAAATTATTTAATCGGCGCAATCGGTATTACAGTTGAGTTGGTAGGATATCGGCCGACTGTTTCGGGTTCAGTTCAGCCGGTTATCAGACTATTTTGGGCTGTGTCTGACTATAACAGGTTCCGGGATTATTCGACCGGAGTCACAAACGCCACTGTAAACGCTAACCACGGACTATCGCGTCGGTTGTTTGTCCAAAAGCTCCCGATATTATATGTTTCTCCTATGTTTCGCGGAGGATCGTTCAATTGGGGATGCACGAGAAACAATTTCGCGAACAATCGCTACGAGTGTACCAGCCCGTAACAATTAAATGAATGATCATTAGTCGAATAACTTGTCGTACACGAAACTCACCCTCTGCGACTCTTTATCAGCTCGCTGTAACACGCCCGAAAGCTAATTGAACAAATCTGTTCGCGTCAAATCAGAATTAGGAACCATCATTGGATTGATCTTGCGGAGTTACCGATATTAACAACATTCTCGTATAGTAACTTGTTCTAAAAACTTCTACTTAAAAGTGTGTTCTCTGAACCGTGAAATTGTTGGAAGGTCTTTTGTTGAGTCTTTTTTTTGTATGGAAAAAGGGAGTATCTTACAAGAATGATGATTTCTTAATGCCTCAATTTTTTGTATTAGAAAATCAAATCTCAATTTTTCAAGAAATCAAGTCTCAATTTTTTAATATATTTATTATCACTTTAATCATACTTTTCATGAATAATAACATTTTTATATATCATTAACAATGTAAGGAATATGAATAGATACAATATTAATTTAACTCTGACTTATTTCGTGGGATCTGTGACGTTCTCAACCAAATCATTAATGATCTGGGATCAGCGTGAAACATACAGGGACCAATAGAAGATTTATTAAAGAGATTCATATAGTTAACTAGTTTAATGAGTGATTTTCCTTAGTGGAAGCCGAGATGTTTTCGCACGCAGTGAGATTCAACGAAAGAACAACGAGATACGTTAGCAGAAGGCAAAAAGTGATGTCTGCTATTACCGTGACCGCTGGGAAATAAACGAGGAAAAGAATCTCAGCTTCGAAAGTTGCCAGTAGCAGGCTGCTTCCCAATTGGAAAATCTAAAGACCCGGCCAGAGAATACAAACGATCCGACAGTTCTCGAATGTCTTTCTGCCATTATAAAATAAATTGATGGATATTCTTCGATGGTTAAATCGAATCTCGATGCCAAATTCCAAATTAAGTACTAAAAATAATGGTTGCAGCATTTTGACGTAACTATTTATTTATCTATAATAAATCACAATATATTATAAATTCTAAGAGAAAGGATATAACGATGAAAGTTAATTTTGCTACATATGCGTTACTCCGACACAAATGCCTGACTTTATGCTAAAACGGATTAAAACAAGTTTCAAAGGTGAGTTTGTCAGTACGGCAACTGAATCAGGTTCAGATGACTACATTAGCTCTTAGCACTTTTATTTTATTTATACCACCGGAATATAACCCGCTCAATAATATTTCCGCAAACTTAATTCAAGTAATTTAAGAATTTTACTGAAATCAAGGAAAATCCCGAGTTCCAGGCCGTCTTTCTAATTACGAGCGTAAAGCTCCGGGCATTTGTCCGGGGGTGTTAACGTGGCAAGCTCGACGAGAAAAGGAAAGCGGGGTTTCCATTTCATCGTGAAGTGGCGCATGAAATATGCATAGCTCGATGCATCCGCGATTTTTCACCGGAAAACCTCCCGCCCGCGCTGATGGTTGCTGCTCTCTCTCGGCTTATGCACGTGCATTTCGTATGCTACGTAAATTTACGATGCATAATGGATATAGAATCGAATTACGAAATTTTCATACTCGTGTTTAAAAATTCCATCTTAATTCCTCGATATCTCACAATAACTTCTCGATAACTTAGTAAAACAATAATTTGTTGTTGAAATATTTCTTCGCTTTATCAAATTTCACGATAGAACTTTTTACATTCTTGAAATAACAGCTACATTGAAATAATATAAGAACGAGGCTCTAATATACCTCGTATAATAAAAGTTGATTAATGTACTTAATTTTCACTGTAAATTCGATAATACCGTAAATCAAGTTATAACTTATGCCAGTCATGTTAAAATATTTTGTTTCTGTTTCAATGTGATCTTTTCATGTTTGAAAGAAGGAATTATAAGGGACATACATATACAATATAATAAAGTCAATAGAAATTTCTTTTAAAATTTCCGTATTAATCCGCTGTCGCTAATGGGTATCGGATATCGAATTGTGCCGTCATTGCTGTCTCCAAATTGAAATAGCAGTCGTACCAGTTTTAACTGTGTGCATATTATCCAGCCAAATGCATAAGAGATAAATGCATCGTTCGCATCAAGATTTATTCCGTCTATGAAGGAGTAAAAGTTTTTCTCTGATATACTTTTCCCTCTCGGATGTGTGACGTGGGGTTGGTTATCACTTTGAAATATCTTCGCCACGTATTTTGCATATGGAATGGCCGTTACATATTCTTCCTCAGTGAAGCAATTTCTAGTAAAAGCCAAACTTCAGAGCCTTTCACAATTCTATTGAGAGATTTTCTTTCTCCCAAGTCTCTATTGTTCGTTAATTAAAATCCTCGGCGTCTTTCGTTTGCAAATTACATTTCTCTTACGAACTATTTGTCGACTTTGCGTGAAACTCATTTCGTTTTGTATTTTGCTTTCCTATCAAAAGTATATGAACTTTGCGATCTTTCTATATTTTCTCGTTTCCAAGTTCTTCATCGGAACGAGCTCCGTGTCTGGGCGCTATAACGAAGAAATGAACTTTTAAAAACGGAACCAAGATAAAACAAAGAAAATAAAACCGTCGCGTCATAGCCAACGAGAAATTCTGTGAGCAGTCGGGTGTATTCCCGATGAATGCAAAACTTCGTTTCAAAAGAATTTTATTCTCTTTAATCCTTAAACGCCATATTACGAGAACAATACAGTATATAGCAATCTATCCAATTTGATTGCTTATAACTTTCATAAAAATGAACACAGTGTACAGAACTTTTATTTTTAAAAATGCCAGACATTAAAGCACGGTACCAAACAAATATATGTATTTTTATATTAATAAAAAAGTTAATCAATGGAAAAAGTATTGGAAAAAGGAAGCCGGTTATACCGAAACAAAATTTAAACGTTAAGGCTTATCCTTTTCCTCTCACCTGAGATAATTAACATTAAAAATTAAAAGATAGCTGATGATATTTTTGCCCGTCTAATTTTTTCGATAAAGTGTAGTCAAAGCTGATCAAAGCGTTTATAAAGGAAAGGTGATAGATTCAACTGTCCGATATAGACAGCTGTCAACCGTAGCTCGTTCGCCGTAAGTGCATATATGTACTTAACGTTTTACCTATATCATATGCCATATACTATCCAACTAAGTTAGCTGTATATTTGCGGCGCGGTCCAGCATATGGGTCCCTCATTTGAGAGATCGCATCTTCGTTCACCGGCGAGTGAGAGGGCGATACAAAGTGGCCGCTGCTATCGATGTTATTACTGGTAGACTGGTTGGCTCGATACGATTTTTCCATCTCTTTTATTTTCCCGTCGGAAATTAATGCTATACTTTGTTCGGAAGATGTTTAATTAACGGTTGTCGTACTGCATTGATGTGCCGGATATAAAGTAAGAGAATAAATTGGTGGAGAGAACAATCGCGGTTGCATTTGCCAGGATCGTGGGAATGAGAAGGCAACGAGAAAGCAATGAGAATTTCTTTTATAAAAATTAAAAATATTTAAAGTAGTAAATAACAATTTTATTTAAAAATATAGTTTTCCGATCAAGATACGATTGCGACAATACGAAATAATGCTGCATTAAGTATAGCAATTAGAAATATATAGTCGTTACTTTAATTATAATATCGTTTCACTTTGCTTTATATTTATTTGGGATATAAACCTATAATCTGAAATTAAGTTTTATTCAAGATATTTTTTCATAATTATGCAAATATTTGTCGCGAAATAACATCAGATCAACAATCAAAAAGTATCTTCTTTTTTTATGTGTGAAATAAACCGAATTTACTTGTATAAAAGGAATGACAATTTGTACTCTCACCAATACGATTCGGCTTATTTCCCAACGGATTTTCCGCGGTTACAGCTTCCTGACGCTGCATCGGTGAAGCAAATAACCCTAGCTTATCTCTACTGGGATATTTATGAGAACACATCTCGAACATATTTCCGAAAGTTAACAATCCAATATGTTTATGTGTATACATTTAGAGTGAATAATTTTGTTAATGTTTTCATTACAAATCATTGAAAACAATTTGATATTAAACGCAGGAATATTTGTATTCATCTCAAGTCATTATGTTATTTTATGTATACTTCTCTCTCTCTCTCTCTCTCTCTCTCTCTCTCTCTCTCTCTCTCTCTCTCCTTATTTATTTTACTATTTATGATAGTTTATATATTTTTTATTATTTAATTATTTCTGTTTCTTAAAGAATTTCTGTGCAATCCTTTTAAACAAACTGTTATTTGGAAGCACTTTACGATACGGTCGCAAGTGACTTACATTTATATATAAGAAATATGGTATGCAAGCGACAAGATGAAGTCTGTCACTCGCAAGGGGCGTCGCGGAATGAATTTATCGTGGAAAAGTAAATGGCAAAGGCAAAGGAGAGGCGAGAAAGGCGGATCAAGAGAGGTCGTCGAGTGACCCTTTTTCTCTCACTCTCCAGAGGTATGCAGATGTCGGAGAAAGAAAAAGGACGACAGATCGAGAAATTAAAGTGGACACTGACGGGAATTTGCACGGCGCGCGGAGAAAGATGGAATTTCAACGAACGGGTGCTCTACTACATTTGTGATTATTAATTCTTCTGCTATTGGTTTGAACGAAAATTTTTAAAGAACAATATTCGCTGATAAAAAATGAAAAATTTTTTCGTTTTCTGTAAAAATTTTTATAATTTTTGCATCGTAAACTCACGGAATAAAAAGGGGGAATTTAATACCATCTAAGTGTTCCCTCACACCTACGTGCTTCAGCATGTCGAGCGAAACACGAGAGAGAGGCTTTCCCAGCCAAGACTCAAGGGAGAGCCTGCGAAAGAATAAAAAAGTGACATAGGAAAATAAAAAACCTAGACGAAGGATTTCCTCGACTTATCTGTGTGCAAGAACAATGACAATGTAGTGATTATCAAGTTTGTCCTCACTCGAACAGTGGAAGTAAGATGAATAGATGTGAATAAAAGTAAGGAAAAGTATATAGTAAGATATAAAATGAGAGAGAGAGAGGGGGGGCAGAGAGGGGGGGGAGAGAGAGAGAGAGAGAGAAAAGAAGAAGGAAGAGGAGGAAGAAAGGAAAGAAAAGACATATAAGGAAGAGATAGAGTAAGAATCGTAGATGGTAGATGGAATGTCGTAAGAAGACTACGAAATGATGCAGTAGCTGCGCATTACCGGAAGTAGCAGCCGCCATTCGAATTTATGAAATTGCAATTTTCCGGCCGCCTCGTTGCACCGCGTCGGAGCAATTTGTCTCGCAACGTACGGAGGTAAAAATAATCCAATCCCACCTTCTCTCTCTCTCTCTCTCTCTCTCTCTCTCTCTCTCTCTCTCTCTC
>NW_017304758.1:2961501-2961876 GCF_001594115.1 Trachymyrmex septentrionalis
CTTTTTCCTCGCGTTGCGATGCGGAATCGTACGTTGTAATTGCCGCGACTCGAGTCACGTAGAGAACGGTATCGATTTTCGCCCTGAGCAGCAAAGACAACAGCGATTTCCATTGCGCGAAAATTATTAGCGTGCGTGTTGCGGGATATCGAATTTAATTGAAGAATGTGATATTAAAAGAGAAATACAGTTATAACAGAGTTATTTCACGAAATTTTTGAAAAATGTAAAAATTTTTATATATTTTTATCTTATAAAATAGAGAATAAGTTTGAGGAACATGTCTTATAAGAGACGATATGTTAGCGGAAATTAATTGAAATTTATAAATTGAATAGATAAAAAGTTATTAATTTTTTAACATTTTTATGTTGA
>NW_017304758.1:2961976-2970831 GCF_001594115.1 Trachymyrmex septentrionalis
CGTTCAAAATTGAATAGATAAAAAGTTATTAATTTTTTAACATTTTTATGTTGAAGAAATAATACATTTTCATGATTAACGATTTTGTAAACGCGCAAAGAAATGTTAATTAAAAATGAAAAAGGTAAAATGGCTGAATAGACTTGCTATTTATTAATGTCGAATATCAGAGATGTCATATGGCATCTCATTAGCCTACCTCTTTTGCTATTTTCAGATATAATGCTCTAATTGCATAACTTGAATTGCATACTTACAATTAGTTTTCTCTATACGCGATATTTGTACGACAATAGATTTAATAGATATCGGTGTAATCACATATGTCGGCTTCACAGGAATAATCGTAATATATGCGATGTATGTAATGTTTGATTATTAATGAGCAGCTGCAGATCGGAATAAATGTTAAAAGAGATGAATATTAAATCGCAAGTCCGCGGGCGACATGAAGTATTTATCGGTGGCATGTATTATTCTGCGAAATCCTGGGATTTCATATTACAATGCAATGCCGAGGGTAAAAGTAAATGTAAATGATGTAAATAACCATATATCAACCAGATATAATCAGATGATAACGCTCGCAACATACGAATCGAAGTAAAATGACAAAAATTGACAATTCCTCCCTCCTTTCGCGCGTTGGTTTATTTTTTATTAGATTGAACAACAGGAGAGTGTGTTCCTAAAGAGAGATGTACGAAAATGTTAGCCACTTAAGCGAGAGGACATGGCACGTGCTGGTATTTAAATAACAACTTCGCGGGTGTTCTTGTCACGCCGTTTCAGGTTTCTAATGTGGGCCAAACTTGAAGCATCAAGGCAAACTGGTCTTCGCTCGTAGCTTCTCTTTATGTAGGCTGGACATCAAAGTACGATCCTATCCAAAAATGGAAATCGAATAACGGTAGAGACATCACAAGAAAAGAATAATCAGTTTAAGAGTGGGCGAGGTATGACTCTAAACTTTAATCCGCTTAATTCTTAATGTATTTTTGTGTATATTGCGTATAAACAAAACGACGAATATGTGGAAGATGGAGCAATAAATAATATAAATAAGAGAAAGAATTATATATTCGGTCAAAAAGGATTTTGGTACTTAATAGATAATATTTTTATGTAAATTTTTAAATAAATTTTTCAGTTTTATAAACGTCGATTCTGTTTGTCAGTCTTAAACAAAATAATATTAGAACTGTAAGAAAAACAATTTCTCTAATGTATGTTTTTTGCCTTACGCTGGAAACACGCTGTAAGCTTGAATAAATAATCCGAAGGGATCAGAAGAACTGGTGTAACTTTGAAACTTACACTTTTCATTACTTGCGTGAAAGTAAAGTTGAGAGTGTTGCAGAGGCAGCTCCCAACTGATGTATTTTTTTTTTTCTAAACATGAATGTACTTCATTAAAAATAAAGGATAAATATACGAGACAAAGAACCATAGAAGAACTTTATATAGCTTGTTTTCTTAAACACACTGTTTGAAGAAATATGTACAAAGTTCCACCTATTATATTAATTAAAAAATTACAGTTACAAAAATAAATGTAAAAAATATGACGTTATTTTTTTCTTCTTATGTCATTCATTGACTCTTTTGAAAAATGCAATAAACTTATAAAATTGAAAATATTTTTGATAATTTAATTATTTGCTGAAACTAGAAATAAAAAATAGATCTGCATAATGTTCTATCTTACAATATGATGTATATAATTTGTATAAATAATGAATTAAAATTGTTTTATTTTGTGAAAATTTAAGATCAAAATTAACACATTAAATATTTTCGCAACAATTTATACATCCAGCACAAATATTTAAAAAATATTTTAAAAATGCAGCAGAAGTTAAAGCAGAAGTTACGTTATATTTACATTTATCTGCCTCAGTGAGTTAAAATTGTATTATGTGCAACGCGGAAGAAATATTTTCTCGTGATCGATATATTGCTACCAGATGCTTCGAGAAACTTATCAGTTGAATGTTCCAGCATTTAATTAATAAATAGAATTATAATACCTAGTAATTTAATTTAATCCAGTTCTTGCGGCGCCTGAAATCTGCGTTATAAATAGAAAATATTCTGAGACGTGTAAATATAGGAATACGAGTCACTTCGTGTTCCGAGTGCAATATAACGTTATTACACTGTTTCGCTCGCAATCAGTTACGCGTAATCATTGTGTGGATAATAAACAGATGCAACAAATTGTTCTGCTGTCGCAGTTTCATGGTAATGTTTCGTCAATTACTGTTGCATTGAGTTACGCGACTAATTGTACGTATAACGCGAGGGGGGGGGGGGGGGGGGGTCATGAGCTTACGTTACACGGTGTTTTATGCGATTTAACTGTAACTGTTTACTTGAAGTTCCAGTCCTTTTCGATCGCGTTTATCATTCGCGATTTACATCTGAAAACATTTGTTAAGAACAAATGTAATTATTCAAAAGTTAAATTGTTTTCACAACTCGTTAGCTTTCTAAGAAAGTTAAGTTCAAAAAATCGTTATAGCGATCTTTCTACAAATGTAAAATTAATAAAATTTTGTATATCCCAAAATATGTACAATAATTCGCCCAACGTGTCAAATAATTTTTCGAACATGCTACTATAATTTTTTAAATAAGTAATCCATCACAAACAGTTTTACTGACTATATAGTACATCAATTAAATAAATTTTATTGTATTATCTAAAAATTTAGCTAGATATAAATCTTAAAATAATTTTGTCGTCCATCAAAATAATTATGTAAGACGCTCTAGTTGCTAGAATATCAAAACTTTTTATAACAATGACGCTTATTGTGCTTTATTATGTTCCATATAATTACTTGACACAATCCAATAAAAATTTCTTTCAGATTTAAGTATATCTAGCTAAATTTTTAGATAATCCAGCAAAATCGTTTTTTCTGTATACGTTTCAGTAAACTGTGTGAACAGTCTTTGCGATCTTTCTAATCTCTAAATATGTTATACCAAGACGGTTGATACAGATTTTAAGGACAATTAAAGATTCACATTTACATTTCGCTATCAGTGACTTCATGCATTTACGTATAAATGACAGGGCGCGAGATATTATAGGACATCTAGCGTCTTTCGCCGGCAGTTAGGATAATTATAGGCGCGGATGAGTAATTCCGGGCGCGCATTAAGCTTATCCGTCATATTCCGAAAAAGTTCACTGCACTCGGATCTATCACGGCATTAACTGATATCATTGTATTTTAACATAGTTAATTTGAAGAGAAACGTTTCTGCCTTCACTTATACATATCTATAATAATGATCTGACAATTCATAAAAATGATTTTTACGATCTTTATGATTTCGTAATCGTTTAAGAAATATGAGTTAAGTTCATCACTTGTAAAACAAAAAGCTATCAAATAATTTATAAAATTTTGTTAATTGATTCTGCAAAATAATTAATTTTTCAATATTTACTTAAGTAATATGTCACGTAATATATCACGTCATATCACACACATTATGTACATTTTTTAGATGATGTCTCGGAAAGACCGAGTTCGCTAAAAGATCTAAAATTTTGTTAGATACAGATCTGAAAATAATTTTGTTGAACCATCAAATAATATTTATTAATTGACTAAAAAATAGCGAGCAAAAATTTTAATATTCTAGAAACTAATTTAAGTTTCCAACAAAATCATTTTCAGATTTGTTATCAAGCAAAATTTTAACTCTCTCAGCAAAATCGTTCTTTTCATGTAAATATCCTATTAATCTCATTATTTTCCCATAATTCTAATGTATGCTATCAGTAGTAGAATTTTTCGCAATTTTTGAATTAGTGATGAATAGTTGCCATTATATCGCAGATAATAATATTCATTTTTAAATTGATCCAAGAGCTCAGATTGTCAGAATGCGAGACAGAAGTGCGAGAAGTGTTTCTGCCAGTAGAACGCGTGTGCCGGAAGCTCATGGCTTTTTGAGGATCGCAAGCGCAGCTAAATAGCCAATTCACCGCTTTGTCGTGGACGAGGTCCATGCCACAAGGCGTGTTTCAAATGCAAATATAGGGACTGCCGCGCGCACAAACCGACCAGCTTAACTGCTCCGTCGGCGGCAGTAAAGTTTGAGCCTAATAAAAAGAGGAAAGGCAATTTCCTACTCGCCCGCGGAGCTCGCGGAAGCGGAATTTCATAAACACGGAAAAAAAATGGAGGAAATGTAAACTGGCAGCCGTACACAGGCGCGTAGGGGGAAAGACAGAACACCGAGTTCGCTTGAGCGACAAATTTTGTACAAATTTTCGAAATAACGATAAAAATGACAAACAGTTCTGTGTGTGTAACAAATCTGTGATGTGATTGTTACGATTCTCAATTTATTTTTTAATTTTTAAAAATTGTTGTAAAATAAAGGCTTTATTAAAGGTTTTATTCAAAAATTTAGCTAAATATAGAAAATAATTTTGGACTATCAAAATAAATATAGAACGCTGCAAGTGGTTGTTAGAAATATTAAAGCTTTTTACAACATGTCAACAACATTTAAACGTTCTATATAATTCTTTTGATAATTTAACAAAATTATTTCTGTGTAGCTTTATGTAACTATAAATAATTACTAAGAGATTATAAAGTATTTTTTTGTGATATTATTTGTTAATAAATTGTAAATTGATTAGGTTAATCTTTCAAACACTAATTTTCTCTAAAAATGAATAATATAAAAGTTAAAAAAATATACATATTTTTTACCAGTGCAGAGGTTAGAACACACGATTTTTTTATTCTAGAAATTGCGACTCAATATCGACTAGAATAGATAAAATATTTCGTCTGCCCGGTGGGTTTTGGCTTTGGCGGTGTCGATTTAACGAAGAAATATTCCATATCGCCCGTATCTCGTATTTGCACATAGCGATAAACTATTACGAAATGAACTATTCCGCTGCATTAAGTAAAAATCTTAAAACATTTATAAATTTATAAATTTTTTCTTTGTATTTATTACAGTAAAATTTAAACAACAATTTATTAATAATAATTTAACTCAAAATAATGATAGATTTCATGCAATAGTAAATCTGTCTTGTTCATCAGACAGATTTTTATAGATGCGTTATTAAATTTTGTAGAATGACAAATTTTTAATTTTTTAGTTGCGCTTTTATAATAATAATTAAATTTTAATTATCATAACTATAAGAAACTGTTTACTATTTTCTATAATTTTCTATTTGTTAAAGTGTACGTTAAATAAATTTATATAATAAAGAACACGCAAATAGCACATATTGCATATGATGAAATAATAAACAAGCGTACGAATTAAAACATGCAGTTTTCAATGTACAAGATATATGAAAATACGGTTTGCATTCTATAAATAATATTTTGTGGTCAATTCATGATATGGAGTTTTTTTCTCTTCAAAATAATTTTATATATTGCACTGTACAAATATTATAAGTAAATTAAAAAGAAGCAATCAAAATTAATCGGCTGTATGTACGATTAGTTGTATAATTATCACAATTTATTTTTTTAAACAAAATAAAATTCCTATGTGATAGATAATGGGAGAGAAAATGAAAAAAGGACTAAAAATTAAATTAATTTTTGTCAATCTGATTTTGATCCATTCTGTAACAGAATAAAACTAAAGAAATGCAAATTATACGACGTTCAAACCCAGAATCATTTTCTCTTCCATTGTGTATTAAATTTTCAGTAATCGACAATATAGTTTTTAAAATATGTCAATTTTTTATATATTACAAATTATGAAATAATGTGCCATTATAATTTTTTAAATGTACTATTAATTTAAAGTTATTATTTTATCAAAAAATAAAGAACATTGAACATTTATTTTTATATATGGATGAACATTCCTTTTAAAGCAATTAAATATTTTTTCACTAATATCTGTCACGTATTTTCTACGTAAAAATTTTCCAATTGCGCAAAATTAACTGCAGTCAGTAGGATTGTCGGGAAAATCGATCCTGAATCATCGTTTAAAAGCAGGCAGTTGCGGTGACAAAAACAATGTAAAATTATTTCCGACACATTCGATATATTACTGTAAAACCACTGCCAGACCCGTTTAATCTCTCGCGTTACATTATATAGTTCAATCCAAAAGGGTTCATTGCAATACATTGCGCAACAACTGCAGGACGGAATGTTGCTAAATATATAGAAATAGCCTGTCGTTGTCAAATCGGCTTACACAGGTTCGCGTGTAACTACACACATACACACATACACACACACACACACACACACACACACACACACACACACACACACACACACACACACACACACACACACACACACACACACAGAGAGAGTACTCGTCGCTATTTTCCAGCAGGAAAAAAATTACAAAACGGAAAAACAAACAAATGACAAGCCGCTTCGAAAGTAGGGATGACGGGTGACATTATCTTTCATCCCTCACTGGTCAAAGAGAATTGGAGTGGAAACGAAATAGACGGGCTGACGCGCGGGTTAAAGAGGGTTAATCCATTACGGTTACTGTTAAAGCACGTAATGCATGCTTGCACGCTTACACAAAAATGAAACGGAGGATGGCGCCTATTCACGCTTGCGTAGAGAATCAACATGACTTTTACAAGTATGACTCACCGCGATGTTTCATCAAGTTTTTTATTCGCATCCGTGGCATATGCAAAATTTTATATGATAAAACGAATTCCAAGTCTGAATATGTAAAAGAGATCATTTAAACAAAAAGCTATGAATAATTGAAAAATGCGTATCGGATACGGAAGTTAATCACCAAAATGACGGCGTGTATATTCTGCAGATATTATTTTATATAGGTAGTAACCATGTATGATATATAAATTTTCGTACAGAGCAATTAAAAGAAAATTAATATTATCTTAATTAAAGCAAAAATGTTTTCAAAATGTTAAAGTACCGTTTATGCCGGAAAATTTGTCATATAATCCACGCTCTTAAAACAATGTTTGATGAATTCATTAAAACGTGAATTAATAATAGATTCCATAATTCTCGCGCATACATCTCTCTGTTCATTCACACACGCGAATTCATAACGTTGATTTTACATAGATTCTACTCCACGCGTATTTATTTTGTTTCTCCACTCTTGCATTCGTGGCTGTCATGTAAACGAAATTTTTACATCACTCGGCTTTTGCGCAGACATTCCGTATTAATCCAAACATTTCGTAAATATTTTTCTCATAAAAATGCGAAAAGTTTTTCGCAAACTACGAGCATCCGAAAAATGTACTTTGCATGCATTTAGTAATAACTATGTGTAATAACTTCGTTACGCAGCAAAATACAATAATGAAAAAGAAGGTAGCAAAAAGCATGCTCCGACCTGTAATGTAAAAATGTCTAGTAATAAAAAGAGCAGAAATAAAATCCTTTTTATATATGTGACGTATAAATAAAATAAAAAAATTTGTAGATGTAATCAACTATTTTTTTTAATTTTTGTAAGAATTGCGTAATTTGAAGGGTTTGTTTTAGTATCACACACCGATCGCGCAAATCGTGCAGTCTTGCTCCATATTTGCTTCCGTTTTTATCGAACAGTTAAAGTTCGTTTAAGTTACAATAAGAATAGCACGTTTACCCATCTTCCACAAAAAATTTCATCCGCTCAAAATTTTAGAAATATTTAACAAATCCCCATCAACATTATATAACACACAGAAAGTCCCTTTTTCGCTTTTAAAAAATGATGGTTAATGTTGATTATATCATACAGACACATTTAATAATCTATAAAGTAATAATATTAAAATATAAAAAATAATAGTAAAGACATTTAATGTACTCGTATAATATTAAATGTTGTATACACATTTCAATACATCAATCATTTCTGCGATTTTAAAACTTTAATTCTGAATAGAAAAATGATTTCTTGATAATACCATATTCCTTAATGTGTAATCTTTTTTTACAGACATATAAAAACCGTATAATTAAATAAAAAGTATGTATATATCGATTATATATTCGTATTTCATATTTAACTTTAACATAAAAAGAATATTCCAAATAAAATTATTTCAAGAAAAAAACTACAATTTCCAATAATATGTATTTCAATTATTTGGAAAAAAAAAATATTCTTTATATGTTATCGCAGTGACGAAAAATAATGTAGCGAAGTAAAAAATATTTTATTCATTAATCTTTAGATCCAACATGAAATTGTACATTTTTACAGGGTGCACACACACACACACATATATATTTTATAGATGCTAACAGGAAATATTTTGTTGAAAAATTTAAAAAAGCTGTGCGTTTCTGCATTTCCCACGCACAAGTTAAAATGGCTGAAAAACACATACGAAATCAGTAGCTCTCTTATCGTCTTGTCATTTCATCCCTCTTCGTCATTTCGCAGTAGTGTTTGTTCAGCCGCTAAATGGCATCCGCCTTCTCTCTTGATGAATCCTCTCTGCTTTCTCTAACCGCTGCTTTTCGTCTACTGCGGCAGCGCGCTCTCATTTGCGGCTGTTATCTGTGTGTGTGCAATATCTGTGATCACGTGATGGCTCTTAATGTACGCGTTTTAGCTTTCAGCAAAATGTTCTGCATTAATTGCCAAATATAATAATATTCATGACGAAGACAAGCATTCGTCATACATACTTCGTTAAATATTTAAATACTTCAAATGCTTTTATTAACAATTATTAATTTTTCTGATAATAATGCTTTGAAAATATTTTATATTTTTAAAATGCTTAGTAAGCTGTGTGTATATATATATATATATATATATATATATATATATATATATATATATATATATGTATATGTATATATGTATAA
>NW_017304758.1:2971082-2973009 GCF_001594115.1 Trachymyrmex septentrionalis
TAATATGATATAATATAATATGATATAATATATAATATAATATAATATAATATAATATAATACTTGAGTATCTTCACTATCTTTCCTTACATTTTAGTCAATTATAATAGCTATCAGAGAAAGAATTTAAAAATAGAAAATGATTTGTCACGAGGGTTAACAAAGCTGTTCTATATAATAAGAATCCATGCATTTCCATCCAAATCAAATCGTAAAAAAAGTTTTCATAAATTCTTGTGTATCTTGCGTAAAATCTAAGCGTCCAAGATTTTATGTTCCATCGGCTGACATCCATATTTTTCTTTATAATTTGCGTAGACACGCTCTTATTATACGAGCATCACTTTTTTGTTCTGCCAGCGGCAACAACCATGCAGCGTACGCAAGGTCGTCTCGCGGGAATGTCCTTATTATTCTTGACGTAGCCGAGTGCACGCGCGTACTTTCTCTCTCTTTATCCATCATATCTCTCCCTTTCTCTTCTCCCTCTCCCCCCCTTTCTTTCTCTCGCGCGCTCGCTTCTTTTCCTCCAATTTTTTTCCAATCGATGCGATGCGATGCGATGCAATGCGATCGACTACGTTATCATCAGACATGAGACGCAACTTCGACAACTTTCGCGAGAAAATAATTACTGCCAAGATATTCGCTAACAATGTCATCTGGTATCTCAATATCATTGAAACTTTAAATAATAGAACGCTGCACACATAAAATCGATGTATTCATCGTTTATTTAAAAAATAATAACTACTAAAAAATAAAAACTAAAAAAAATTTTTTTAATTCTTATCATGAATGAGTTAAGTAAATATTACTCTTTAAATAATCAAAAATGAACTAATTTTATTAAAAATGTCACAATTTAAAAAAGGTGATTTAAAAAAAAAATCAGAATCTTTATATGAGAACATGCTTTGTGCTATTATTATATTTTTAATAACAAAGCTGTTACACATAATTATTAAATGCATGAAAAATACATTTTTCGAATACTCGCAATTTATGAAAAATTTTCCATATTTTTAGGAGAAAAATATTTACCAGTCAGAAGCGTCATAATTCAAAGAAGTGGTTTTTAAGAAGTACAAAAAAAAAATGACAAAAATGATATTCGATTATATTAAGAATATATTCTTTTTATCGATATTACTTGATTAGCCAATAATTTTCTGTCAAAAGTTGAAAAAATCTATTTTCCCCTTTTCTAATTTTTTTAATCGTGTCATTTTTTAAAATGAGAAAGCAATCTCTCTGAAAATAAGAAAAAAATCATCACAAAAAATGCTACTTCGAGAAGCTGTATCGTTTTCATAAATTTCTGATTACTGTCGCCAACTCTCGCGAAATCCACGGCAACGTTTCTTGTCGCAGCGGGCGAAGCCGCATTTGAACTTTGTGATATCGCTCGTATCGATCGTATCCAGCGGCTGAGAAACTTTGTTACCGGCTCTGTCAGCGCGTATCCGTTCCACGGTGTATGTACGTTAAGGCGACATTATGCCCAATTCATATGCCTCGTCACGTCTCGCCTTTTCTATGTGTCCTGCGACCCGACTGGCGCGCACGACAGCTTCCTCTTCCCTTCTCGGGTACACGCCTTCCGTTGTACTCGTTCCTCTCTCTACGGATTCCCGTTTCTGTGGCGTAGATACGCCGATATCGCGCAGGAGATCGAAATTCAAACGCGGGTATAATGGGGCGATTTCGCCTTGAAACGTTGAGTGGAAATTCTCCTTCCGCCGGATATTGCTCAGCGGCCGATTGATCATCTTTTGGAAACGGGGACGCGATTGAAAGCGCGACTTTTTCTGTTGCCTGACTCAAAAGCTGTAAACGCGTGCTTTTTAAGGGTTGTTTGCGCTGAAGCAGCAAAGAACGATCATGCATTTCATACATTTCTCAATGTACAATAGGTAGACGCGAT
>NW_017304758.1:2973109-3004422 GCF_001594115.1 Trachymyrmex septentrionalis
AAGTTTCTCAATGTACAATAGGTAGACGCGATCGATTGTCGACATTTTTATCGTTTAATGGCAATTACAATTGGGGAGTAAAATCTGAATTTTCTGAATAATAATATTATTGTGAAATTAAAAATTATTGATATTGTATACCAAATATATGTAGATGATAAATATATTCTACGACAGATTCTCCAATGTCAATTTTCATCCACCTTACGCGCGTTTCGTGTCATTTTCCAATTATATATTTGAATAATTATAACATTTAAATTGATGATGATTATATATTTAGATTAGATATCCGAGCGTTATATGATTCGTAATTAACGTAAGATAATTGACACGTGATATTCAGTCACGTTACAGGAAATTCCTCCACTAATCCCATGACATGATAATGTTCTCGCCTCACATTATGTTACCTCACCGGATACAAATTATTGCCGCGATTTTTATGACGTCATAATTGCGAAACGCAAGCGCGGCTCAACTTTAATTTCGTCGTGCACGTGTCCATTGTCAGCAAACTGCGGGCCATCGGTTTGATTGCATTAATCTCAAAATTGCCACATCCGCCACGTTCGAATGCTATTTGAAGTCGGATAACGTGTTTATGCGCGACGTGTCGCGTGTGATTTAACTATAATAATCCGAATCTGCGTCTCTCCCGCCGAGATCTTCCCACCGAGAATATGTCATTACCGGATCTGATTATGAAGGTTCGAAACGTTCCAAAAATCTTGCGTAGCATAACTCCGAAACGCGCGAATTCTTTTTCTGATGCAATCCTCTAATAAAATATTTATATTTTCGGAGGTCTTATTTTCAAAAAATATAAAATGATAAAATATATAATATCTATAATATACGTAACATATACAATATTTCCATATTTTTCGAGAATAAAACTCAGACTTATAATATTAAATTAATAATCAGTTGTCACGAAATATATTATCGGGTCTGTTTATGAATATACTTGAAACCTTTAAAAAATCTTACGTAACAACTCTGAAATGTGCAAATTCTTCCAACGCGAACTCTAATAAAATATTTATACACTTTAAGACTTGTAATATTCAATTTGATATACAAGCCGTCACATATATGTATCGCAAAATAACAAAAATTCAATAATAATACGATAACAATTGAAGCCCCGATGGGGTATTTATACGCATGATTCTGTATTTGTGATGTAATTGCATCTCTTGCATTATGCTGCATAAAACGTTCTGCAATTCACCATCGTATCGCCGGCAATACGCCACGAAATTAGCCAAGCGCCAACATTAATCTATCCGCCCTGTGAAAATCATGATATCAAACATTAACAAGTCTGACGGCTCTTTTAACAGCGAGTGCTTTCGACGCGCGTTACGCTCCAAATGAATGACACGCTAAAATGGAAGTTTGGGCATTCCTGTTCGCCTTTTATTCGCGCGTGCAGCGTGATCAATATCGAATAACACGTTTCCGTAGCGCGCGGATTTTTGTATTAAAAGCGATATTGCAATTATTGTGAGACAGTGAGATATTAACGATGGTAATATCGTTTGTTTTACGTAGGCAAAACAAACGCATTGCATTCACAAATTTAATTAACGGAAGATACGAAATTTTGGCACGTGTGCTTTACATTAATTAATTCCTGAATCAATTCGATTGGATATACAAATCAACTGTGCTGATTGAATGTACATCAACTATTACAATTTGTACATTACAATTTGTATATTAACTTTAACTGATAGTAGATTGTAAATAAAATTTGCATTTTTTTTTTTAAATAAAAATACTGCATGGAAAGAAGGATTTTGCTGAATTATCTAAAAATTTAGCTAGATCTGAAAATAACTTTGTCGGACCATTAAAATAATTATGGGCGCATAATCAGCAATGTTGCAAACAATTTTTCACAATTTTCCAACAACTAGCATAGACGTCATAATTATTTCGATAGTCGAACAAAATTATTTTTAAATCTGTATCTAGTTACATCTTTAGGTACTTTGGCAAAACTTCTGTTAGCAGTTCTCTTACCGTGCAAATCTTTGAGACTACATTGCTACTTGCAGACATTTATTTATTCTCAAGTTTTCAATTCTCTTGAATCTTTTCTTACATACAAGTTTATGTACATATTTAATTTTGCATTTTATCGTGAGACGTCTAAGGTAGAAATCAGTAACAAAACAATATCTCTTTAATGTTTATTCTATCGGCACGGCATCGCCAGAATCATTACAAAAGGATTTTGTCCTTTGCATCCGTCTTTAAAGCCTTCTCAAGTATACATAGACGCCAATTTCGATTTGAATAGATTAATTTATATGTTCCTGATGCGTAACTTTGACTTTCCAATTTTAGATGGGGAACAGTAGATACCCGCGATTTTTACTTAATTCTCTTCCCTCGACTACTTTGAGAAGCACAAATTGCCGGGAGTGATTCCGTTTAATTAGTTACGCAGGCAAATAGAGACCTGTTGCCAGCATAAATTAATATAATTATTTAGCTGAAATTATCAAATTATTAAAATAAAAAAAAATTGTTGAGAAACCATTTAATTATCTTATCGTTGCGAAATGTTGGTCCGTCCTTATTCCGTTTAAACATGAAATTTTTAGATACGAAAAATATCTCATAAGAATTTTACATGAGTACTAGTTGTATTGATCGAGATATGAAACATGTGACACGAAACAGTCATATATCTAACAGAAGGGTTCGTACGAAACACCTAACAACGAATCACGCGAAGGACACTTTTTCCACCCCAGCCCTTATTTTGTTACTTTACTTGCATCGATAAATCCGTCACGAGCGTTACCACCGACCACTTTTTTTACTTCCAACTGGTGCGAACAATTCTCCCCGACGATTCATCCAACATCTCTCTTCGTAATAAACATCAGGCAGCAGCCGTAGGAAAATGTCGGCAAATCGCAGCCGGGAGTTGCGCGTGCGTAGGTAACAATGGTTGACGGTGGACAAAGGAATCCACTATCAATGGAGCGAACCCTCCGTTCGTCTAACAATTAACCCCACTGAATTCTCGGTTCCCCACTTTCTTGAAAGTCGATGCGCACCTCTCGTCTCTCGAGAGGGCTGCTCACCCCCTCACAATGAAGAAATATTTTTGACGAGTTTCCAGTTTGAATAAACGCACATCAATTTTCTATGATTACGGAAATTATTTCTTCGCCTCTCGATGTGCTTTCTTCTCGTGTCAAAATTCAATCGTAAAAATTTAATCCTTGAGAAGAAAGAACGTTTAAAAAAAATTTATCTTTTTATTAACAATCGATTTCAGTTGAATTATTATATTTAATTATTTATTTGTTTATCTATAAATCGACAAAGGAAAAGTTCATGTTATCATTTACTTCTTTTATCTATTTTGTATACATGACGAATAAACAAGATAGAATGTTAGATTGGATTCAACCTCACCCTTTCTTAAAAACACATTCTAAAAATTACTTTACCGCGCGTTAGAAGGTTAATAACATTAATCCTATTCCGCAATTTCATTCGTGCCACTCCAAGTTTTCATGAAAAACTTAAAATATACACCTTATCAAAATCCGCGATGCGGCGTTTATTAATACATATCTAATATCCAATTTCATACGTAAACAATGAATTTCGATATCAATGGGCTTATATGCAGCCCTATATCTGTTCGATAATTAACTTCTGGCGTAGGGGATGTTTGACTCGGGCGTGGAGTTCGCGTGAGACGAATTTAATAGCGTGTTTTAACTAAGTATGCTGCGATCTATGTTTCTATTAAAGATGAAGAAGATAGAATTATCAGATTACACGTAACACTGTATTTTCAGTTATAGAAAGTCTAAATAAATGAAATATTGTTCAATGTGTCGTTTGCAAAGATTAGTATTGCAAAGCGCTCGTTTAGAATTTGCTAAATGCAGAATTTGTTACCTGTGCATCTGCAAGGATGCGCCGCATTAAGGCCAAGGTAGGGTGCGTTGTGAGATCATCTTGAAGGGCAAGCGCCTCGCCTTCCTTGTTCAAACGATTCAATGTCTTCAGAGCTGCAATTAGAAAAAAATCAAATGCACTATGGACAATATTGGCAAAAATTGTTATTATATATCTATATTAGTTCATAGAAGTCTAAGAGATAGAAGAGAATGAGAGAATTACGAACATTGAGTAAACGCGCGGCCATACTATTGCAGTACATTACAGTAGACTGAGAAAAAAAAGTTGCTGTGTTTGAAAAAAAATATTATTTAATTGATTAATCAACTAAACGTAGCGGTTACGGACTGTCTCAAGCAAATATTTGTTAATTCAAACAAATATAATATGTTTTAAATTACAAGATTTTGTTAATCTAAATATAAATATTTGTATAAATAAATATATAAATATTTGAAAATAATCGTTACGAACTAAACGCATTTAGTCAAGTTAACAGCTTTTTTTTCTCGGTGTAGTAGTAAAATAACCCCGCATCTATCGATAGTTCGGTAAAAGCTTATTGTTAGTGCCACACTATAAAATGTGACCATAGAAAGCACGTGTTGCTTAAGACAAAAATACCATTACATATTTTCGACAATTTTGATAAAAAAGAATGAGAGAATTGGCGAATATACCTATAAAGGGAGAAGGTAAATAAAACTGACAATTATTACAATTCAATGTCAAATTATTACAATTAACGATTATTTATCAATTAAAGAAATTTTTTATTCAAAGAATATTGGCTTTAAATTATAATAATTATTATTAATATAAATTATTATTTTGAACAAGCAACAAAACTGACTTAGCACTGCTCCGTAGCGGATTATCCTACGTTTTTCTAGAACACATCTGATAAAAAGAGATATTGTTCACATTGCAGTTGTTGACAGTACAGCGTTTTACAGCTCAATCAAGACTTGTATCCGCGACTCGGCGGTAAATGACCGAGCTTTGCGGAAATCGTTGGCACGTGAAGGGTACTCGGCGGGTATGTGCGCCATTGGGTCGCGTGTTGAGCCTTTCATCCGAGACATGCGGAGAGTCAGAGAATTCCCGAGCCCGGACCTACCATTGCCCAAGATGGCCGATCTCCCCTGGTTTGTTCGTCTCGTATTATCTTCACCCGGCCGGTGGTTTGAACGGCGGGATAATTGAATTCTCGTGGTAGTCGGTGATCATGGCGCGAACGTGGAAAGGCCCGGGGGTTACCGAACTGTTATCGACAAGTTCGTGAGAGCAGCTCGTTTCGCAAAGGTGCTCGAATAAGCTCAGGATAGACACACGCGCTCGATGCTTCCGCAATATCGCGCAGAAGCTACGTGCTTTGGTAGAGTTTTTAAAAGATAGAAGTACGTGAGATGTGTTGTGCTTTGACCCACTTCGTATACTTTCGGCCCATATGAAATTACAAGTTTTAAGCTTATAAGTTGCGTCCACGCTACGTGTTCATAAGCTTAATAGAATTGAAGAGCTTCCCGCAACAGTGGGCTAACTCACATTTTGTAAAAACAGAGCAAATAAACTCGAAAGTTAAAGTGATGGAAAAAGTACCAATATCATATACACTCGGTTATGTTGTGGAGTTAATGTAATGTTTTCCCACCGTTTTAATTTTAGAATTTATTCAAAATTTATACAAAATTCCGTTTTTACGCAGAGAGTTAGTCCACTGTTCCAGCAAACCGTTTCTATTACAAAGACAATTTTATGTTTCACAGATTTCTCTTACTTTTATAAAAATTAAACTGTTATTATCAAAGGAAAATTATAACTGCACCTCCTGATAAACGATCAACTTTCAAGTAAAGCTAGAGATAGAGAGAGTAGCGGTAGAATTATAATATCGGATAATACATTCCAGAACTCACCGCGCTAGCTTAAACGCAAATTTGCTACATAAACGAGACGTGCATGTAGTCGGCGATGTCGGCTTTGATGTGGCCTAAACAAAATTCGAAGCGGGTCCGTAAACCGCGTGACGAAGATACATACTGTAACGAGCCTCATTAAAAATATATTTTGACTCTACGTGGGATTGGGATATGGAAGATTTTCGCATAATTAACGCTACATCAAGTATGGTTAAAATCTCGCGAAGTCATCGGAAATATTAAATCGTCCAAAGCCAATTGTAGGTTACGTGAGAGTACATATATAATTGTATTAATGGTGCATTTTGCGTCGCTGCTACTTGGTGATAACTTAATGACAGTTACCGTTAGTCCAATTTTAATCACGCGCACGATTTTTCGTACAAACGCGCCAATCAAGTTTTGATCGAAGCTTTAAGTAATACAAGCATGAAATAAGTTTTGTTGCGTAATCGCGATGTCGCGACGAAGACGGCATCGGGAACGAATCTGTCTCGATTAGAGTATTATTTGTTGTGCCGTAGTTGCAATTAAGCGCAATTAAACTGCCGCTTGTGCCAGAGCACAGGAAGACCTGAGAGCTACACCAGAGAAACATGTTTTATCGACTTAAATCCTGTTTGCTGAAGACAAAGGTCTCTTCTTGTCGATAAGATTCTAGATCGTCGAATTCTAGATCGTCGACATCTTTCCAGCAGATCCTCGCTCGGCAAAGTCCTCAGAGAACGAACGTATTATCGCCAGATCTGGAGAAACAGATCTGGACAGCTATAGTCGTAAAATTGCTTTTCGCCCACAAAGATCGAGAGAAACTGAACAAAGGTGGAAATGTATCCTTAGAGTAAATAAAAAATAAAAGAACTTAGCGGTTATGTCATTAAAAATATTAGACAGAATATTGGATCACTGTCTACTTATCGCTCTCTTTAGAAGTAAAATATTGATAAAAATTCAATTACAATTCAAAAATTTCAAATATCTACATACGTATCTACAAAAAAATTCTACTGAAATAGAAATATTGAGTGATTTTGACGTTTACGAGTTAAGTGGAAAATAATGTAGGATTAACTATCTGTTCAATTGCGATCAAGCAACTTGCAATTACCGTCAGCTCAGATTTCTATCTGTCATCTTTAAGCCGATTGATGAGCAGAAAAAAAATACGTTGAAACGGGTAGATCCCTTTCCTTCACGGATTGATCTTAAGATTGTAGCGGTTCTTCAAACACAGCAGGAAGCACTCTCACATCAGGAACGTCAAGCATCCTTACCGAATAATCTCGCACGATCGTTACTACCCTAAAAAGAAGAACGCTCGGTAGTGCTTCGTGACGGAGATTCGCGATTAAACGTACTTCCGCATTAAAAATTAACCATAATTATTCCTAGCACGCTTTTTGCAGAGTAATTTCACGCAAAAAATTTAAATTGTCAAATTTGCTTAAACGCGGATTAGAAAAACTAGTTGCTATATTTATTTAAAAAAGAATAATAAATTTAAAAATTACAAGAAACAAGAATTATGACTCTAGCAAGAATAAATCAAAAGAAAATAAATGTGAACCAACGCCGTTATTAGAAATACACGTTATTAGAAATAATATATTATAAAGATTAGACGCTTCGAAATGTAAAAATATTTATATCCGAATTAGAAACATAATATATTTAATAACCGATTTAAAATATTTAATATCTAATATATTTTCGCGAAAAAAAATCAGCTTTAGTGAAAAAAATATTTTGCGCGTTAAATCATTTAGTTCATCTCGAATGATTAAATCATAATGATTCGGTTTATTTCTTAAATTTCTCAAATTCACGAAATCGGGAAATGCGGAATAAATCAACTCGTCGGCACCAGAACCATAAACCGAAACGATAAATCTCGCGTGTAATGCAAGATAAAAACGTGCCCTCGCGAAAGTAGGCGATCGCGTTAAAATATTCCGCGCGATGTCGATAGGCTTGGCGTTGTAGCGTTCTCGCCTCGACACACCTACAGCAGCCTCGGTTTGCACCGGTATACATGTCAGAGTGCACGGCGAACCCATGTGGTCCTGCTCTTCTCCATAGGTCTTCCAGGTCGGGGGTATATAGGTCCACGGTAAACACGGAGAGAAGTAGATACGCCTCCGTCGTTTCCTCGGCACAGCGGGGGTTGCGGGAATATATCTACTGATATACGGCGCGCACCGATATTATGCACCTCCCTGTGTCGGAAGTGAGATTCTTTATGAGCTTTTACACCAACTCGGAACTATCGAGGTCGCACGGCCGGCTAATGCGAAACAGGAGTCCCTTTATGGCCTTCGGCACAGATAAAGCGATACTCGATAGAGCTCCGTTTGCGAAGGTTCGATAAAGGATTTTACGATGAATGGTTTAACATCTCCTCGTATTGGAATCAAATATTCGTGGTGGACACCGCTGATATCGGATAGAAGTAAAATGCGTCGGTCACATCGGCGTATTTACATAATGCATTATACCAAGCTAAGATTTCGCGTCGCGTGCGCGTTTAAAATGCGGCGCGGCGGTCGCAAATCATAACCGCGACACGTATCGTTTCGACTTCCGGGACAACCGAGACGTGTGTGTGCGTTACGACCTTTTGGATCTGCTATCTGTCACGTCTTGTAATTCCAACTTTCTCGACGTCAGGTAAAATGAAAGACTAGCATGACAAGCAATGAAAGTTAAATCGCAGGAGCGCAAAATAGCATAAATCTTATTAGGAAATTGATGAGTTGAATTGACAGGCTGACTTGTATCGACAAATCCATCCCTCTGGTTGTAAAATTAAAATTTTTTAATGATATTGCGTTGATGTCCAGAATAGTCCGATCGTTAAATCTCTCGCAGGCGTGTCCAAAACTTAGCTCTCAGTTAAACCCATTAAACTTACCTCTCCATCATCCCGTTGAGTGATAGAGAGATAGAGAGAAAACGAAAAAGGATAAATGCTGGAACAGCTAGTCACTGGGCAGAGTACTAGCGTCTATTCTTTTTATTTTCTTCATCTTGCTCGACGATGATGAAGAAGGAAGCATTTAGCTTGTGAGTTAAGTTTTGGACACGCCTGATTCTAACGGTACCATAATTTTCAGAACGTATCCAGGAAAGTGGTGTCGGATTTGATCTGACGCTCGCTTTTGTTCGTTTTTCTAATTTATGTGATAAAGTGAGTAAAAAAGAAGCAAATAATAATAATATAAAACTTCTCTCTCTCTCTCTCTCTCTCTCTCTGTTTATTTAGAAATGAAAAATAATTATAAAAATAAATAATTAATTATTATAACATAATATTAGAAAAATATTGCGCAATTCAGTATAATAGCCAAACTTATCCATCGAAAGAAAAGTTAACAATAACAAATCTTTAACTTATTGCCTTAATGTCAAAATAATAAACAAATATTGTAAATATTTTGTCTTTCTGTAAAATGGGGTCACATCTGATCCCGTTTCTATCATTAGAGGGTTGAAATAACATACGAAAATTTTAATAACTACGTTCAACGCAGAAACGTTCCAATTGCACGGTGCGCGTCTTAATGCGTTGCGACGTATCGCAATGAGTTCCTCGTAATCCTCGAGACACAGGTACCAGAATTACCTTGTGCTTAATATATATATCCGGCAGAGCGCATAGTTTACCGGTATGACTTCCGTACAGCGGCGCGTACACAGCGCGCTGGAAACAGGATTAATGGATTAGCGATGTTTTGAATTACAAGCGAAGTGTAAGCGGGGCAAATATTCTCTCTCTCTCTCTCTCTCTCTCTCTCTCTCTCTCTCTCTCTCTTCAATTAGAGCGGAATTCTACGAAGCAGCTTCGAGTTACAGCGGAATCGGCGCATCTGCAAGAGCCCCCGAGAGTCGGGGTGATCCTTTATAAATGTAGACTATTCCGCCTCGTAAAACGGAAGATCGTTCATTTTACGTAAGTTACAAATCTGTCACTTAAATACTAGGAGAGAAGAAACAGATAAAATGAAATATTACATTATTATCGTCATAGTAAATTGGAAAAATCTTAAAGCACAAGGAATTATCTATTTCTATCCTTTTTCCTTTATATCGACATGTGTCGTCTCAACTAGAAATATAGAGGTAGACTGCTACAAGAAATAACCCGATGTATAGTTTGTTAGGTTGATGTTCCATTCAGTGAAAGCGAGATTCATTAAAGTTTATTGCCCGCTGGAAACATATCGCGAGCTTGTCGCGAGGATACATGTAGTGCAGACTGAAGTAGACATGAGCGATATGTACATGGTAATAAAAGTCATAACAGGGTGTGATGCATTACATATACATATATATGTATATTTATATATAAATGTGTGTGTGTGTGTGTGTGTGGTGTTGCAAAGCATTACCAAACTATGTGACCCAAGACCGTTACAAAGGAAACATCGGACGGAAACATCGTGCTAAAAGCGCGACAACGTACGCGGCGCACTTAAACAAATAATTAACGTGTAATTAATAACCGCAATTGTACGATATATCGGAACGCGAAATGCCGCGTGTGTGTTTTGCCTGCGAGGTTGATTGACGCAATTTCCAAGATAAGCCCCTAAGTGCCTTGAATTTCCGGCGGAAACTTCGCATGGCGGACGCCAGGCTTGAAACCTATAGCACGATGTTTATCTTCCCAAGCACCATGGAGGGGAAATCCCGTGTGTAACACCACAACTTGCCCGAGAGTGACCAGAGAGCTGTCGTCGGACTCACCTTCCTCGTAGGGCTGTGCACGTTTGGCGAACGCCCTCGAGAAAACGCCGCCGCGCGGCTTCGAGGCGTCCACGCCGTTTTCTACGGCCGCGCTCATTTTCGCGAGTGGTTCTTCACCGAGTGTGCATTTGCCGTGGACGTATCTGAAATTGACATATTACACGAAGCGTTCTTATAAAAAACTATCGGAAACGATTATTGAACGCACGGCGCTCTTCGACATTCGGTCCCATATCGAAACTTTTCAACTCGATATCGTCAGTCGATCGGATATTGGATTTCATTGGCAAAGCAATTAAAATTGCAAATATGTCGCCGACTAATTACATTTAATGTTCAAAAGAAGCTAATATAATAAAATAAAAATAAAAATTCTACTCTGCGGATAAAATAACTTTCTACGAGTCGGTTGGCTGTCATCTTAACTTTACATTATTACCGTGAGAGACGCAGTAAAAGGATGATAATTCTCTTTTAAAAATTCTCCTTTGCTTTTTAAAACTTTCTAATTTTATTCTATTTATAAATTTCAAAATAAAACTTACATAGTTTCGCTTAAACAGTCTTTGCGTTTCGGAAAACAAAAAAAGAAATAAAACTATTAATGTTTTCCTGAGATGTGAACAAATAAAAATGTTCTGGATTTCGCAGACTCATTAGAATAGCGATATATATATAATAAGCAAAAATTAAAGATAATAATCTAAGGTTAAGCAGCTTTTCCTCCCTTTGTTGTTTTGAAAGTTATACAGATTATGCAGCGGTGGATTTATATGTAATCTCATTAACCTTTCGTGATTAGTGCATTAACGTTAAGACCACCAATTTACTGGCGGTGCTCGTCGAATGCATAATACAAGTGCGGTTTTCACGCTGCTTGGGGCGAATATAATGGCAAAGTTGTAAAGTACACGTCAATGTGTTAATTAATGTAATTTATACAGTTCTCTCTCACATCTGATACTGCGTAAAAGTCAGTCTGTGCCAGTAACTTGTATCAAAACTCTGTACTACAGACGAACTGTCGTCACAACTGCCACCCACGTTCATAGTAACGTTAATTTGTATGCTACGATTAGAGAGTTTCTCTCTCTCTCTCTCTCTCTCTCTCTCTCTCTCTCTCTCTCTTTCTCTCTAATTAAATTTAGATTGTCTAATTACCGGTTGGAATATCACTAATAGAAATATGTCATTGATTCTTCATCGATATGCAGAAGGAACACACCATTAGATAATTATATTATTTTTTGTATGATTTCTACACGGAAGGTTTTGCTGAAGTATCTAAAAATGTAACTTATAGATACAGATCTAAAGACAATTTTTTGGACCATCAAAATAATTGTGTAGGTCGCTCAAGCAGTGTCTAGTATTAATAGATAATGTCTAGTATTATATAATTAAATTTAGACGTTCTACGTAATTATTTTGATGGCTCAAAATCCGTTTTAGATTCGTATCTAAATTTTTAGACACTTAAAAAAAAACCATTCTCTCTCCATGTATTTAATTTAAAAAAGTTAAAAATGTAACAATTAGACCGAAATTTCGCGGGATAAAAATAAAAGTGAGTTCCTGCAAATTCATTTTCATTCGCTTGACTTCGAGCCACTTGGATTTAGCGTGCGTATCGACATTCCAGGAAGCTGCATTATCATAGAGGTACTGTCCTCGCAAGCTTATGTTTACGTAACGCAGCAGGAGAGACCCTCGTTACTCGTCTCGGGGATGACGCCATTATACGGAAAGTCCGTATTGGTGGCTGGCGAGCAAACGACGACGAGCATATAATAACAGCGTGTGCCGCTCGCCGTCGATATACTCTCCCCGAAAATGGCGTAGCACCCCATATTACACGTCACCCTGTGCACACACGTGTATCGTCACCCCTCTTGTCGCCTCGAGACCCGCCGTCATTCAATCGTCATAATTTATCATTACACACGGGGAAAGACGTGCTCGATAAATCCATGCCCTGTTCCACTGCGTTACCATTGATTTATGCACTGTGACGTTGGTACGGCCGTAAAGGGAGATCTATCGTGCACAGCCTTTGCCGCGTTACGGCATTAGAAATCAACCCTCTCACGCGCCCTCGCGCGTGCGTGAGCCAGAAATCCAATGGGGGGAAAAAAAATGTCGACTTTTTATTTTGTATGTGACTTTTCCGGTTTTGAAATATCCGGTGCGATACGATCGCATACACGGAACACCATGCAGTGACAAATAATTTGGCGAGCGTGTAAAACGCTCACCGAACGCTCGAAATTCGAGGAGTTTGCTGCTTCACGAAAAAGTTTTGATTGACGACATTCAGAAGTAGCGACATTTAATATATTTATTAATTAAAGTGTCATTTTTGTAAATTTATTTCCCCCGACTATTTCAACGAGTTCGCTATTTCAATGGGCCGTGTTAAAGGAGTTTAGTAGTTCGTAATTTTATTGCGGAGTTTAACTTTGATTATACAATTTAGACTATTTTTGCATAGCAATGCTCCAATCTGAATAAATTCGCATGCCTTACTGCGAGCAGGCGATTAAACATTCGCCATTTCAATTTCTGCTTCGTTCTCGATTGAATACGCTTATATTTAGCACGATGCACGGCGATAACACGTATATAACAGAACGGTTAAACAATTTTGTTTGTTTCATTATTGTGCCATGCATTTACGCTCGATTTAATGTTGCATTCAGCGCTAAGTGCTGTCGTCTGATGTCGAGACTTCATGTTTTATAAAATGAAAAAATATTTTCCACGGATATTTTATGTCGCGTTTTATAAATGTCGAGAATCAATAGCAGACAAACGAATTATCACAACTTCGAGAAAATTCTTCGTTGTCCAATAAATCGAAATAGAGACATGCTCACAACGTGTGTGCTTTTTCCATTACAAATCCAATCAACGGATTAGCGGATTAAGAATATCGCGCCTAGGATATCGTGTGCGGCATTAAAAAACTGGTTGTTTTATTGTTTTAGTGTATTTTTATGTCTTGACTACAAAAGCAGCGAAGAGATTGTATTACGTGGATATGTTTAGACTCGATAAATTTTTGCGGGGTTGCGAGTCGACGCTCCTGATTTATGTACCGCGACAGCAGAACTCATAAGGGAGATCTATAGTCGTTTTTCCATTTCTTCTTTCTACGTCCCATGGAGCTACACGGAAATCTTTGTCAGTGATTTTTAACTTGGTGGAGATTTAAGATAGTAACATCCGCGAAACTTCGTCTTTACTTTAGATAGAGTATTATTATGGCGTCGCCGTCCTGTGGGACTTTATTGATTTATTTTTTAATATCTCTCGTAAACTTCGAAAGTAAGTAACTCTTTAAAATGCATGAGAATTATTATCCCCGAGACACATTTGTTGATTTTACTTAAGAAAAAATATTCTATCTCGCCAATACGCGAAAAAAAAAAACAATTTTGCTACAAGTATCTAAAAATCTAAGTTAATACAAAACTGAAAATAGATTGTTAAAATATAGCTAAATACAAATTTGAATATAATTTTGTTGGATCTATCAAAATAATTATGTAGGAAACTCAAACATGATGAATAATAATACTACAGAAAGTTTTGACATTCCAGCAATTAGTTTCATCCTATATAATTATTTTGATATATAGTCCAACAAAATTACTTTCAAACTTATATTTATAGTTAAATTTTTCTTCTTTTTTTTTCTTCTTTCCGTGTACGAACGTTATTACAAGTATTATGGCCTTATTGTTATCGGTTCTAGAATTTCCCGTGCACTTCAGTTTAACAATTTTGCGTATTTCAGTTGAATAATCAAAACCGTTTTTTTTTTGTTATTAACTTATTTCCGTATTGTGCAATTTGTAATTGAGAAGCTCATGTAATTCTATCTACATTAGCTGCGTTAATAAACTTCGAGTGAGCGTAACATGATGGGAACGAAACTCGCAACGAACCGCGAACCACGAAGAGAAATTATTCACTCGCTCTACGGTTTCATTCGTATTGATGAACTTCCGCAAATAAACACTTTCATGCTGACGAAAGAGGAAATAAAAGCAGCCGAGGTTGAACAGAAGCAATAAAGTCCGCGAATAAATTGAACTACACATCCCACAGAATGGCATCAACCTATGTAAATCCGAGGATAAAGTCAACTACGGCAATGTGATTCCCCGAATTAAAAAGATCTTTAAATACAATCATAAATAAATCAAAATAAAATAGAATATGAAATCAATAAAGTGCAATTAAAGATACAATAAAATTAAAAGAGACTATTTTGTCGAAAACTTGTGTATGCAATTTTTCATTGTTTAATGTGTCTATTTGCTTAACAGGTTACATACTCTTATTTAAAACATGACATAATTCAACAAATAAAATTTCCCAGAAAAGAGAAAACACTATTTTCATCTTGATGAGAAAATTATTGATTAATTAATAATATCTCTCTCAGCAAGAAAAATATATTCTTAACACATAATCACATTTTTTTTTATTGCACAATCCTTAAAAACACCTTTTTGAATTGTAATGATTTTTTGATAAAGTTTTGAAAGAGTAATGTTTACTTAAATTATTCACGGTAATATCTCAAAAAGAATCATTACATGAAATAACAAAATGATTACGAAATAGACGAAATGGATTTGATATTTTCCAAGACAATTTATGATATTCCAGATCCATTTCTTATCTCTCACAGACGAATAATGAACAGTGACGCGGCTATGTTTCACGATGGAGTAATAATTTGCGTTGTATTACCTCTAGAAACGAGTGTTATTGTCAGATTCGGAATTACAGAAGTTTGCTATCGTACACGACACCCTGGTGCCCAATTTCAAAATGGACATCACCACAGCTTTGACGATCCCTTTAACCGGACTCATCTGGGAAATGACAAAGTTTCGCCTACTTTTCTTTATAAAGCAGTTTGCCAAATGCCCCATTAAAAGTCTCATTAAAAGTTGGATTTAATTTACCGAAAAGGATCTCCAATAATAATTGATTATAGATATGTTTATATAATTAAAAGATATTTAAAAGATATTTAAAAGATATTTAAAAAGTTACGGTTGGCGAGTAAATATAAATGTGCAAAATTATACGAAAATATTTTGTATACATTAAATCTTATTTGATATAACAGAGTTTCCAGAGAAATAATTCTAATTAAAGGTATCGTTCGTGATGATTCATTCCGGCTATTGAATCTACCGAAGTAAAATAAATGGAAAGAGCACGACAGCAGTTGATATACCAGGGGAAATGACTGAGTTACCGACATTCTCCGCTTTTCTTCTCTGTGTATTCTGATCGATCGCGTTCTTCTCGAAGGGTCGACCAGCTCAATAACATAAATACAAATTACGATGCGATCCATTATTGTATCTCCGCATTTTCGTGTAACAAGGTGCATGAATTAAATATAACATCAGCCTCGTGGACCGACGTTCCTTCTAATTTCTTATTGTCCACGGAGAGACTATCCGTTTCCATTTTATTTCTAAGCGTCTATCTCGCTTTGCGTATGCATTTGCATCTGATTTGCAATTTCCTTATCCTTCCCAGCCAGGGAATTCGCCAGCTTTACGTCGCATCTAATTTACCCCCGATGGCGTGAGTCTCTTCAGGATTTCGGGCAAGTAGTTAACTAATAGTCTCGCGTAACTAATTATCGAGGAACCCATTCCGAAATTTTGTTTCACCACCGCCGAAACGACACGCGTCCCATCTCTTCCTTTAGATGACTCCGCTCAGTGCACCTCCCTTCTACTTTCGCGCGGAAGGAAATTGCGAAATGCCAGGCGCATCGTGCGTCTTCCTCCGACCCTGTCAGGGAGTTCTGCACAGACGAATGATGGTTTCTAGACAGACAGAGTCGAGAGAACGAGCCTTTGCCTTCGCGCGAAAGGAAATCTCGCGAGATGCAACGCAGTTACGGCGTCGTCGAATGATTTCACGGCGCTTTCCGGATTGCCTCTTTGCTGCATTCAGCGTGCAAACGTCGAGATTTATGACGTAGACGTAAATGCACGGCGAGGACCCTGTCCTGTGTTGTCACGGGATTCGAGTTGCAGTGAGTCGTCGCGCTAAACCCCCAGCGAAACTTTGTTGCACCTCGTGCGACGTGTCACGTCGGCAATCCAACCGCTTAACGAAATTTATACACGGACAGCTATGTCCTTTTCGTTACAAAGTTAACAAGTTTTCAACAAAATTTCATGTTCATAGATTTTCCTTTAACTCGATACTTTCAACTTTTTTCAGTTAAAAATTAAAGAATAACAAGAATAACTTTTATCTCGTAAAAATACAAAAACTATTTAATGAAATTATTCACTCGGTGAAGTTTTTATACGAAAGAACGGTATTATTAAAGTTAGACGTAAAGATTTAAAAATGATTTTGTTGAATTATCAAAAATAATTATGTAGATCACTTAAGCATCGATAACAATGCTACAACAAGTTTTCAACATTTAGCGACCAGTTTGAGTATCCTATATAATTATTACGATAGTCCAAACAAAATTATTTTCAGATGTGTATATCCAGTTAAATTAATTTTTAGATACTTTAACAAAAGTATTATTTCTGTGTACTTGCAGAAAAAATTGAATCAAGAGTTATAATCACTATAATGTGATTTGAACTAATAAATATAAATATTTTAATCTCATCTATCTTTCCGCATTTCTTTATGTTTCTTTTGTTATTTCGTGCCTAACCCGACGTTACCATAAATCGCGTCGTTAACTCGATATCATCGGCAGCCGGCCTGAAAACACCTTGCGGCCATGCGCGATTTTAATCTAGGTACAATATAAAAAAAATGGAATGGTTGTATGAAGAAAGGCGACAGCAAGCTCAAGGAAATGGAAAGAGAGCATCGAGAAGGGTGAATTTGAAGCTAATGACGGAGCCAAAGCTAAACGCTCTTTATTTTTTTCCACCTTCTACCTTAATTAGTGCGCTCCCGACCGCGTAATTATTGCGTTACGGTTGCATTAGGCGGCAACCAAGGCGAGTATCCATGGTACACCCAACAATTTTCAACCCCCCTTTTTCTTCCGCGCTAATTTCCCTTTTAGGTGCTTTTAACAACGTTGGCGCATCACAAACGCGCGTAACGCTTTTACTTGATAATTCTAGAACGCAAATTATAAAGAATATATTAAAGAAATATATTATATAAAGAAATATATTATATTTATAATATTAAATATAGATACCGTGATCTTATATGTAGTAGAGCTTCAGCTAGTTTTGTATTAATTAAAATTAAAATTGTATTAATTAAATACAAATCTACATTTTTTGTAAATATATATTTCTGTTCGTTTTAAAAATTCGTTTCCTTTTTTTTCCCTTTTTCCCACCTCTGAGTATGCACGTCACACAACTAAAACTTTACTTACTATGTCATAGATCATATAAACAACGCTGAAGTTCACTCGAGTTTCAAATGTGATAGTTGACATGATCGTGATTAAGTTCTAAGTCGGACAAAGTTTGATGGAATCGTTAGAGTGTTTTGATTTTAGTAGGAGATTCAAACCGACAACTGGTCGAACAAAGTTTCTTATCTTAAACTTTGACGTGTTAACAAGTATCAGCCCTCGACGTGAAGCTTATCGATTGGACACGCTTTAATTGTTTGCGAATTTTTGCATTTTTCGCGCGCGATTGCCCCTTCTAATTGCGTTTAGCATAAAATAAAATAACTTCAATAAATTAAAATCTATTAAAACGAAAATCAAATAATTATGCTAAATAAAAATGAAATGAAATTATTTTTGCGGAATAGAAGATCGAATTGGCACTTGATGTTTATCGTATCTGAAAAAGTGTTAAGAGTTTCATTTTTATTTCTCAATGTAAATTTCTTTATCTTTCTATATTTATAAACACATTTAATGACTTTGATTTATTTAAAAACCGAATAATCAATTTTGGGGCCGCCAATTTTGGGGCCGTCAATTTTGGGGATCAATTATTTTGATATAATAAATACTTGAATCGACTTCATGCACCAATTTAGAAATACTGTTTCACGCACAATCCTGTTATCATTTCCAAATAATAATGATATAATTCGCAATCAGGCCGTGGCTCGATCTGTTCAGTTTTTTCTAACTAGGAACAATGAACGCTAGAGCAATTTGTCTCGCACGATGGAACATTCAGGATGAGCCTTAACGGTGAAAGTCGGACCGGAAGAATCAACGATCCGTGGCTGACGATACGACAATACAAACGGTACTGAAACCTTTTAGTTCCAGACGAAATGTCGCCGCACAATTCCTAACCGTTGTCACAAAGATTGGCACAGATAGATAATCCCTCGGTGATCTCTGTCATCAATTTCGCGAATCAATTTCGTGGAACAGTAACTGATAAGACATGTAATATTTTTAAGCGTTCTAACATTGTTAGAAAATTTATAAAAATATTCTTGAAAATTAATCGTGTATTTCTCCTGAAATTTATATTCATTTTTAATTAATTGTATAAGCCGATTAATAATGAGAAATGACTAGATATTCATCTATATACGTCGTATTTTGCGATAAACGTGCGTAAGTAAATTGATGAAGAGCAATATTGTCGTAAGATCTTTTATCCAAATAAGCACGCGGGAATAATTTCGGATATATGCAGCTGATAATAAAACTAGGATAAAGCAATGCGGTCGCGAAATCACAAGCGACTGTATGACCATAATATATTATATTCTGCGACGGCGAATTATGTACCGAGTGGCGCGAAGAAATGAAATTTCACGAATTGACGGCGAAATTTTGCCTTTTCCCATGCATGAGCAAGGTTAATCGTTCCTTTTATCGCAGATATGCGCAACAGCAGAAGATAGGTGACCATGTCTAAATTTAATTAGTAGCGAGGAAATTTATTTTACGTCTAGTGACGACCAGCCAATTACCATCTCTCTCTTTCTCTTTCTATCGTTCTCTCTCTCTCTTTCCTTTTTCCTTCTTGGTGCTTTAATGTGTTCTCTCCCTCTATTTCTCTCTGTCCCTCTTTTATAAGCCCCTACGGCCGTGTACATAGGTCACTGTAGTGAAATGAGATTAGAACGAAATCGAAACAGAGGATGCAGATGAAGGTAGTACCAAGAGCAAATATACAGCACGTTCCACAATTGTAAAATATAATTTTACAAATCTGTAAAATTAAGATAAACCTACATATTTTATCTTCTTTTAAATAAATGAGGCGTGCAAGGGAAAATGTTGTGCCATTTTTTAAATTTTGGAGGAGAAAGGGAAAACTTATTTCTCTTAAAAATTATCACTTTAAAAATTTTACAAAAATTTACTGTAATAACTAAAGATATGAGTAATCAGTTTCTGCAAAAATGTTCGATTAAGTCATTCTAATAATGTTAAAAAAATAATTTTAAAAAATTATATTAAAGTCGTGTTAAAATTTTAAAACGTTATAAATCCAAGTAAAATGCCAATTTCATAATGGACTTATAATATTTTGAATGTGTTTTTCCGCTTGTAGCAACATTTTCCATGTCAAATATTAAAATGTGATACAAGTAGAACAGCAATTACAACTCATTTATGCAATAAAATGCAATTTGGGACGTTTAAATGCATTTGGAACGTTTTGCCGTGGCACATCTCTAATAGATTTTAATCAATCCCATAACAATAAGATGTGTGAAACAAATATATGTATATAATTAAATATAGTTTGCTTTAATTTTGCTGACGTTAATCCATCGCATCATTTAGGAATAAAATTGTCTGAAGAATAATACACATGTTTATTTCATTGTCAGCGTAGATTTGATTGCAAGTTTCGGGATACCTTGTGGAATGTAGGAAGCAGAAGAAATTGAGAGAAACTAGGTGGGTGATGAGGAATAGAGCTGGAGTCATGAATATTTATACTACGGGGATGGTTATATCGCGGTAGGAGCTTAGGAAAAAGGGACATTGCTATGTACGCAGAAATTATATCATATAGTGCGGCCGTTGAGGCAAGTATAGAGATTCTATCCGAGTAGAATGCGGCGAATAAGCACGGTTCATAATGCACGGAGCAGGTATGCACCATGGAGCGACACGTAATATGCGCGGCACACGTTAACTGTATATTGTATTATTCGTCGTATATGTAATCGTATATGTACTCGTACGTAGAATTAGTCGAGCCACCCTTACACATGTTCTACGATACGTAAGAGCTGCAAGATTAAGACGCAACGAAAGCGAGATATTGTCATTGTCCTTTTCATTATTTATTCGCAGTTTATCTTTCGTATTAAATAAATGAAATTAAAAAATAACGATCGTATTCGATTATAAAATTGAAAATTTTCACGCGCGCGCGCACACCCACATTATTAGATTCTCAATCAAATTTTTACTTGATAAAGTATTCTGGTAAAATTTTCCATTGTGGTAAAATATTCTGTATTTAGTTGCTTATTTTATTCCGTGTATAGCGTATCTCGTATGCGATTAAAATTTTATATGCGTAACAATGTAAAATTTTATAGAATTTTATATTCGCAAATAAGCTTAAAAAATGAAACGAAGGGAAAAGTATAAAAGAAAATAGCGCAAATATTTAGCCGCAAATGGTATTAAATCGTGATTAAGCTTGCTAAAAAAAAACGGCGATATTATAGTTGAACCAAATAAACCGTAGCATATAATAGAATACGTAATGTATCATCGAGGTTTGTAAGAGATTTCATTATGTTACAGTGCCCCGATAAATGAATAGGCAATGTATCTATAGTTTGAAAATGATTTAGAACACGATATGTCCAGAATGACCGCAATATATTGACAATTCAATTTTAATTTCGCGAAAATTAAATCTTTTTTTTTCATAATATGCGCTGACAGACTTTATAAATTAAAGTTTCTATTGATATCCAGTTAAAATCGGAGACGATTGATAGGCTACACGCGACAGTTTTGGGACACTTTTGCACAGTTTCGTGATACCTCGTGATCACTCGCGTTCAAAATTAAACGCTTATATTCTCCGACGTGTGTTTCCCGGACAACGAAAAACGCGAATTAGAGCAACAACCCGTTGGTGGCCGGAGGCACGCAACGCAGTGGTGCACGTACGCCACGAATCTAAGCGCGAGCAGCGCAACAACGATGCACCATGCACTCGCCCGGGCCCGATGGATAAGCGTAAGTTGAAGCCATAGTTCGCGCAGCACACACTTTATCGAGGCTGATATATGCGAAAGGCTGCTCGTGAGGAGGCGCGCTAAATTGCTACTTAATTGCCAGCGATGGAGCCGTTCGTGCAAACGCGCGAGGAGAACGAGTCACGCTAATCGATCCCGATACATCCCATCGGCTACGGCGCGCCGTGCATCGATACCCGGCATCGAAAGCGTGCGCACGAAACAACATTCCGCCCAACAGAACGTCGTGCAATCGATAAAGCGATCGGCCCCTTCGTCGATTTCGTTCGAGCGAATCCAATATACCCTCGTACGTGCGCTAAAAAAAGACAACTTTCAGAAAATGGTATCGGAAACGAGTTAGTCGCCCTGCATTTGAAATATAATATGCCTCGCACCCTCCGGCCCGTGACAATAGCCAGAAAGTATTTAGAAATAAATACTCTCAAGTACTAAAGTACTAAATAATAACATAATAATGTTACAGGCAGCAATGTCACAATTTAACAAAAGTTCGAAAAAGATTATTAGGGAGTTTTCGCAATACCGTTTATCCAGATCCTTAACGGTGAACGTTAAGGTTCAGTTATCTTCTTCTTAACAACTAATTAAGAAAAGGATAACGTGACTTTAGCGTTCACCGTATCTGGATTCACGTTATTGCAAAAACTTCCTATTATTTGCGAATCTGATTACTTTGATATCAAGCATTATTCGTGTAATTTACGCTATCATCATGTTATCATCATGCTATCATCGTGCCATAAAAAGTTATAGACAAGCTGTAGTTACACTTCCAAAGTAATAGGTCATGCGACGCAATTAATTAGGAGTTAATCGAACGTGGCGCATTTCCGGTTCGTGTAAATCGCGAATCTATGACTCTTTTACGTGACAATCAAACTGCGGTCAAGTACGGCGGCGTGATTGCAAGAAGCGGTATGCATAAAACGTGATAAAAGCTCGATACGATCTTCGTCATAAAGCGGCTTTGTTATCTACCATACAAGCAATGTCGTTATCTACCATGCAAGCAATGACTATCACGACATGATCCCTTTTTTCATCGCGGATAAATTATACGCGATTAGCAAACCATGAATAAATTACACGGAAAGATATTTGATGGAGTATCTAAAAATTTTGATAGATGTGTGCAGACCTGAAAATAATTTTGTTGGACCATCAAAATAATTATGTAGAAAATTCAAGCTATGACATGAGCCATGCTGCAAAAAATTTTGACATTCGAGTAATCAGTTGAGCGTTCTACATAATTATTTTTTGATAGTACAAAATATTATTTTCAGATCTGCATCTAACAAAATTTTTTAATGTTTCAGCAAAACTGTTCTTTCTACATATATTGAAATATTGTGGTAAAATTTTATATAAATATAATGTTATACAAAGATATATAAATTATACAAATACGTAGATGTATGTTTAATCCTTTGGAGCTGACATCACTATTTCTAATACAATTACTGATGTTAAATGTGCAAAACTCATTTAATTTATATTAACTAAGGTGCTAATTAATTTTAAGAAATCAAAATGGCATCACTCGTATAAAAAAGAATAAATAACTAAATTTTAATACAAGAACATCCAAATTTAATAGATAATCCAAAATAAGATAATCAAATTAAGATAATCAAAATTTACAGATAAAATAAAGAAAATTAATTCTTGACATTTTAATAAAAAGATTTATAATTATGTAGTCTAACAACAAACTCGTCGTCACTCCGGAGGATTAAAGATTACGTTGGCGTATCAATGATTATTGTAAAAAAAAGAATCTTGCAGAGCCGAACATGATCAAGCGTTTTCGCTTGACGGAGCCTCCGTTCCGATATAAATATGCAAGATGGTGCAACATACGTTTTTCGCTACATGCTTCGATGTTACTGATAACGAAGTCACATTATGAAGAATTCGCGACGTTAAAACGAAAGCCGCACCCGCGATATTGCATCGCGTCGGGCGATATATTTACGCCGACGAGAATTACTCCGGTGTAGGCGGTGGACATATGTTGGAGGGCACCCTGTATATCTTGCCAAGGCTTATATAGTAGGAAGGCCGGTTATTGGGCGGACAAGAATAGAGTGCATCGCTCTCAAACGGAACATCCGTCTAACCGCATCGCCGGGTTCTGACTCGCGATGCAACGCGGAGATGCAACATGATCGCGCATCGAAGGACGGCCCCTGTATGCGGCTCGATCGCAACCGACATATTGCCGAGCTAGGTAATTCCGCTAGGTAAAGAGTCGCGTGCTATAGCATCATATTTTACATCAATTAAAAGTTGACAGTAATAAATTATTCGTATATTTAATACAATGTGGTGTAGCGCCCTCCGTAGTAAAATAATGTGAACTAATAAGATATTTCTATAAGAAATGCATATTTTGCATGATAAAAGAAATAAATTTCTATATATTATTAATCCTTATATTAAGATCTGATGAGATAGCTGAATTATATATGCGTAGGTGTAAAGAAATGTTATAAATTATTTAATTTTTGGGTATAATATTTTTATAATATAGCAAAAAGTTTTTTAAATAAAACTTACATTAATTTGATTAGTTAGAATAGATAAAATAAAGATGTTTGAGATACAGAAAATATTTGATATCTAAAAGAAAATTTAGAAAATATAGAATATTAGTATTCCAATAAATAAGTTTCTTCACTTGTAACAACTAACATACAATAGATTATGATAAACGGTTACAATTTTACGTCTATTAAGGTGGCACAGCTACTTCAGCACAATCAAACGCGACCTATACCTATATTTTTTTGCTATTTTTTTACTAATTTTTCCTCTATTCCCGATTTTTTTGCTCGCTGTTTAAGTCGAAAAATTCGGCCAAGAGTTGCTTTAAGAATAGAACACAACCACACTCTTGGTCGAATTTTTCGACTTAAACATTGAGCAAAAAATTCCGATTTACGATATTCTTAGAGCAATTAATTCGACAAATATTTTAAGATCAAAATGAACTCAGCAATTAATTGTTTTAAGGTACTTAACTTTTATACGCGAGTCAGCACAGCCACACTTTCGAATTTTTCGACTTAAACAGTGAGCAAAAAAATCGGAAATAGAGTAAAAAATTAGCAAAAAAATGTGATATAGTAGGTCTCGTTTGATTGTGTTGAAGTGGCTGTGCCAGCTTAAGACGTCACAATTTTCGATAACATCAGTGATAAAATCTGCACTAAACGATAATCACGTCATGAATAAAAAATACGTAGTTTCCTCACGAACATTACAAAATAAAGGCACGAGGTTTCGTCCGATGTCTTCTTCATTAAAAAGGAATAGATCTATTGCCTAAATGCAATCTTAGACGTCGAACGCCAATTACGCGGATAATGTCTGAATTGCTGGAACCGTTCTACTCGAATGATTGAAAGGAGTGAAAAAGGCGATACACCCTAATTGCGCGACGTGCATTCTTGCGACGGTCGGCATTGAAACGAGTAAAAGCGCAACGCGCCATTTAAGGTACCTGTCCCGCTGCGTGTTCCCGTTTCGCCGTAAAGAGACGCCTCTGCAGCCCAGCCGCCTTAAGGTATTCGGTGAATAAACGACGAGAGAGGAGGTGCGTTTAAGACCGCCTCTCCGTCTCCGATTCGATTAAATCCTGTGCAAGGTCGAATAAAAGTACGGCGCGCGTGAAGGAACGGAGAACGGACGTTATCGAAGCTTTTCATAGAAGTCTTCTCGCAGCTCTTTCGCGATCGGTTTAAGTCTATTGCGTTGCCACTCGACCGAACAGATGGGTAAGTTCTGACAGAACGCTGGATAAAGCTGAAAGCGTGTAAATTATACAGAGAACAGTGAGGCGAATTCTTTCGAATCGCTTGCATTTTCATTGTATTTATATGATCATTTAATGAAACGTATTGTTATTAAAATCAAATCATTGGACAAATATACGTGGACTAATTTTATAACCAGATATTAATGTAATTATACAATAACACTACAAAGTTTTCAAGATTACAAAGGATTTATAAGAGCATATGAAGACTTCTAGAATAATTTTCTGAATCTGAATCTGTTACTAAAATATTTCCATCCAGTTTTTTAGAGTAAAAAGAGATAATGTTTTCAATATGTAGTAAAGTTTTATTAAAATTGGAAAACCAATCGGAAGAGTTAGCGTTTAATTTTTGTTTTTTTATACGATTTTAAATCAGTTTCATATATTAGAATCCAGTAGTAGTCGCTTATATCATATTTTCATCAAAGTACTTGATAACGTTTTTCAATTATCATTAAATCCTGGTGAAAAGGTTTGCTTTGCTCATCACCTGTCGCACACCAATTTATTTGGAAAGAATTGCTATATTTCAATTTTTCAACTTAAATTAGAATTTTTCTGGCGGTAGAACGGTTCAAACTCAATAGCATTCAGCCCCCAAAATACGTTTAAAAAAATTGTTTTTTTTTGCACTAAAAATTATTCAAAATTAAAGTGTAATTATCTCTCTTAATAAGCTGCTGCTATCTAATATATATACTTTTGGCATTTTAAAGTCACTCGCGTAATACATTAATTTGTAGAATAATAAGTGTTTTTTGCAATTCATCATCTTTAATTATTAAGATGACTCCAGCTTTTAACTCATTATTTTATCTTCTTATATTCAAAAAAAATGATGAAAGGGAATTTTTTATGAAGATACGAGAGATTGCACATATCGTCCACTCGCCGTCCACGTAATCTGCGATAATCCGCATCTAAATGATCGATTGTAATATTTAGCAAGGCCCTTTCAGGTCACAATTATGTGGTTGAATTGATCGATACACATAAGCGACGTCCTCATACATATTTATTATCCGTTAATAGCGCAGGAACCAGAGCATCGTGGCTGAGCGTCATCTTCGTTTCTCGTCATTATTGCAATTATCTATACAGCGCATATATGTGTTACTTTTATTCCCGCGGGATCTGAAACCTGCAAACACGTGGCGAATGCATCTAGCACTCTCGAGATACGACACCGGGCCCCGTCTAAATTACGCCAATCTTACGCCGGTCGCGTGGATAGACGACGAGTATGCTTGGCGCACAGCTGCGAATTCTCATAAATATTTATTGCACGTCAAAATAATATGCAAATAGAGATGTGCGTTAGTTTTCGCGCGCGCGGCCTTATGCCTTCGTGCGAAACGTCGAGAGTAACTTTACGATCGTCTAAGTCTACGTGCAGATTGGGACCGAACGTCGAAGTTGCTACAATCGCCAGTCAGCCGTTGCATTTATCGAAACAGCGAACTGGCACCAAAATTGAAACAGGTTCGCGTCAACGCTCGAATGGAAATGTCGCCGGCTACAAATACGCCAAGCTCGAGGCTATAAAAAAAAGTTTCGTGAAATGCTGAGGTTATATTTATTTTCACCGAAATTTATGTTTGTTCAAATGTCATATTTATACAGCTTTTTTTAACTGGAATTTTGATAAATACACAAACTTTTATTCTTTTTAGAAGGCAATATTGTCTATACACATATAGCTGTATATATTGTACGTTCGGATATAACTTTAACATTATAGAGACCATCAAGCAAAGCAAGTCTCATCATCGCAACATCTTTTTTTACGGTGTTTTACTTGCTTTAAAATTTATTTCGCAATTTGGAATGTTGTTACGACAGGTTTCGAAAAAAAGAAATAAAAAAAGAGAATAAAAAAATAACTTATAAATGAGTTAAATAATGAATGAGCTAAATAATTTATGAATAAGTTTTCCTCAAAAAAGCTAGTATTTCTAAAATTAACTAGAATAATCGAACTGCTGCTCCTTCTTTCAAGACAATGTACTATAAAATTAATAGTTTTCTATCAATTTAATTATTAATTTTATTATTTTAAAAAGTCGTTACAACTTCATACATTATTCACGACTGTGTCTTCAATTACGCCACTTAGCTATGCACTTTGCAAAAATATTTTATTTCACGTATCAGATAAAGCACATAATGATCTTCCGATCTTTTATTACACACGATCATTCGTGTCTGAGTTAATTTTCATCATACTTTTGCAAATATATAAACATTATTAAGAAATTCTTACATATATTTAAACATTTTTAAAAAGTATTTATAAAGTTATGCATTAAAAAAAGGAAAGGATTGAGATCATTACTTAGCTAAATATAATACTTCTTAGTATTTCAAAAAAAAAAAAGAAATTCGTAAAAAATGAAAATGACCTAATCATGGGTTCTAAGCATTAGTTAAAACGACGATTTTTATCAGAAGGATATAAACATGCATCGATCATATCCTATTTATAATCCGAACATATATATATGTATATCTATATATATATTGTACTTCATCGATACGTTCAATTCGTATTGCAAAAAAAATTGAGTTGCTCTCGACGTAACTAGCGACAGTCCATCTGAACGATTGGTACGAGAAAACTTAAAAGAAAATAAAAAGAAAGAGCATGAACTTGGGGGAAGAACTTGCCGGTGAGCATTCCTCTGTTCTGAACTCCACCATAGGTCGGCTCATCCGGACAATCCGGAGTAGAAATGTTCCCACGCTTCGCTCGCGAATGCTCTCCGAACTGCAGGGCGCGCTCCGCCGCTCCAATCACGCTTCCACTTCCGCTCGTTCGTCGCTCAGTAGTTATTCATGGGCAGGCAGGCGACGCAGCCGCGATTTAAAATCACAACACTTTCTCTGGCTTTTAATCCACGACGAGTCAATCTCGTTTAATTAATACCGTTCATCATTTCACTCGCACTCGAAATGATTTTATCGCTGTTTAAATACCTTTTTGTACGTTTGTACATCAATGGTTACTAATTTTTTTAATATACAATTGAATATTTGTTCGTTCCCCCTTTACTAAAAGAGAGTTTATTCTCCCTGTAGCGCAAAACGTTTCGATAATTATTAATTAAAATAAAACGTTCATAAAGAAAAAGCCAATAATTACCAATAAAAAAAAATTCAATATATTAAATATAGATAATAAGAAAAGTTGTTGAATAATTTTTATTTAATACATTTTACGACGATCACGTTCATGAAAGTCAGCTACATCCAATCACGTTTTGCGAATCAATGATATAGCGATATAATGAAGATATGTTTATATAGAGGAATCCCTTTTGTCATTTTTGCTTGTAAGAAAAAGAAATCAAGTCATGCGACCAGGCGGAGGGAAAACTTTACTTCTTCAGCTTTGTTTGTATGGCATCTAAGTAATATTCTACTGAATCGTGGCCAATTCGTGAAGATATAATAACTGACAGTCCTAATAATGACACTTAAACATAAATCGATTACTCGCAATAATTGAATCGGTTAATCCAAAGTAAAGATCAACAGAATTCGTTCGAAGTTCTGTTAATGTCGTTTTCTTTGCTTCAATCAAGCCGTAACTCGAAAATACAGGAGAATGAATGCTTAAAGAAACTTCACCGGTAATCCTCCGCAGCTGGAAAACTTAACGCAACTTAAAATTTAATCGCGGAATATTTCTTCGCGAAGCTAGAATACCATTTATTTACCGGCGTGCAATAACTTTGCGTGTATTCCTGCTAAGACAAAATGCGCAATGAGATAATTCCGGAATTACGTTTTTCCATGAGACTGCAGCTGTAAGCATTGAGAATTCACATAATTATTTCGTTTGTTATTCACTTTCTTGGATGAACTGAAATAAAAACTCTCTCTCTGCAAACAGTTCGATAACACACGAATCCGAGTTACGAGTTCGTATCGCATCAATTTACGCACGAAATCAAATCAAGCCGGCACAAAGATAACCTCGCTATACTCAACGCGACTCGATCCGCTAATATTATTTGTCGACATCCGCTTGGCTCATGCCTGATTATTCGCTCGAACGGAACCGGCGATGCGGGAACGCGATTTGGTATCGCGACTTGTTACCGCGACCCTTTCAGGTGGGAATTAAGTGGGAATGGGCGCGGAACAAACGAGGAAACGTACATATCGTAATGCACTTATCAGAGGAAATATGCTTACGACGTCCGTGAAAGCTCGAAACTCGATAGCGCGAAGGAGCCTCGTTAGCGAAAATCGCTACGATATACTTTATCAAAATATATTTTGATCCACGTAAAAAAATTTACATTACTAAAAATATAATCTAACTGCCGCTTGTTAAAATAGTACAAAAAAATTTCGATAATTATTAATTAAAATCAAACGCCATAAAGAAAAAGTCAATAACGGAATTTTCGATAAAATAGAAATTCGATATATTAAATATAGATAGTAAGAAAGAAGTTTTTGAATAATTTGTTAACTGATAATTATGTATATGGTGTTTCGAGGATATTTCAAACTGTACTTCGTCACGTAGCAATTCGTATCTGCTCCATTCTGTACTCAGCGAGCGCCATGTGATTACAATATGACGAATACATCCTGTTTCGAGCTTTCTCTGACCGGAAGAAGATAGCTAGAGATACATGGGCAAGATGAGACGGCTAAATGTCGATATTGGAAACATCGGCAAATGAGCAATAAAACATGAAATACAACGATAGTTAAAAAGAGAATCCGCCCGAGACGAAGGTAAAGCCAATAAAGTTGCGGATCGACCATCGCAAATGAAATCTTTCTTCGTGGAAATTCGCTACGGAAGTACACTGAAAAAAGTAAAGACAATTCCCAAAAAGAAATAAAAAAAAAAAAAAATACGGAAAGCACAGGTCCAGATAACCAGAATAATATTATTTGTGGGTCTCGAAACGCGACAGTCGCTTTTCCTTCGATGTACGCGAACTTAGACTATCGAAAGCTACGTGATCTATTCGCTTTCACATTCGTTCGTTTCGTCCTTTAGTTCATATGTAGCATTAAAATATGCATGATATCACTACAGGCACGGAATCACGTGCTAAACTCGAATTTATTGGAGGCAACGGCGATGCGTCGAAGCAAGCGCAGAAACGGCAAAATTTCGAAAAACGAAACTACAGATCTTCGAGAAAAATGTTCATTGTAAATTATCGTCTGCGTTCGCGCGTATCGTGTTCATAAACCGTTCGCGATCGGAGAGAATTTATGAAGCCAAGTATCCCGCTGAATTCCCGCGGGATGGCGAACGCTAACACTTCGCGCGCGAACAAGAAATACCAAAAAGAAGAAAAAAGAAACCACGAACACAGAGAAAAGAGATAATTGTGGATCGTGGCGTTGCGTTAAAAAGATACCGCTACGTGGTGAAAGCACGAGCCAACGAGGTAGAGTACTCCGAATTTATGTCGCTTGTCGCGAGAGCTAACAGCAACCAGGGCTCCGACTATTTCGGAGCATAAAGGGAAAAGGATTAAAATAAGTTCCACTTTGTGCTCCGAAAATTCTTACGATATAAAAGCACATTTTCATTATTCCCTATATCGTTTTCGGTCATTAGTTTTATGATGGGTCGCAGAAAATCAATAAAAAAAAAAAAAAAAAAAAAAAAAAAGGATCTC
>NW_017304758.1:3004522-3006101 GCF_001594115.1 Trachymyrmex septentrionalis
AAAGAAGGGCGCTCTCCAAAGTGGAGTAGAGCGCGAGACTCTAACGAGAACTCTTGTTGGTCTGTTTCTCGCCGTTTCTATAAAGCTAGTCAATTCTATCGCGAGAAAAAAAAAAATATAAGAGAAAAGGGTATTGTTCTTCTGCAACTAACAGTTCAAATGCGGAACTGCTGTAGAAGTGCAGTAGTAGCGTAGCGAAACATCCGGATTAAAACTGCTTGTTCAGCAACATTACCGATGCAACGAGACGACGTGTGCGGCGATGCTGCATCGTTGCACCGGCGAAATGCAACACGAATAGGCAGCGGCTGGTGGAACAACGCTTCGCTACTCTATGCAGCGATGCATCAGCTAGTAGACGCCGTTGCGTTTCACGGAGATCGCTGTCTCGAGGAGATACGAATTTAGGTGAGACGATGCGAGAGAAACGCATTACCTACTACTGCATTCGCACGATGCACGTACAACCCACCGAGCTCTCTCTCGTCATGTATCTCGGTTATTTGCGACACGATCAATCTTTCGAAAGTTAATATATTGTATATGTAAAAGCGCAACGCGAGGAGACAATGCATCAAAGATCCGTCCTTTTACCTTTCTCTTAAATTAAGAGAGAGCGCATTAATTATCGAATTCAAACGTTTATTTAAAAAATTGAGATATATGTGACTAAATGATTTCTGAAACTATTACGAGTTTTTTTAATATAATGAATTATTATGAAAATTCTTCAATCTTATATTCTTGGCAACGTTAATTTTTTTTAACTGTCAGAAATGTTACATGTTGCAGAAAGAAGAGAACTGATAAATAAAAAGAGAGAATCGTAAATGAAAATATTTCATTCGGTCGTAAATTATGATTTCTGTTCGAAGAGAATTAATTCGTGGTTGAATTCTTAAGCTCCTAAAGTACACGCTTCATCGATCACTCTTCTAATTTATTTCGTCGATCGGCTTTTAATCGTCATTTAATCCTAGGAATGTAATATCGAAATTGCATTTATCGCCGTTGCGTTTCACTACTTGAAAACAGAGCGCATTCTCCCGCAGCATCCCGTCGTTTATCGCGCATTATTGTTGCATCGATGATGCACCGGCGCGACGGCGATAATGTTTTTTACTCGCGCAACACGCGCGTTCATTCACCGCTTTTTAAAATCATTACTTCGTAACGAATATTTTTCTCATAACAAAATCGCGCTTGTATCGTTTTTAATTGTTTTTCTAATAGAAATCCTCTTTAAAAAATTCATTGTACAAATATAAAAATACGTTGCCTCTAGTACCTACGGTCTAATGCATTTTCAACGTTACGGATAATCTATAACGCACTATTTCTAGTACGCTCAAGATTTTTATTCTAATTTTGTTTAATACTTCAAATCTCTTAAAACAATCCGCGTATAAAATTTTGCAGAAAAATAATAGATACTAAATACTAAATACAGATACTAAATACAGATACAGGAAAAAATTATCGAAATGAAAAATGAACAAATTGGAAGAATAAATAGAACATTATTCCTCTGTTTCGTTTCAATACGTACACAAAATGATAATATGATATAATTGACAAG
>NW_017304758.1:3006201-3024972 GCF_001594115.1 Trachymyrmex septentrionalis
CATAAAATTTTGCAGAAAAATAATAGATTAATAAATACAGGAAAAAATTATCGAAATGAAAAATGAACAAATTGGAAGAATAAATAGAACATTATTCCTCTGTTTCGTTTCAATACGTACACAAAATGATAATATGATATAATTGACAAGCCTCCATCCGACTTACACCCACTCCCCTTTATGAATATTTTTATTAATTCCTACCCAAAATAATCAACACATAAAATGGCGAATTACAAAACTTTTCCCGCAAATAAATTTGCAGACTTTCGCAACGATCAACTCGTTCAATGTCGGCGCGTCATTTATCATGGTCGCCCACTGGGCTGTACTTTTACATCCTCCGCATTGAAAGGCAGTGACAACATGAAGATTTTCAAGATATTTCTTTATCAATTGTAACTCGATTCGACGAGACGCATTAGCTGCACTAGTATCCGGATTCACCGTTGCTTCCGCACTTTAGCACTGTGCACTTTTAGAACTTTAAATGTCGCTCAGTGAGACGAGGCGAGCCTCTCGCCACTTGTCCGTTTTTAACGTTTCTTACGACAGAATTTTCAGCGAAACTGTCGTCAACCAAAGAAAGAAGAGACCGTCACGTTTCATCACTAGCCATGCGCGTTGGTATTGTAGCGAAATCTCTTCGGAGTCCAACTTCTCTCGACAACGTACGCTCCGCGAAACGGAAGAGTTGGAGAGATGAGGGAGGAGAAAGAGGAGGAAGAGGAAGAGGAAGAGGAGAAGGAGGAGGAGGAGAAGGCAAACGCTGAAGATGACAGAGTCTTGGCGAGAAAGCTACTCCGAGACGCGCTGATTCAACCGTTGAAAGTTATCTCGCGTATATACCGGTTTTCCTAAAACAGGTCGTCGGTACATCTTCCCCGAAAATTGGTAGCAAGACAAAATGGATGCGAGCCGATGTGATCGAGAAACTACTCTCAGCTCAGCCTGCTCGTGACACCGGTTCACAGCCGACTGAGGATACAAGAACGACGTCTGGTCGACCTGCAGCGGGCCCTCGATGGGGCCCCGTGGTGGGGCGGGACCCTCTCGTTTCAGGGGCCCTCAAGCCTGAAGGTAGTGTGCCGGCGGCTCATTGCGGGGTTTGACCGAGCGTCTGCCGTCTGAACAGGAAGAACGACTTCTGCCCACGAGCCCATTATTGTTTGCCGTTATTATTGTTATTATGCGCATCCTGCGCTGTGGCGATTCGATCGACCAAGTGTAACGACGAAGAACCGCCGGGATGGCAGGCCGCCGTTTCATTTTTGCGGACGTGGTGCGTAATACGAGGGCGATGCTGAATATTTAAGCGAGAGATAGAATCATTTGATGAAAGAGTAATGAGATAAGCGTTAATAATGAAAGCGAAGTATCAAAAATAGCAAAAAATTTACTTACAATTATGACAATTGTATCACAATTTTTCACAAACTGTATTACAGTTACTGTACACATTTATTATATCAATAATGTACGTTATATTCACTGTTCAATTTCTGATTCCTTTGTTTTGTGTAATGCATAATTTAGATGTCTCCCAAATTACTTATATTAATATTATATTTACGTATAAGTAATTATTTTTGAACGAAGACATTTTTTATTAACAATAAGTTAACTAGATATTTATTACTGTCGACTTTCTATCTAAAAGAGTGTTAAAAATTTTAAAAGCGTATATCTGCAAAAATACAAAGAAAATATGAAAATAGAACGAAGAGCTAAGATACTTTATTTTCTTCCATTAATTCTTCCTCCTAGTACGGAAAAGGGAGAACAGAAATTATTTTGCAAAATTTAACGGTGTCACAGTGACAGTTCGCAAAAATGAAATTTACATGGTAAACTTGCGCTTAGGTCTCAGAAATAATCGCGAAAAGCTTTCAGAAGCAAGGGCCAAAAGAATCTCTATTATACCATGCAATGATAAATTTTAATAAAAGAACGAAGCCATTTACCCGTTTTAGGAGCAGATGCTCGGCATTAAAACGTTCCGGCCAAGGCTTGAATCGGAAAAGTGTAGCATCGCCGAGTAGCGGAACACCTGAGCCTACTGGTGCACAATATCCACTATCTGACACCAAACAATACATTTGCGGCAATGTATGAATTCCAGTATGAGCGCTCATGTATACTAGCAGCTTTTATTTTTGCGATTGAGCACGAGATCTATGCGCGCGGCGCATCAATATTTAACGTTTATGTACGTTATTTTTCCTAACAAAAAGGATACCGTGACTGTAATAAAATTGCGAATTTATACTGCTATTTGCGAATTAATTTAGGATCAAGTGCGATTAAAAGTATTTATTTGCTGGACAAATAAATAAACGGAAACAGGCGCCAAACGCGAAATTTAATTGATATGCGATCGAAGCGCGCCTGAGCGTCATATATTTATTTCAATTAAAATCGCGTGCAAGAGACAAGTGCAGACCTTTCCCGTGTGTATTTACGAGCGGCGAATAAACCGATGAATCCGAGAATATCAACGAGTAATAACAGCGATTATTAATATAGTGCTTGTTACGTTTTTTTGTATTTTCTTTTTCAGAGAATTGAGAAATTTCAGCTACAATTTGAGCACGAGAGAAATTGATACGAAAAATTATAAATAAAAATTAGACCAACAAGAATAAATCAGATAAGAGAAAGAATTCTATTTTTTGGTCGAAGCGGATCGTGGTGCTTAATAATATTTAATATGCAAATTTGCAAATATATTTTCCAGTTCTATAAACTACCCGCTGATTCGATTTATCGAACTTAAAACGCGATGATGAAAAGTTGAAAATAACATTACAAATTATATTAATCGTAAATTTTAATAATGACACGAATATTTTCGCGGATATATAATTTCCCATATGATTATAAGATTTACAAAATATTTTTCACGTAGATTCTCGTGCAGTCGCATAATAAAGCGCAGTCTCGTAATCGTGAACATCGATATTTGTTGTAACCTGCTTATCATGCGGTTTTTCGTATCAACGCACGCGCGTAAGGAAAACGAAGAGAACACTGCGCAAGTATGTATATAGTATAAAGTAAAGTTTAATAAGTCGCGAATAATATATTAGAGCTGTTTTATATTCGAACAAGCATAAATAAGCGATTTTTTTTAACATAAAAAATTACGTATTCTCGCACATTTAATTATTAATTATAAGCAAGAAGAAATATTAAAAACATTTTTTATTAAAAGAATATTGTAATTAATATTACGGCACTAATATTCACTGCACTGTAATAAATTTAGCACTAAAAACTTTCTTATGCATAAAAATCAGGTTTAAAAAGAATCTTAAACATTTGCATTTCTCAATTTCTCCTTATTAAATTTTTCTAATTTTTCTAATTGCAAGGTATGTAACCAGGTGTTTTTAATTGCTACCAGCAATGACTAAAGAATCAAGCTAGGGCACATTAACATTCTTATTATGATAATGTGCCAGCGCGTAATTAAGGAAAATTCTGCTCACCTTCTTGCAGCAGTTCGGCTTATATCGCGCACGGATATCCGGGAAACGGTGATTTCATAATCGTCCCTTCGTTCATATATTTTAAAGGGAACGACACCATATGTTAGCACTCGCGCGATTTCTCCGATAACAGTAGAGTCTCAAATACGATCATAAAGAAAATCAGAAGCCACGTATAAAAAGGTTGCGTGTAAGATGCCGTTATTAAATAACGTCGGGCGAAAAAACTTGGGAAAAAACGTGCCTCTCGGTAAATTACGCCGTCCCATAACGAAGATGATGGTGATAAAATAAAAAAGGTGGCGACGCGATAAGGAAAGATTCACGTATTTTGTCATTCGCTGAACTTTTTTGCCAATCAAAAATGCATCGTGCGACAAACGATGAATAATATGTGTTATTGTGCTCGTTGAAAATATGTCAAAGTGTTTCACAGCGTCATAATTCGTTGTCGATAGACCGGCTTTTGTCGGAATCAGGTTTACATTGGCGCCACGCCATGTTCACGGTATAACAGATATCTCAAACAGTTTAGCCGTTGAAAAAAAAATCGTTGTTTGCAACGATCAGACTCACTCCGAGTGACAGAGAATTGAAATGCAAAGATAAAGATACAAAAGCAGAGGTATAAATTTTGTACGCTATTCATGCTGTGATAAAAATTCACCGTGCTATTTTATACTGTTGACAGAAAAAAAAAAATATAAAGACAAAAAAGTTTGTTAGTTTTAAAAAAAATTTTTTAACAAGAATGAAAAAATTTAATTCTACATGAAAAAAATGGTTTTGCTGAAGTATCTAAAAATTCAGTTAGATACAGATTTAAAAATAATTTTATCGAACTATCAAAATAATTGTATAGAATATGCTCAAATTAATTGCTAGAATGTGAAAATTTTTTACAGCATTGTTCATCATGCTTGAGTATCTTATATAATCATTTTGGTTTAACAAAATTATCTTCAGATCTATATCCAGTTAAGCATTCAAATATTTCAACAAAATCCTGTCTGTAATCAAAAGGAAATCTTAACGGAGACAAATACGCAGTAACAATTATCGTAAAGTACACTCTATGCTCTGCGAGAAAGCCGTAATAGGATATTTAAGACAAAGTGCCAGAACCTGGCAGCGGTTTACGCAACTACTGTTCACTACCACATACACAATTCTTTACTTCACGCTCGATTCACTAAACGATTTCTTACTACGTTTAAGTATCCAATCCGTTCGCGGTAACAGATCGCACTAACGCGAATTTTCACCCGGCTTGACAGAAAACTTGTTAGAACAAAAGTGGCAATCTTTCTATATCGCTCAATATCTTTTTAGAGCACGTAGAAAAAGATACTAAATATTTTTAGTTGATGTTTTAAACAGTTTAGTTGATGTTAGAAAATATTTTTATTAACGACAATTTATTCAAGGATATAAAATTTTTAGGACATTTGGGAAAGATAAAAGTCTGAAAAAATAGAAAAAGAAAAAAATTTTTCCAAGGCGATTCTATCACCATTACTGATTACCTCGACTAAATATTTCCAAAATATTTTCCGCACAATTTTCCACGTCGTTATTGAAAATAACATAATTTGCCTTACGTTATCGCGCGCTTAATTCGCAAGCTCATTGAGGTTGGTGGTCGATTTACTTTTATCTTTCACTCTTATCTTGAGTAGAAAAGTTGGAGGCGCGCTGCCAAACTTTCGGGTCTTCCGAGTCGATGCTTTTCCAATAAGCTCGCGAAAATTCCGTTCGTGCGAAAAAAGAGCGAGAAGTACAGAAGAGCTAGAGAGGCTAAGATCGGAAAGAGGAACGGCGATGCGACTTACTCTGAATAATGCAGAACGCGTACATCCTCGAACTATGGCGTGTTTTCGGACTTGCGACTCTCTGAATCGACCTTTGTAAATTCTTCATTCTTCGCCTATTTCGTGCCTTGCAAGAGGAGCAACTTAAACGGAGGCAGATCGCGGAGTTAATGAAATTTTTTATGAACCGCTTCTTGTCGTGAACTCTTCATGACCCAAATAAACGCCATTTCTTATTGAAGGTCACGATTGAATTCTTAAGAAAGGAAATGTATTATTTCGTTAAATCGCAATTTTGAACCTTTTTCTTTGTCAAGACTTGATATTTAAACTTTATCTGTAACTTCTATCATATTAGTAAAAAACATATTCACATTTTAGAACGTAGAATAATCAAAAATATTTTTTAAGTAAATGGAATGTCTTAGGTACTCTCATCGAATCTTATTATATATTTGAGGAACAAACTTTCAAAATGCGTTTTGTCCAAAATTTATAATTTTCAGAAAAATTAACTCAGACGAGAAAGAAAGAAACTCCGCACGCAAGAAAATTACGCACTTTACAGAAAGTAACAATATAGCAATCAGTAGAGGGTGAAATATTAAACAAAATTGATTGCTACAAATGTTAAACAAATGCATTTGTCTCTAGTTAAAAAACATAATGCATTTCAAAATGTCTATGTTTCTTCAGTATATAAATTGACGATGAAAAAATGCTTTCTGAACATCTCAGAGTATAGCTTATAATATGAATCTTTCATCAACACTGAACACCACACTATCTCTAACTAAAAAAAATAAAATTTTGAAAATACATTTTGAAATTCTGCTCTACATTTATTGTAAGACTATCTTAAGTACAGTCTTAATGTCATGAACCAATCAGAGAATCATATGAGCATCTTAAGACATTATTTAACACAATCTTAAAAGAAGAACGGACCATGAAGGACAAGGATTTTTTTCTCTGAAAGGAAATAAATTTTCTAAGGTAATATAAATTATGTAACAAATTATCTAAGAACAGATATAAATTACAGAGAACATGATATTAATAAGTAGTGGTTAATGTTCTAAACACTTTTTTTCTATCACCAATCTAAATCTGCCACAGATTGATTGATGAATTTCCGAATTGCTAAATATAATTAATCCACTATGTAATCGCGAACAAATCTCTCTTCATATATTAATTCTTATATATTAATAAATGTAAATTTGCGTGTAATTCGTTTACTCTGACAAATCTCCCGATTTATTTTACGTTTGCTCGCAGTGAATGTGATGTTAATCTGGCAAGATCATGCATGATACTATCTAGATATTATCAGGCGTTTTTCCGAATTTTTTCAAAGGAGTTACTGGAACTTCCAGACGAACATTCATCGTCGCACATCCCGCTCGCGTTTCTACTCTCATCGGGATTCTAGGTAATAAAATTTACGAGGTGCATTTAACAGCACGATAAATATCGATACACTAGCGGCGTACGACAAGGTGCCTGGCTTGTCTACAAGGCCTTTAAGTGCCCTGATATTTATGTAGCTACAAATTATCCGAAGTCCCTACGCCCTTTCATTCATAAATCGAGATGTGACAGCTTTCAGCCCAGAAGCAGTAAACCGAAGGAGTACGATCGCTCGATCGTCTTGCGATATCGATCATGGTCGGCGTGAAAATATATCATCCGCAGAAACATCGTCGAAAGCGAATTTGTCGTATTTAAAGCGCTATGTGAGTCAAAACATTGGATTTTAGAAATAAATTAAATGTAAAATCCAAAAGTTAAATTAGTCAATTAAACATATCAGTTGAATGGAAAATTAAACATAGAAACGTATCCTGTTAAATATTTTAAGACAATAGTAAAATGAAAAATACAAGTCTAACGTAGATTTGTTGAGCTTAAATTAATAAAGTGTTCAAGTTTCGAGAATTACATAATTGTTACATCACTAATGCACAAGCACGCTAATATGACGTAACAATTTATTGATGCTATACACAACTATGATGCCATAGAGTGTATTAAACTACAGTTCATTTTCTATTAATAACAAGCAATATGCAAATCAAGTGTTAGTTTATCGATAGTAGCAATACGATTAGCTTTTATTACAAAGTCAAAACGATAATTTTGCTTACACGTGAGCAAAAAAGTTACGATATCAAAAGAAGACTAGAAATAAATAAATATTAAATTAAATTAATTTAAAAAAAGTACATAAATTTGTTTATTTATCTATCTCTACAATTCAAAAAAAAGCTACTTGCAAGAAGATGTCGATAGAGATTAAATTTCCTTTCCCCAGTCAGTCAATCAGAAATCTCCAAAATGCTATGCAACATCGGCCTAATGTTTCCTTTTTAAAAATTCGGCGATTTCCAGATGGGATCGTTAGGACACGTCGACGCGAAGTGGGCAACCTGGTCCCTTTGTGGCAGATGCCTTAAGAAGGTTTCGAGGTGCAGCTGTCGCCTCACGTTCGGGCCACAACTCACACGAATCCTTCGTGCGCATGTACACAACCGAAGAAGTTCATGCCTATGTATACTGCGTCAGCATAGCATATAGAGCATATATTGCTTCGGGAATATTGCGGGATGACTGGAACCTCGATACTTATGAATATATCGTCCAGTTTAGTTCAGTGCTCCCTGTGCACTAACCAGTCAATGTAACACTTTCTAGAAGCGCAGAGTACATCAAATTCTATCTCAATGTTTTTTATAAAAATATAGTAATTTAATTAGATAGAAAAATGACTAAAAAATGATTATAAATTTAATACATTAATAAAAATAAGTAAAATAAAAAATATGATCTGACAAGAACTATTTTTCTTATTATGGAAATTAAGAGTTATTATTGTATTGCAGTTTGATATTATTTTAATACACTATAAAGCGAAATGCCAATAGAATAAATAAATAACGAATGAAAAATTAAATAATTTTATACGAGAAATATGTTATCGCGTGTCAAGAATGAGTTTAAAAACTCGTTGGTAGAAGCATTTACATTATTTATGATAATGTCGAAGAGTAAATGAACATGAAGCGTTTTAAAAAAATACTCAGAGAAAATACTATGTATTTGTTGGTATCGCTGCTCTATGCCGAGCTTTACTATAAAAATGCAAACCATTCAGATATTTAATTAACAAAGCAGAAAGTTTCGTCGCGATAAATTTTTATCAACAACTTGCTGTAAAACGCGTAAAATTCAAACATAAAGTACTTTCTGAAAATAGTATAACAAAATATCACGACAGTAAATCTTCAATGACATTTAAGAGAAATTATAAAACTATGATAAAACTATTACTAGCTATTACAAACTGGAACAGTAAATCAAAAGTCATTGACATTTCGCGAAAAAGAAAATATATTCTCGCAAAGATCAAGTTATAAGTAAGACGTAACATCGTAAATTCATTAACTAAATGTGATCGATACCTAGGATGATGTAGTTGATGTAACAGGAAAGCAGGTGAAAGAAAATGGCTGTAAAAAAACAGTAGAAGAACGAAAGATATCTGCTATAAAGCTCAAAGTGGCTTCACGTGTCGTTGATTTTCATTCTGCTTTCCCACCCCCTTCCCCTCTCTCCCCCTCCCTCTCTCTCTCTCTTAAGATTAATGACGCCAATAAATTCAGGGTCACAATGGCAAATCGATTAATATCGATACAACAACTAGAACTCCTATGGGGAAGAGAAGAAAATAGCAAGAGAAGGAAAACTCGTGCTTCCGCGACGACTATGGGGAAAATAGTTATTTATGAAGTCGAAAGAAGCCTTAAATCTCCGAAGTCCAGGTGAACCTCCGACACGGACACCACCTGCCGCCCACGGGGCAATGTCGAACTCAGTAGGCAAGCCATGTGGGTTTTCGAGCGAGTGACTGCTGAAAAACTATCCTGGACTCTTGTCCGAGTCTTCGAACACCTGCACGCGCTAAAAATGACTTAATAATGTAGTAAATGCCAGTTTACATGTAATTTCGAAATTATATATACAACACGATCTTTGTGTAATATTAATACTCTGTGATTCCTGAAAGCGTAAGGAACGACATATTTTGGTTTATTTCAATTCGAATATAAATAGAAGAGATTGAAGTATCATAAAATTTAGCTAGGTACAGATTTAAAATTAATTTTATTAGATTTTATTACCATCAAAATAATTCTTTAGGATGCTCAACTTCGCTAGAATGTCAAAACTTTTTACAGCATTGCTCATTATACTTGAGCGTCCTACATAACTATTTTGATGATCCAATGAAGTTACTTTTAAATCTATGTAGCTACTTAAATTTTTAAATACTTCAGCAAAATCATCTTTCTGTGAAATCTTTCGTTTGATTCTTCTTATATTAATTTTTCAATTTTACTTTTGATACTTTTTTATGAATTATTATATATGTTTCTTTTCATATACGCAAACATTTTATCTAATTTTCTACGTTTAACGAGAAAGAAAAGAGAAAACATTATAGCTTTAGAGAGACGTTACTCTTCCACGTGTTTATGCTACATTATAATGTAGATATTTGTTCCAGAAGTATACTCTCTGTGTTGCGTGTAACTGATAATAAATTAACTAGTTAACGTGGAAAATGGAAAACGACTAATTGACTACAGTTAAGTTAAATAACGAACTTGATAACCGACTAGTAGTATACGCTAATTACATTAACTGTGGTTTTCCCATTAATTTATAATACATTCCCATCAGCGTAACGCGGTCGGGTCGCTTCGCTAAATTCCTAAATAATTGAAACTACTATCCTTATATACAAATTTAAGCGAAAGATTAACGTTATACGTAACGTGCAAAAAGAATGGATTCTAAAGAAATAAAAGGAAATACTCTTGTAATCTAGGGGTAATCCGCTGTTCTGCGAGAGAAATGTGTAAGCCTGGACATTATATCGACCGAGATGAAACGACGCAAAAAAAAAAAAACGTTAAAAAGGAGAGGAAATGGTTGCAGAACCGAAATCCCGGATATCGTATTTTCTCGTGATGCCTTAGCCGGAGAGGCCAGTCCCCTTTGGATCGTCCTGTACCATCAACAGGGGCAGAAAACGAGGTTAGGGGAGGATGACTAAGTGCACCATGGAGGGTGAGCCTTCATGTTACGGAAGGAGGAGCGACCGTGGGGTGGAAATCGGGCTCTTTCCTGAAATTTCCCTAAGACTCGTTTAACCTCCTTCCAGGATATCCCCGGATTTGACGCATATATACGTACGTTCACGCATACATATGCATTGGTCGACGAAAGGAAAAATAGCGGGACGAAGATTAGGGAAATAGTGTCTCACATGGGGCGGGAAAATCTAACACAAGAGAACTAACGTCCCGAAAAATTTCGATGACTATAAATTCGCGGTTGTTCTCGATTTCGTCGTATTAACTAGATGTATTTGAAAGCTTTCGAGCTTACCCGTTGCATTTTGACGAGCGATTAATTTTCAGGCAATAGGATTAAGGAAAAAGCGATAGAATCTGTCTAATAAATCCTGCAGTGATTTCGAATCAGGTCCAACCGTTGCGCTTTAAATCCAGCTCAAAACATCCTTCTTTTTTTCCTTTTTTAAAACGGAAAAGAGGAAAAGTTTGTCGGCTCAATTCATTTCCAATCGCGTCACAATCACTGTCAAATTTCCGCTAGGCCGACGTGGTTTCGCTCCGCGAAAAAAGGACACAACAGAGCACGCGCTTTCGGACCACTCTGTATTAGACGGCGAGGGAGGGATGAAAAAATCGAAGGTGGAGAACAGGGTGACTAACAGCACAAGCATGAGGAGGGTGAGTATAGAGAATACGAGCTACAGTAATACAGGGTGTCGTACGTAAAACTTAATTCACACTTTTGTCACGCGAAACAAACCTACTATAATGCTTCCTGGTGTTTCCAGTTTCAATACATCTTTAATATAATATATATTTTGCCAACAAAAGAAATGTATCTTTATTATAATTAGATTTAACAAAAATTTAAAAAAAAATATTAAAGTTGTTAATACTGAGAGTAAATACCTCTTTTATTTTATGGAAACAATGACCTAAAGCGGTTTTATACCCCCAATTAAAATCACTATCATTAACAACTGTATATTATTGTCCTCCAATTCATATTTGAGAACTTACAAATATGAATTTAATTAGTTTTCTGAAAAAAGTAAGTAAAAACCGAATAAATACTAAATTAAATAAAAGCATGTATACTATGACAGTATATCTAAAAAATAAAGATTTTAATTAATATAACGCTACTTTACTACAGATTTTCGATGAAATTATATTTAAAAGTACATAAAAAAGAATTATTAAAAAAGAAAGACAGTATGTTAAACAATATATTCATGTAAAACAATATTTTATAACAATTTACATTTTTTTTTGTCATAAAAAACGAACATCTAAAATAGCTGCAGGGTTAAATATTATAAATATAGAACAGTACGCTCGAGCGAATCATGCTAATATTTCTGAAATACACCTACGTCGTCATAAAGTATCTTTTTCTCTTTTCCAACATACTTTTCTCTAACTCATCGTGAAGGGAATAATGCAGACATGCTTCTCGGAAAATAGGGCACACGGGTATAAGCGGGAATCCGTGCTTATACTTGCAACTTCGATAACGGCCGAGTCTGCCCACGATTTTCCTACACGGCGCATTTTCACAATAATCCAAGGCATTTATAATGGGGACGTCACTCGGCGCACAATATACTTCTCGTGCACGATCCGTAAAGGGCGTATGTAACGCTGCAGTGAATGATCGCACTATGTAATACTCCGCACGCGACTACTACCACCGTTCCCTTAATTCCATCTTGTCCTTCCTTCTCGTCCAAGTGAGGTGAAAAAAAAGAAGGAAGGAAACTCTCGGCTAAAGCTTCAACTTTGAAACTTTCTGGTATATCTCTTCCCCTTCCCATTTCGCGGACTACGACGATTTTAATAGCGGCTTTAATAACGTTGATGGGACGAAAAAAAGAAAGAGGAGGGGGGGGGGAAGAGAGAGAGAAGCTCATGTAATACCGATGATATTGTTTGCATTGGTGATCCATTAAATTTGAACAAACATTGTACATCACATTGAAACCTCTCTGCGCGGAAAAGGGATAAAATACGTAAGTCACGAAATCAGCGTGCGACGACGTGTACGCGTCCCGGCTCTCTGATACATCATCTATAAATTCACCGTAGTGCAGTTAACGTGTCATCGTATTACGTTGCGTCTGTCTCGTGCATTCGCAGCTTGGGGAAGTCGAGCATGTTTGGCGATGAAAGGACAAAATGTCATGTATACAGAAAAAGTGCATATTTTCCTAACGCTCGTTTGCTTATTCTATTTCCAAGCTGCAGACGCTGTGTAACCCCAATGTAATTATAGTATATGGCGAAACGCGACACTGACGTGTGCACGCGAAAGTTCGAAATTTCTGCTGCAGACTACAAAACTATTACGCGCATTGATTATAAATGCGTAAATCTCGTTGGAAAACGAACGACGAAATTATTCGTTTGATCCAACAATTTTGCGGGGATTCGCAATCCGTGAAAACGCGACATTTGTCATGCGCAAACCGACATCATTAGCCCTCTAATGGCAGCTTATAAATTGCTTCTGCCGACAGCGCGGATAGGCAGGTGCATTTATTCTTAGTATACGAAATCGACCCTATGATCCGACGGGAGCTCCTATGAGTCACTCGACAAAAACAGTTGTAAAAATGTAGAATTATGAGATCCAGTATATCGACAGACAGATACTGGTTGGGCTGTCCCGAAATGCGAAGCCATTTCCCGCAAGCGAAAGGGATCGATCGTACATTTCTCTCGCAAATAAGCTGTTCGTATTCAATACTGCCCATAGTGATCGCTAGGATAAATATTACAAAGTCTTTCTCTTTCTCTCTCTCTCTCTCTCTCTCTCTCTCTCTCTCTCTCTCTCTCTCTCTCTCTCCATTAATAATTTCAGAATTTCGACTCTGCTAACATCAACTAAATTCGTACACGACCCTCCATCTTTTCGATGCATTATTTGTACGTAAATACGACGGATATTCACAATTCAATTATAACGGAATAATAATATAGTAAATCATTATATGTTTCAGAAATTATTCACCCGGCTTGAGTGAGAATAACCATCGATGGAAAATCAATAGTCAGCCCTAGTGACGACGAGTACCTTCGAAACACCCTGTACACAAGTTACCCCACCGCCAGATATTGATTTAGTATTACGAGCGAGAGTCCTCCAGTCTACAACAGAGCTATTCTGTCGGCCTTATTTCTCACATTCGTTCAACGCGTTTCGACTGCTTTCTCGAAAGTGAATTCAACAAAGCACGAGCTCAATGGCAATGTAAGTGTGTGTATATGTGTGCGGAATCATTCTTAAACAAGAGTATTTTTATCTATTCATCTTTTCCTACTTCTTTTCCTTCACAATTCTCAAAATGATCTGAGTCAGTTTTCGATCCGTACAACTTTATCCGCATTTTTCTAAAAAAAATCTAAAAAAAAAAGGATCCAGATTAAACAGCATGAGTTACTTTAATGAGTATAAACGGCGTCGCGAGTACTAGTTCGTTTATTTGCCATAAATTTGCTTTATGCGAAGAAATTTTTTGTCTATCTTGGCAGCTCCGGAACTGTTTTAATTTAACTATTTAATTTGGCTAACATAAATACGACTTTTCCAGCTTGAAAAATTAACTTTTTCAAGTTCTTAGAAAGTTTCTTGGGTCTAGCGCATTGAATTTTTCCATTTTTAATGAAGTACACGCCATTTTCGTAAATACACAAATTTAAAAGAAATACAATAGAACTGAAAGAAATAGAACGTCCAGGGGCGCAGAACGATCATAAAGAATGCAATGTGAGCTTTCCGATTCGAATCTTGCTATAAAGATGAAATATTGACAGCGAGATTGGAGATCTTTCGTCCCATTTTCGAGAAACGACGAAAGGCCAAAAAGAAGAATACGACTCGCGGAATCGACGGGCGCGGTTAAGCATAACCGCTTTTGCACGCGAGCGACATGAGGGACTGGGGGATTGAATTGGAGGCGGACATGAGCTCGAGAGAAAATATGGTAGCGTGCGTATTATCCCATGTGCGAAAGATAGCAAGACTTGTATCCTCGCCGATCCAGATCGATCCAAGACAACAAAAATAAAGCTACAAAGATGTAGGTCGACACGTGTCGGCGCGATCATGAGAGAGGAAGATGATTCTACTGTCAGCGGCAGACTTTCCAATTTCCTACAATGTGGCTTTGTTGGCGGCGAAGAGGAAGGCAGAGGTGGGGAAAGACAAGCCTTTCCGAGCACGAAGAAATTCTAGATTAAACCGCCGACGGACGTTAAGATCGAAAAATGACGAAATTGCCGCGGTTATTCCGCGAGCGTTTTCTAGCTGGGGAAAACTCTAGTGCACTTTGCTCGTGTTTTCTCTATGACGTCGAAACACGTAGCGGTATCGATCCTATTTTACTTTTCCCATCGGATATACCATGTCGCATAGGTATCCTTGAATCATCCGCAATGGTTTCCTTTCAAGAGGAGCAATTGCCCTGAAGGCATTCCCGAAAGGAAGAGGTGCTAGCTTTTGACGTATAGATAGATTGAATAACGTGATAATCGCAGAAAGATACTCTTTCTCTCTGCAAACAACAGTTGTTTTGCAAATTAGAAATATTACAATTATACTCTCTACAGTTTTAAATTATTGTAAAATCACACATCTTCATAATTCTTCTTTTTTTTTTTCAATACTATAAAATGTTTTTAAATATATTTTAAAATTAATATAATTATGTACATAATTCCACGCGAACATTGGAATATCTTCTGGGAGAAGGTAAAAAACTTTCCCGGTAAAAATAAAAGTGTAAACTACGATCTTGAAAATATTGCACGTCCCTGGAGTAGATGAGGGTAGAACGGCGCTCATAAAAAGTTAATAAAGTAGACACTTGATTACTGCAGCATAGACTGATACGTAAACAATGTTCGCGGACTAGCAAACAATTTTGTAATATTAGAGCATGAAAAGTATCACATACACGCATTGCTGTAAGATACCGATAATCTCTAAAAAAAAAAAAGAATTGTTTTTAATTAAGGAATATAAATACAAAATATGTTTTAGTTTTTACTATGCTGTTTCTTTTATATCAAATATGAATTTTGTTCTCATTTTTATTCTTCTCATTATATTTCTTAAAAAGATTGTATTTCCACTTTTCGTTAAAATTTCATCGTACTATCAAAAATGTGTGTATATATATATGTATATAAATGTATACAATGTATAAATTTATACCAGCGTTCGCAGTGTATGGAGTTCGAGTCTATGGGTTCAATAAACCCAAGCGACTGTGGAGAAAAGAATATAGATATTGGCAAGATCTCGCTATCTGTGCGAACAAACTGTATTACAAAAAAAAATTGTCACTCTGGGGTCTTCAATGACAATATAAAAATATTTTAAAAAATTATTTACTATTTAAAAAGTTTCGATATCACACAAAAAATTTACTTTTCTTTTTCTCTGCATTTTAATTGAAATAAAAATTGATTAATCCACTCTGGCTCATTTAACCGCCCAAACAACTCATAAAATTCAATAAAAAATCAAAATGACTTTATTTTGATTCTTAACGTTAATAAACAGTCAAATTTTGTAATCAATCCAAAAATCATCGTTTTGACTTTTATTAAAATGAAATCATTTTGACTTTCTTTTGCCTTAATGTGTTCCTTAGATGGATAGCAGTTATTGTGATAATAAAATAAATACGAAAAGAATGTCAAAGGATAAAAAATACAGAAATACACGAGTAGTCCTACAGCCCCGAGTGGGACACAAAAAGGTACAAAAGCAAACCTGACAAAATCTGTTTCAAGAAATGGACATCCACACATACGAATTACTTACATGTGCTTTCGTGATCCGGAGGGTGCAAAGTCTCGTAAATGGACCGTCGACACCGACATTGTCGTCCATGTCGTGTGCTGCACAACTCAGCGGAATAACCGTTGCATTTCCTTCTTTTTCCATAGGTACACACGTCTGTTTTCAATTTAATCTCAGACTCCCGGCAACAACGGCTAGCCATGTCGTTTGCTGGCCGGGGATCAGTTCACCGCGCCGGGCATTTCTCTCGATATAAGGCCACATTGGAGGAAATTGGAAACGCCTGGGGCGCCAACGACTGCTCTCCTTCGTCGTGGAGAAGAAGAACCGGCCAAGAGAACGTTCGATGTTCTCTTTAGTCGCGCAATTTTCACCGACCGTCATTGTCATCCGCACCGATTTTGTACGCTCGGTCGCAGAATCGATTCGACAGTACATCGAGAGAGCAATCGGTCCACTATATAAACGCTATCGAACGAATTGATCTTACAATCTCGCATTGCAAGAGAAGTGCTCTCGGTAAAATAAACGAGGGAGAAATGATAGCGTACAGGGACAAATCCTATCCGGTAGAAAGAAAGACGGAAAGAGAGTAGAGTCTTTCAAACAAACGATAAAAGATTCAAATCTTTATAAAAAAAAAATACGATATCAAAATTCCATTAACATGATTCTATATAATATGAATATTGATCTCGTCGGGCAACGTGTTCGATGTTATACAGTCACATTGATGCATCGATGCGAGTTATTTCCCTAGACGATTATTGCACGGGATCAAACCTGCTCGTACGGAAGAACGTATCGACAGATATCTCACGCGTACTATTCGCAGAAAGCAGATGCGAGTATATACTCGAGGGAGCGTCATCGTAGAACCCGATGGGTATCGAGGTCGAGGAGTCTTCGTGTTTCCATCTTCATCGCGCCGCGACCGTTTCCTCTCCTTGCAATTTCGATTTATCTTTCACGAGGAGAAAACATTTAGTTATCCTGGCGGACGAGCCTCGCGCAGAACTGGCTAAAGTAAACGCAAATAAAATCGATTCCCTTCTCCTACGAATTAAATTAGAATGTCACTACGGTAATTTCGGCAAGTTCGGAGACTTGGCAGTGAAAAATAAAGCGGTGAATTTGGTAGAAACGTAATTAAACTAAAATTACTAAATTGAAATTATTATAATATGTACTATAGTTACTTAAAAAATAATTTATGTATTTTCAATTGTTATTTACCAGAATTTACTATTATATTATAAATTCAAACTTGTACTAAAACACAATAAATTGAATAATTGAAAGTTTTCAAGTAATATTTGCAATACGTATTTAAATTTATTAATAGTAAATTCTGATAAACAACTCACAACTGAAGATTTTATATAAATTAATTTATTAAATTAATTAACGAAAAGTAAACATCTGACAACTAAATATACTTAAATTAATTCGTTTTACAATGCTGTGAATGCTGTTTGTAATTGATTTTTATAATACAACAGATTGATACAATATTGATGATATCAATATTGTCATAAATGAATGCTATAAAATTTATGAAAAGAAATAAATAGAAGTAAATAGAAAAGAACAAATGTCTATTTAATTAAATAAATGAATGTACTGAGTTTTTAAACGAACTGGAAATAAGCCATAAGAAACTTAAGAATCCTCGTCGGGACCATGTATCCTTGTCTAAATCCCTGACAGCCGCAATAAAGATATTTTAATCAATCCCGCCACAAACAGAGCAATTTCCAGTCTGTAATAATTTAAAAGTGTTGCACAAGAAAAGTTAATTTCGTCCCAGCGTCAGTAACGGATAATGCGAGAAACACGCTGTGGCTTCCAATGTGCAGCAAGTAGACATCATCCCCGCAAATTTACGAGCTTCACCGGACAGCGCGGAGGTGGGAAATTTGCGCGACGACCGGTAGAATGGCGATGGTGGAAAATGAAGAAGGGGGAATGCTATTCGCCGCCATCCCCATGGTCGTCGTTCTCGGAGATCTGGAGAAACAGACGGTGCCGGAAGATAATCCGCGGATAATCCTAATCGACGACTCACGAGTCCCGACCTCATTCCCGCAATAAATCGCTGGACGTTCTATTTGATATACCTACGGTCTTAAAGAGGCACACGGGGATCGTTACTCCCTCGCACCGAATCGGTTTCAAAGAAGCATTTAACGTCCGCGAGAACGGGATTTTTATATTTATTCTATGAATATTCGACTTGTCCACTTTCATATCTAATTAATTTGCATACGAGAATTAGCGAGTATAACGCGACCATAGAGACCTTTCATAATATCAATATTGCATTTCCATGATTTTGCGGTAATATTGGTGATTAATGCAATAGGTACTCATTGACGGTGAAGTACTATAGCTTTGATCAACCAGCCACTGTATTGATATTGATAATATTGCGTTGAGTTTTCTTTAAGCTTCCGATAATTTCACATTGCAGAATTATCTCAATTAAAATTTTACCATTACCAAAATGTATA
>NW_017304758.1:3025072-3046489 GCF_001594115.1 Trachymyrmex septentrionalis
AGTTTTCTTTAAGCTTCCGATAATTTCATTGCAGAATTATCTCAATTAAAATTTTACCATTACCAAAATGTATACAGATATTAGATATAATATGCAACTTCACAAATTTTGTATTACATCTTTCATGCTAAAAATAATAATTAATTTCACGTAATTCTAAGATTATGAAAAAAAAAGTATTTTTAATATAAAAAAAATTAAAAAGGACATTAATAAAAATAAGGTTAGTTTGTATTTTATATCTCTCATCCTTCTATAAAGTTGAGCTTAGATTTGCTACTGGTAGAACATTACAGTTCGTATTGACGAAACTAATCCGATGGCGACAGGATGTTCAAAAACAATCTTCATTTTGCGAGAGAAGAGTCGGTCGTAATGTCTCTTTATTTCTCTCTCTCTCTCTCTCTCTCTCTCTCTCTCTCTCTCTCTCTCTCTGTCGCGAGGTCAAGAGTCCCGTAATCAGCATTCCCGAAGCCAATTTTCTCGATTTAAGCCGGTCCGCCCGCCGCAATCTCGTAAATCCACGCCAAGACCTGCAGCGGAGAAATTTCGGGGGATTTTCGTCGCGGGGATGAACAAATGACCTCGATTTAAGATACGTTTACACGAGTCTCATATTACACGGACGACGGAGACTGATAAGCATCAGCTTTGGACTTTCGCGTTCATGTTGAACGCTGTTGAAAGCACCGAACAAAAGATAATAAACCATACAAAAGACTCATATCTTAAATCGATTTTAACTAGTCTAGCAAATTAATTCTTGCAGCGTAATAATTGAGAGAAAATCTATTTTAAAAACAATATCATTCCCTTACTTCAAAACTGTACAACTTAAAAAATTAAGTTTTTCAGAAAAGAGGAAAAACTATTATTTAACTTTACTGTAAACATTCTTGACTAATCCTGACAAATAATTAATTTAAACCGTATACTTTCAGAAACGTGATCAAATGTCATTTTTGTCATTTCCATTTCATAACTCTTAAAAAATCACCATTTCCGAGACAATTTTGATATTCTGCAAAAGTATAACAACTCCAAAATAACTCATCAAAAATGACAATCAAAATATCATTAACAGTTTATATTTATATTGAAGTTAAAGTAACTAAATTTAAAACAAACGACTTCTTCTTTCAACAAATCTTAATTCTATTATATTGTTAATTCTAAACATTCTCTGTCGAAATGTTGTCTCCTTTTTATTTGCAAAAGCGATATAATTAAAACGTGTTATTCTTGTACAGAGTATTGTAATCCCTTAAAAAAAATATCAAGGACCACACAAGTGTTATTTGGCGGACAGACTATGAAATTGTAAGTTAGTTTATTTTTGATAATTAATAAAGTTAGTTTACTTTTAATAATAGAGTAATCTTTAGCTAACTCATTTAACGTAATAACTCAAAACTCACATTTTTTAGTTGTGTCACTTTTAATGTAAAGGAACGGTATAATAACGAAATTTTACGGAAAAAGATTTATGAAATACATATAAAGATAACATATAATTTGATATAATTTATAAATATTTGATATAATTTTAAAATAGATAAAAAATATTTCAAAATAAAGTTACAAAATAAAACATACCAAATAGTACGATAAGATGATTTTGTGAATATTTATATGACGTGTCTTTTTACATCTCGTTACCCTTATCGACTTTGATTATGTACCCCATCATACTATAAACTTCCCTACGGCAAAGATGTCCCCGAGTATCGCCGGCATCAGATTCGAGTGAGTATCCTCAGAGTGTATTTCAGGATCGCCTCTTCTAATCGCTGCAGAGGAGACGAACGCGTTTGGCGAAGGATTCAACCGAGTGGAAATCCAATAACAGATCTCTCTGCGACGGTAAGCACAGGGTGCTGCACCTCGCAAGTAAGGATCGCAAACGTGAGAGTGCAAAAGCGACGATCTGCAATGACTGCCATCGCTCCGGCGTGTTAATGAGCGCAGTGTAAAGGAGTAACGCGCTTATCCAAGCGATAAAAAATTCAATGAGAAGGTAGCTCTGAAGGAGTAAAATAAAGAGTCAGCCGGATATTAAATCGGTAAATCATTCGCTTCCGTCGTATTTATTCTGCGCAATTTGCCGGGAAAACGTGTCGCTCGATGAACCCGCTCTTTTCTTTCGCATCTCATCTTCGCATGTCCGCGACGCGAGAATTCAACCTGATCCTTACAAATCACTTCAATTTCAGGTAGAATAGAAAGAGGAGAGAGAGAGAGAGAGAGAGAGAAAGCAAAAGAAAGAGCTTTAAAATCGTTGGGAAAAAATTGGAATTCATCTTCGGAATACCTGAGTTATAGACAAAGCATATAATTAAGACGTCTGTATTCTATATAATGAAAAAAAATTAACACATTAATTTAAGAGCACAATAAAAATATTTTGCTAGTTACTCTACCCGTCTAAAAATATTACTACTGTAATATTTTTAATTTATCTAGTAATATAACAGATAAGAGAAAACTTCGAAGAAGGCTCTCGCTTCTGACTGCTCTCGAAGTTGCTCGGAGGCAATTTATTATCGACAGGAACAGCCGTTAGTCTCCGTCCACGACCGAAACCAGGGCGAACGTTACAAGCCGCTCCAATTTAGCTTCCAGAAGCAATCGATCGTTCGCGAAGCAACATGCTTCGATCAATCCGACACGATCGCTTTATCTTAATTTCCCCTTATTTTTTTATTTCACCACGCCGTACACAGTCGACGGTACTGGCCATCGATGCGATTTACTTCCAAACGAGCCGCCGCCACCGACTCCCTGATGGACGTCGATGAAACCAAATTCGGTATTTGCATTGGAATTGCCCACAAATGAATGTATTTTATTTCGAATATCATTATAACAATTGCATGAGCATATATGCATTGCGGTTACGATGAGGTCGGAGATAATAGAGTCTGTCATTGGTATACCTTTTAATAATTGTATTTAATATCGATATTTAATAAATTTAATATCCCCTTTTAATATATTTAATATCTTTATTTGATATTTTTGATAAAGTTTTTTGAAATTTAATAACACAGTGGAATGTATCGTCAAACAATAGTGGTACGACCATTCTATTGTCATGGCAAATTATGATTAAATCGATAATATTCATATTATAATATTAATAAACTTCATCAATCATATAAAATAAAACTGCATTAAGAACTAACTAATAAATATTTTTCGCGAAAGAGTAGATATTATAAACTACGTTTCTTACTAGAAACTAATTTCTTATCGTATCTGTTTGAACATTCATTTCTTCGATAATAGTTTTTTATTCTTCGATAATAGTTTTACCTCCATTTAAGCTACTATATTTAATAACTTCGGTATAATTGCTGTATTTTTTTTTAATTAAAAAATCGTTTTTAACACAAAACAAATAAAATAGTCATATTTAGCGCCAAATGTGTATTAACAATACAGTTTCGTGTCAAATTAAAGTGTAATTCCTTGTCTTAATTTGACGCTTCCCAACAAAAATGGCAGTAAAATTAGTCACTCGGCGAGAAAGGCGACGTTCATGAATATGCATGCTGCTTAAATTCTCGAACTACGTGTTTCATCGATCTAATGTATGCGACGATTTAGCAGATGGCGACGGTTGCACGCTGCACCGTCAGTCCGTACATAAAAACAATCAGCCTTTCAGTGGTACTTATTGATTTCTATACGTATTAATGTTACAATTTAGACAACAGACAGTAAAGCTATCGAAATGGGAGACAGGATAAATGATTGTATTAATATGACGTATCGAACAATCATTCGTTGACACGTATGTATTGAACACATTACATAAATATTGATTTTCAAAAAAAAAACCAAATCTGAAATCGATATTTCTTAAGTCAGTGTTCTCAGTCGCGACGAGGTATAAGATTTCTTCAAAAGAAAATAAAAAGACAATAATAAAAAGACTAATATCTGAGTGCAAATAAAAACAATCTTTTTATTTAAAAAATTTACGAAAATTTCACTTAAAAAATCTATTCCGTGAATATGAAATGTTATTAATTAAATATAATAAAATGTAATATAACTACAGTTTTCATTTATATATATATATAACCTGGAATGATTTTTTATTATATAAAAAATTTTATTTTAAAAACTGGCGCAATTACCGAAACAATTACCAAACTATTTGATGTGAATTTAATAAATTTCAGAAAATAATGACATTAAATTTGTACTTAAAAGATACAGACTTCAATATAGCCTTCAATAATACAATAGTACCGCTTTTTGCTTTACAAGTAAATATACAGGGCTCTACGAGCAATTTCCCGTTAATTATCGTCATTTGAATGAGGCTGTGAAACAAGAAGTTCATGAATAAATACAAAGATTCTTTAGAAATTCTGCTGCCATTCACTTTTCGCGATTCTTCGTTATTGTATTAAATTGCTTAATATTCTAGCATTTTAACAAGCTTACGAAATATATAAAACAATTTAAAAATAAATGAAAACAAATATCTAATAAGACTTATCAGCGAATTAAAATTTAAATAATCTAATTAAGGAGCTATGTGAGTCAAGCAATATTTTCGTATTTATAGAAATAGAATTATATTAAACAAGAAAATAAAAAAAATACAATCAAGACGATCAAGACAAAATTAAAGGTGAGAGGGAAAACATTTAACGAGAAAACATTTATCTTTATTTTTGTTCCTAAAGTCAACGAGTAATCTTACAATAGAAATCGAGAGACAATGTCTATATTCACAAGATTATTCCGATGAAGATCTATTCTTCACATTTGAAAAACATATTTTAGTTTAATTGTATGGAAAATAATTTCAAAGAATTTATACGTATACAGGTAGAGCCGCCATTAATTAAAAGAGCTAACAATTTCTTATATTTGTGGCACTTTAATATATTCCTTCGGAACAGTGTCATCAAGCTATGATCGTATTGAAATTTGAGTTCTCAAAACAAATTTACATTGTCACCTTTTTCACAACTTTTAATTTTCTAACCCTGGTAAAATTGAGGCATAGGGAAATGAGATGTAGGGATATGTAGGATGATCGTACTAGGAATCATCAATTGCAAGTCAATGTGCTCGCACATCCATCACCCTGTAAAACTTCAGATGGAAAAGAGATAGAGTTACCACCGTGATATCTGATAACAATAAATATGTTTTCAAAAACCAGCATATTTCGCTCATGCGATATATATACATAGATTCCATATTTATTTTATCTATAGAAGTTCTTATTCAAAATATAAGTAAATTATTAATAAAATTTATAACACAATTTACTTCGTTGTTTATTTTTGTACTGAGGATGGTCAAATGGTGACCGAAACGTCTACTATGTAAAATGTTTATTATTTATTGAATTATAACTTTTTGACATCTCTAGCGTGGCTGTATGCTCCTTTTTGCTTAACCTTCTTTACTTCGTTGTCTTTAATAGAAAATCTCTTTAATAAAGAGTCTCAAATCAGTGTACGTTTAGAGAATGTTCTAACTCATTTTCATCTTAACGAGCCTAAATTTAAGCATCACAATTCTCGTAAAGAACTCGTAGCCCCAATTGCAAACTCGTAGTAAAATCATCGGGGATGCTATATGCTTTCGGATTCACGATAAGCAGAGCAAACGTCATGGTGCTTTGATCAAAGGATTGAGAGTTCATCGTTGTAGTGCTTAATAAGCAATTTTCCCCAAAGAGATCTCGCGACACAGCAAGAGGGACCGAGAGAGACGAAAAGCCCCGAATATGTACAATTGGCCACCTCGATTCGCATACCGACATCCTCTCGTTTTCGTTCGACCGTGCGCTTTTCAGCCACTAAATAAAAAAAGAGAGACGGAGAGAGAAAGGGGTCGGAAGTCTGGCTCAGCCAACTCGAGCGAATCACCGTTGTCATCCCTTTATCGCGTGGTCGAATTCTCGACAATCCTCTCTCCTTCCAGTCAACCACCCCGAAGCCATCCCCTCGATGCACCCCCGCTTCACTTTCCTCCCATCACGTCAGAGTAAACAATACTCCGATTCTTTGTACTCCACGGAGAGCTCGCTTTCTCTCAAAGTGGATTCACGATGAATTTCTTTTTCGGGGGTTAAACGCACGCGGGTCGCACTTCTCCTCGATTTTCCCTTTCGCTCGCGCTCCGTCACCCCTTACCACCGCCAACCCCGTCCACCAGCGGCCGCCCTTTCTCATTTTCTCGTCAGTCGGTGGGACACGCAGCCATGTTGAATGTCATGGTGCAAGCGAGTACGAGCGAGGATTAGATTTTTTTAATACAGAAAAAAAGAGACGACGGAGAAACGATCTAAAATTCCAATTATATACAATCTTAAATATTTTTGCTGTGTAGTAAAAATAATTTTGTTATGTAAGAAGATGTATTTTCGCAAATGCAGAGGTCGAAATTGTTATTCGAAAAAAAAAAAACGAGAAAATATTTTTCGTACTGTGTGTCAAAACTCGTGGGTAAAAATCATAAATTGAACAGACCTCCGGAAACGGACAGAAGTTGTTTCGCACGTGAACCTATATTTACTTTAACAATATTTTCAGGGCACGATTCTCACTTCTTTCATAATAGATCGCTCGCACAATGGAGCAGCGAGCTGTTTTTTCCACTTTCTCAGTCATCCCAATTTCATAAACATCACGTACTCTACACATCTCAGTTACGCGTAATTCTTGTATGGAGAGCTCATGCATCTACGCACGTACACCCACACCCTGACAATCATTCATGTGTGATCAAATTGTTCACGTATAGTTTGCGTGGGTGTTGGTACGAGGGATAAAACGGAACGGTATGGCCGAGGAGGGCAAAGAGCGAAAGCAAGCAGGAGAGGCTCGATTCAGTTTGCGGGGTTGGGGTTTCGGTTTGGGTTCCCCAGCAGCCCCTCTTTACCCCAACACTCCCCCGCATCCCTCAACGCCGTCGCTTCGCTGCTGCTGCTGCTGCTGCTGCTGCTGCTGCTGCTGCTGCTGCTACCATTTCCCATACATACAGCGTGGCGGTGGAGTACGGCGTGAGGGATGGTCGTGGATCAATACTATGGCGGGTTGAGGGGGTACACGAACGACCATGGCACGCGCATACGCCGCGCCAAGCAGGGATGGATTTAAGGACGAGAACTCCCTACGCCAATTTATTTTCCGGCCGATCTTGTTGATATTCTCCTTCTTGAACTTTATTGTATAATAATAAATTTGCAATCAAATTATAAAAGAATATTTAAAGAAAGAGAAAAAGAGTGGGGGGGGGAAGGGAGAAAGATAAGTAACTTAATTGCACTGTTCTATCGTGAAAAGACAGCGTTCTTATTTGTACCGTAAATATTCAATTTTTATATAGTTTTATATTATATAAACCGAGTATTATATAGCGAAAATATTAGATGTTAAGGAAATGAAGTAACTTTAATTTATACTCCTCTGTTAAAAATTGAAAAGCGAAACCAGAGAATTATAAGATTATTAATCTTAGAGAATCACGAAATTAAATGATGTTACGAGAAATTTTTGCTCAGCAAAGCCCGAACGTGTACCTAAATCCAGCGCCGCGCGTGGGCGAGAAAGGGCGAAGAGGATGACGGAGAAGGGCGGTGGTGCGAAGGGAATGGAAGGTCGGACGGGAGTGGGCGAGCAGTACGGTTGATTTATTAAAAATGTAGTCGAGTGCAGGAAGAGTTTTGCCGATTTGGAGATGTGCGGTGAAATATTGCCGAGGCACCCGTGAATTACGACGGTTCGTCTGCCGAGCGAGACAGCGCGGCGCGCTTTAATCGGCACTCGTTAAGCGCGAGACTGTTGCATTTCTGTGCATGTATAATGCAACACTAGAAATCTATTCAATGTTCATTGACGTATAATAAATGCGCAGGAATTTCGAAAGAATTTATCGACGAATTTATCGCAGACATTAACGATAAGAAGACATCACAATACTACGAAAGTAACATTAGGAAGATATAATACGTAAAATAAAAGATAATATAAATATAAGACAGAAAATAAAGTAGAATACAGTCTTAAGAAGAAAATTTAAAGTTCCGCAATTTTATTGTCCCACGTATTACCTGCACAGCGGACAGTGATAAATTTTCAAAATGTAAAAGGAAGATAGAAGAATCTCGACGGGGTTTGGAACAACCTGTAGGTCGGAATGGTAGACCGAAAGTCGCGCAATTCTGCGGGATACCTGTGGCTCCACGCGACCATCGCCGCTCGATGCTTTTTCGCTTCTCTTTTTTCCGCGTTTCTCCCCTTTTTCCGTCGCTTCGTCTCCTTTTTTCCACGCTGCGTCATACCGGTTGACATTATCGTGAATATCGATCATAAATTCGGCTATATACTGATAACTCCACCCGATGCAATAAGTTTCAACAATACTTGTGGCAAATTTAAGGAACTTTAAGAAGTTAAAAATCAATATTTTCTTAAAGCCACCTCGAATTCTAGCATGAATATTACTATGAATATAACAGAAATTTAACATTATCGTATTAAATTAATACTTTTATGTATTAATTTAATATTATTTTTATACTTTTCGATAATGCACGATTTTAAAAGATATTATTATATAAAAGAAAAATTATATATTGCGATTAAAAATATTCTTTCTCCGTATAAATGATTCGCACAATACATAGAAAAATATATTTCCTCATGCAAAGAAAAGAAGAATAGATTTGCAAACGAGTTTGTAGGTATTCATACCTTTCAGATACGGATTTCACAATTCCAATTATTTCATGTTACCATGCTCCATGCACCTATGTAGCTGCAGCGATATTTCTTCTTCGGTAAAATGCAGGAATTGTTGAAACAATCATCGAGAGTTTCGTGCTTGTTCGAGCGCGTAAAAAAAGAAATGATGAATCGATTGCAAGTTGAAATCGTTTGGAATTAAAGCGCTCGTCTGTAAGCTCGCGTTATTCTTCGGACTTTCTTTTGTCGGCATGGAGGAAGAACTTGCGTTAGTGTGATATTATATTAGCGAGTCCCAAAACTTTGCCGGCAAGACCATCATCCGTCGTTCCTTCTTGAAAAAGAAAGTTTTAACAATTCCATGCCGAAAATTCAATTGAAGTTTGCTGAATGTAACGATTTGATTTATTCTTGCAAGGATTCGTCAAATTTTATTTAACGACATCGATATGCAAACGAATCAAAGTCTGTCGTCGCTCTAAGTGTCAGTCTGATGCAGTCGGTTATTTTTTTACACCGCACTCCCTTCTTTCTAAAGTGAAACAATTAATAAAACTAAGTACTTTCCAAGAAAAGATGAAAAATTATTTTTTAACTTAATAAAAAATGATTGACCAATCAAATAATATCGGTAAAAAAAATTTTTTTTTATTAACATAATCAGATGTTACTTTTTGTTTCAGAATCTTTAAAAAAACAGCCTTTTTTGTATTTAAGTTGTGATTTTTTTTTCAAACTTTTCTGAGTTATGTCACTTTTAAAATAAAGGAGTGATGTGGATGCATTCAAAAAAGTCTCCAATGAGTAGTTTTCTTCGTTTTACTCACAAAAGCGTACTGAACAAAGCCGCTAGTCTTTCATCCTAAAGGGAATTAATGGTACGCAGTCTTTTAAAAATTAAAAGATGGATAAATTAACCTTTATGTTAAATATAAAAAAAATATTTTTTTATTTTTACGTTTAAAAGCAAGCTTATATTTAAAATAAAATTGCTTTTAGAAAGTTCACAAATCATTTGCATTTACATTCCGGACCAGCATATACCTCAGCAGCGAGAACGCCGTATATAATTTCTACCATATTACATTTGTGATCATTGTAAACAATTTCAGCGCCAACAACAATCGCTGCTTTTAGTATACCCGACGTCGGGACGCTTCTGAAAGCGTCGCGAGTACCGCCGCTGGTATCTAGGCGCGAAACTTCCGTCTCAATGAGCGAAACTTTTAATTACTTCTACTATACCACGGGTATGTTTATAGAATATATACTGCGTCTATAATCGCGACCCGCGTAGACTGCTCAGGATCAGGATAAAGGGAAAAGCAAACGCGCTGGTACGTCGTAAAAGTTTTTACCGAAAAAATACATCTCGATACACCGCACATTATTACTATCGACAGATATGTCTCGAAATATTTATATGCTAGTGAATATTTTATTCTCAAAGCTATCTGTAACATCGTCGCAATATCCAACATTCCACCGCCGCATTTTCGAGGAAACACCACAGGGCGGAATGCAGATATGGACGATCGATGGAAAGTGGAAGCTGCTATCCTTTCTATAAATCGGACATGAAAAAGGATCGCGGGAAATAATACTTGCGGGCGTGAAGATGGTTCGAGGAATTCCGATAAACCCCGACTTTTCGATTTATGAAAATTTTAAATACATAATCGTGCGTTGTTATTGATGCAAATGTATCTTTACAATGTTTAATAAAACTACAATTTTGCCTGCTATGCAGCGCGATAAGAAGTAATTTCAGGAATCTTCCAGAGTTCTAGGAGCGACAATAAATTTATGTGAAAGTATTGTGAGATATACGCCTATACGTTGTGAGAGCTTAATTATAACGAAATTCTTGCGTGACAGGCATTGCGATGTAATGATTTTTTTCATAAAGTTTCACGCCGTTGGAACGCTCCTGGAATGGTGAACAATGTCACGACGCGCCGTGTCTGAAAAGCTCATCAACATGGCAAACTTTTAATTATTTTCACGCCGCTCTTGTTTAACATTTACACGTTGACGCGGCGATAACTCAGCAAGAAAATTATTGCATTTTTCTCGTAAAAGAAATTTTCCAAACTTTGAAAAGTAAAAATTTTTCACAGAAAATTAAATAGGAATTAAATAGAAAATGCTTTTATAATGAAACGATAAAAAAATATTTGTCAAAGTATAAAGATAACTATACATATATTACTTATAAAATATAAAATTTTTAAACAATAGTATATAAAAATCATATTTAATTGTATTACGGGAATAATACTTTAAGAAGATTGTACAGAAAAAACTAGTGGAGAGAAAAGTACGAAATGTTAAGCTTTCAACGTGAACTCTTCGTTACACAGTTCCTAAGTCTGAAAACTCCAAGTCCCATGTAAATCACTAACGAGGAGGTACTTTGAACAGTGTGTTGATACATGGCTCATCTGTTCTGTGAGTTTCCTTACGTGTCTTTCATTAATAAAGTCTCTTATCGTTAAGAGCGATGCTGCTTCTTATACCATTGCAAATCTGATGCGCGTTTATCCAGGCAACTCGTCTCTCGCCTCAACTAAGAGCCTGATAAAGTGATTCTCGTCTCATCGACAAAATCCCAAACTAAACCCTTTACGACATGTATTGCTATAAACCGAAAGCTATAAACTGATGGTGAGCACATACGGCGGTAATCGCGCGACTCAGATTTCGGTCCATGAAATTAATTACAGCATCTCTCGTAGATATTGATTATGGACGTTCCGTAGACATAACCGTATAATATCGTCAGTCACGCATTCGATGGCTCCGATATAGCCCATAATTATCACTGATCCTATCATTAGCAGTCAATTACTAAAACCAGACAATTGGATCAATTTACAAAAAAAAAAAAAGGACTGAAAGCGGAAACGAGAAAAGAAGACAGTAAACTTTTTTTCAAAATTTTCTAAATACGCTTTTCTATTACGCTTTATGCTTTTCCCAATAATTTGACATCTATTGTTTGATGTAAATTACTCGTAATTATAATTAATGCACACTATCCTTGTCAACACAACAGGTTAAATTTTCGGATAATGAAATATTATGTAATCGAATTAATCCGTCAATAAGCGTTGTTCTGACAATTATGAAAATTTGCCTCATATTCCCAGAATGTGGCGAAAAGCTCACCAGAAATTTCTCCCGGAATGCCATGATGTAATGAGCGAACGTATATAATCGCGGTACAAATTGCGAGCGCTGCACTGCTACGATCCCGGCACGCAAAATGCATGGAATTGCTATAAATTATGCGTATTAAGGATCTCTCTCGGGCATAACCTGGTCGTGGTGGTCGGACATATTTGCTTAATATAACGGTACCGACTGCTGTACCATCGTTTGCCATCGTTTCATGTGAGCTTTATGCCTAACGATCGCGAAATTATACAGTTGACACGACTTAAAATACGAGGATAGGGGCTTAACTTTGGACTTAAGGTAGTTTTATATAATTCGTATCAGTGTACCGGTTGACATACTTTTTAGAATGGATGCCGCGTGCGAAGGCGGACGGTTACCGATTCTACCGAGGAGACGATTTCGCACGACATTCTCCACCGAAACATTTTTTATCCCAAAGATGCTGCCCCCCTACTACGTCAGCAAAACGGACATTCCGTTAAACAATCGACGTGACATGACAAATTAAAAATATATTATAATAGATAAAAACATAATTAAATATATTATCCTAGAGACAGTGACACATGCTCTACACAAAAGCTCGTAGATAGTGTCGAGTGTTCATCCGTCAAATTGAAAAATTATTGTATTTTTTCCTCTTTTTTAAAAAACTTAATTTTTTGTGACACTTTTGAAATAAAGAAGCGATATATGTGTTATATATGACACGTTGTAATAATAATTTCCCATACAGCACCATACTTCTAAAGACGTTAATAAGAACATTTTAAGAATGTACAAATATTCTTTAATACGTTTTACTAATGTTGTGTGCTATCTAGGTTCTCATGTACTTGTATCAAATATACGTTATTTTTCCTCGTTCATAAACAAGACTTTTTTTCTTCTTTATTTCTTTGAATAATAAAATATTTTTATAAAAATACATTGTCTAAAAAAGTGAATCAGTGTATTATCACTGATTTCAGTGCTATGCTTATAACTGTAATATCAGCGAATATTTACTGTTTCTCACATAATAATACACACTGATTCATTTTTAGAAGTTATGGTTTCTACAGATTGAATCTGCAGAAAATCATAACTTCTAGAAGTGAATCAGTGTATTATTACTAAAAGCAGTAAATATTCACTGATGACTACGTCAGTTATAAGTGTAGCACTGAAGTCAATGATAATACACTGATTCACTTTTAGAGAGCGCTGTTAAGTTATAACACGATATTGAAAATAGATCGAATGTAATTTTGTAAAGTAGTGACATAGATAAAGACATCCACCTTATATTTGCATACAATTCGATTCGCATCCCATGCTTCAGATTACGACAGTAGAAATGTCGGTCTCTTTCTTTCGCACGGCTCGCGAAAATATTCGACAGGTAATCGATCAATTTGAAGGAAAACGTATCAGAGGGTGGAAGTTCCAATGTATAGAAACAATCGAGCCTCGCTTCGACAACAAGGATATTCCATCACGCGCTATCTCTATGTACGTGTTAGCGCTGCCATTGCGCAGCGTAATATATCTCGCATCGCGCGAATAAAGCTTTAATCATAAATTATGAAGTGACGCCGCTTAAATTGCACTGTGGTGAAAATTTACGCGATCTGATAACAGATATTGTGCCAGCTAGAAAGGACCCAGAGAATGAGGTATTTCCTACAAACCGGTAATTTCTCTACGTCCGTAAATGCGCATCGATAATGAAGCACCGAAATGAACAAAGAACCAGATTAACTGTAAATATACAATAATTCCATTTATCGTCTCCTTTTCGTGTGTAATATAAGCAAAATTAGTTTGTTGAATGCACGTGTTTCGCTTGTGTTCCGTTTTACGTGCATAATATGAATGAGAAAATATCCGAGTTAAAAAGGGAAAGAGTAAAAATGAACATATCTCTCTGATTAAGTTCTTAAAACCGTCTTAGAATTTTCGACAGCCAACACTTGAGCCAACGCAAACGGGATTAAAAAAAGTTCAGGTACAAACTCTTCGCTCACCAGAGAGCTTATTTCGCTTATTTCACAGAGAATCTCGGATAGACATAGTATCTGGAAGCTATCGATCGAAACGCGCGGGCAAGAAATTAATTACTTTTTTGCCGTCGAGCGCACCATACCTACATGCCCGTATCATTTTACAGCCGTCAATCAAATGCTTTTCCATAGACTCATTTTTTTTTTTAGAAACGCGAGGTCGTGTCAAGGATTCGGTAGACAGAATTCGGAAATGATGAAATTCATTATAAAAGATAACCGACAAAAGTAAGTACATTTAATGCTCACGAAGAACTTTGCATAAACATTTAGTGCGCAAAAAGAACTTCCTGTTTGAGAGAAGTTCCGTGATTTAAAAAAAAAAAAATCTGAGAACCACTGATGTCTAATAATTCTGGTTGTCGTTGAAAAATCCGGGAGTGAATCTGGCGACTATAAGGTTCGATTCGCATCGTTCGAGGACGAGGAATTTCACTTACGCGACGTTCCGTGGAATTCTTACGTAAAAGGAGCTGTCGTGATGGCTGGTAGTATCCTTCCGGCCGATTTATCGAGCCGACACGACGTCGGTCGTCCTTGCTCGCGTGTGTCGGGGTTGCGCGATGCATCGGCTCTCAGGGAGAAGGAAAAAGGGAGAAAGTGTGTATACCGTTGCATGGCTACATTGCGCACGTAACGCAAATGAAACTTAAATGAGTAACTAAATCCCGTGGATCACGCGAGCACCCGATCCCGTCGACTTTTATTGGCATTTTCAAAAATAAAGACTGGGAGTAAGCGCACTTATCAGAGGGCAAACCGATGAATCGCCAGCCATAAAAACGTAAAGATCCTCTTTTTGCCTCCTTCTCTGCCATTCGAGACGCTGCCGAGCAAACGTCAAATTATACGGATTTATCGCGGCTCGCTTAGCTAAACAAGCGTTCCGCTAACTGAATAAAGCTCCACTTTGATAATTGGCGATAGCGGTGCGAGCACAAATTCGCGGTCACGAGGCGGCAGTAAATCAACGTCGTTGTTTCGAGTAGCTGGCGATTATTATTATTGCCGAGCTAATAGCCGGATAAATAGCCTGAATTTCGCTAGGTAATCTAAACAATTATATCGTCCAATAGCGCATTCCCATATATTTAAATAGAAATGCAAAGCTGTAGTTTAACGATACGTATATGTATTTAGATGCATTTATTGTCGCAACGTTCAATGAAGATATTCATAAAGTGTCTTAATAATGGCTCTTTGGAAGCAATAACTACACTTTTCCATCTCGTAATTACGTATGGAAACCATTCATCTCACCGAGTGGCTCACCAAATCAAACATAACTAGCACCACCAGAGGAACGCGTATTGATAAAAGGACAGGGTGGGGCCGTGCAATTGAGAAAATTGCACTGGTATCGGTTTCACCCTCGTACTGTAGGGGGATTCAGACTGATACAAGCGGAGGAATCTTCCGGTTTAATGTAACCAATACTAGCACAATAAATTTACAATACATTTATATTCTAGCACGTTAAGAGTAATGGTGAAAGAGGATCGATTTTTAATAAATAATTCTATATAAACAAATTTTTGGTACACGGACGCTATTTAATTTCCATATGCAATTTCGGAAACTCGTCTAATTGTCCGTTCTTGTACTATCGACATGATCCTATCGGAAAACTTGCGCAATTTGTTGGATTTATCGCCCTGGTGTTCTTAATTCTCGTAACTTTAAATTTAGTGCCCTCCCTTTGAATTACCTAGTAAAGTCGACGTAAAATTAATCGAAAAAGATTGTGTTTTCAGAGAAATCACTAGCGGATACTTTACAGCATCCCCGTAATTGGATCTTCGTTTAACCTCAGAATTGTCACTCAGGTTTTTATACTCCGACGGCAAAAATATGTAAATAATTGTAAAATATTTTATATGGATATCGTTTAACATAGTTTCTTGCTATTTTATTAACTGTTTTTCATGTACTTTTAAATATGCAATTTTATTGAAAACTCGTAAAAAAAACGTTATATTAATTAAAATTTGTATTTTTTTGATATATCGCCATAATATATTACGCTATTCATTGTGCTTATACCGTTTAATATTTATTTTGTTTTCATTTACTTTTTTCAAAAAATTATGATTAAATCCATATTCATAATGCTTTTAAATAAATCGGAAAGTAATCAATACTATATATAATACCTTGTTAATAATAGTGATTTTAATTAGAATGTTAAAACACCCTGAAAAAATGATCATGTATAATGTAAACAAAATTAGGTTATTACTCCTCGGTAAATATTATACTCAGAAGAGTAAAATAATATTAATTTTAACTAATATTACATTAATAAATATAATCTGACATAAGCTCACTAAGATTTTTAAAGCAAATCTCTTAAAGATTAAAAATTGAGCCACTCTTTTTCAAAACTGGCACAATTTGTTCTCTTTAGAATGAGATTCTACTCCAAAGAATTTAGAGAGATAATGTACAGAACAAGATACACAATAAATACACAATATAATAATTATTTTTGTTTTGGAACAACATTGTTGTTTTCATTGATAATAAAAAGATTAATATAGCGTCTCTCTCTCTCTCTCTCTCTCTCTCGCTTTCTACATAATATAAGTAGACGTCGAATATTTTCAAAGCTGACGGAAATGCGCGCCGATAATAGTCTGCACCGGTTAATTCTATTTTCTGCACGTTAGCCCCGCGATTAATCATGTTACTCTGTATTGCTTGCAGCTGCTAATAATGGCGAAACGTGCATTCGTCGCAAATGAAGCGGATTACTATACGATTTAGCGAGATCTCGATAGAACGTCGAAACGCATTTGCCGTTAGAAACCGCATGACCGCAACGGTATCTCCTAATTATTCCAAGGTAATTAGAATATCAATAATTTATCGCGCCGTGCGCGACGATGCGTATTTGCGCGGTATTGTCATCGAGAAGATACAGAGAAATTGAATGATTTGAGATATACATATATGACGAGTTACGAATCACGATTCACTTGGTCGTCATCAAGTATACACGCGTTGAAATTCGTTATAGTTTGTACAAGGAAATCGGAAACTCTCTAACGATAAATTATGCAATAAAGCGTCGGTGCACTTCGCGTCGATGCATTTTGCAGTTGGCAAAGTAGAAGATAAATTAACCGCCAACTTCGCAAACTACTTCTGAACGGAGAAGAATGACGCCGGACCTTTAGAAACACTCGCAGCTCGTAATTTCAGCACATTTTACAATTGATAAGCGTTCCGCAAAATTTCCGCCGCAATTTCCCGAGTCACCATTGTGCCCGAGTGAAAATGACCGTCGGTCATTGTTCGTCCGGCAAAATCGGCTAATTTCATCGCGTTCAAGCCAGGCACTGCTAACGAGCTCACCGCGAAGCGTCTACCACGTAGATGGGACTACATCGAGGTCGACAATGTGAGAAGAGAATCATAAGGGTGCGGCTCGAAAATCACGGGTGTCATTGTGTAGCTCATGGTTATACGACGGCTTGTGTAATCGGCATCCCCGGTGCCGAGAACGTGGCCAATCAGGCACCATTGATTCGCCGGTTGGAATAGTATCCTGATCGTGCCGACCTAAGCCCGATACCGTGCCACCCTTGCAACGATCGGTCAATCTTCGACAGCGCGAATCCGCGTGTTTACCGACCCCGACCCGGGAAAATGTTTTCTACCGCCGTCGGGGGAGGAGACCCTAATCGTGTTTTCGATTCCCCCAATCTTCCCTTGCGAAGGGTGACAAAGGTCCCTCTCTAATTAATAAATCGAATATTGCGATATTATTGGACGCAAAAGCGGTGATGTTACGAAAGAAATGGCGCATAGCAACTTTGATCTTTGTAGAAGAAAATTTAACCCTAAAATTGCTATTGACATTGAGTGATTGACATTCAGTGAATTTACGTATCAGTAGCAATAATATTGGTACATAAATTGCTACTGATACGTAAATTTTATGTATAAGAAATAGGCCACTCTAAATTAATATAACACAAGTTTTTCATTACTTTCGGTATGATGAAATATTCATAACCTAAATCTTTGTAAACATAAATGTAATTATTAAAAGAAAAGAAAGAATAGGTCACACCATCAAATTCAATTTTAAAATAATACGAAGTATGTAAGTTAACTGTGTATGTGTCTTCTCATGATATTTTAAGTAAAAAGTATACAATAGTACCAAATAACTCAGAATCGCTTATTGCGTTCTCTGTTAAAATGAAATCAAGGAAACCTAAATCTTTTCCCCGAATTTGTCTTATTCAATTAAAGATTCGCAGAGCAATAATCTCGACGAATTACATTTTTCTCCACTCACATCCCCTTGAATACGACCCTCAATCGTTCTGTGCCGTCATAGTAAATTGTGAACGGCTCTTCCCCCGCCTGGCTAGGACCAAAAGCCGCGACGCGCGCGCAGAAAACGGGATGTAGTTAATCGACAAGCTTTTGATGTCACTCGGATGAGTAGAGTTCGAATTGTTTCCAATTGTTTTCGATTTGCCTATCGATGGCGTTACGCGGCTCATGGGACGGTTAATTGCGCGTGGAACAGATTTGCTAATCAAAGCGAGCGCTTGCTGTGCACCCAGAGAAAGGTTTCTTCAATTCAAAGAAATGTTTCTTTACTTTCTCTATACGGTTAAAGAAAAAAGTCAAATAAATTTTTTTATTTAATTTCAAAAAATAATGTTTAAAAATCAAAGAAATTTTTTTCTTCAATCGTATAACGAAGAAATTCATTTCTTTCAATCGAAGAAACCTTTCTCTGGATGTGATGCACTTGCAAGTGCATCAACGTATGCGACGATTGCAGAAATTATTGATGTAAATCGTCTTACTCAATCACTGCTTCTTACATATTATTTACAGACGTATTTTCGTTGATTTGCGAAAATCGAGATGAAAAGGCGAAATTCTCTAATGGTACTCAACTATGATTTCGACGCGCGTTAAAACCGATCCGCTTTTCTGCAAACAAGGAACAGGATTAAAGGGCACAATGATAAAGACATCAAATAAAGCTGGCTCATTATTTATGCTAATGCCATCAGAAGGGTGTAACGCGAAACCGTGGAAACTCGTTTCTCGTCGGTCACATATCGCAGTGTAGTTACGCCGGAAATCTTTCATTGTGAACAATTTAGACAATTCGACGTTGACAGGTTAGATTTATAGTGGGCGTTATTAATTTGTGCGTTAACTCTCGACACCTTGGAAATTCAACCGAGTTTTTATCAACACGCGCGGTGCTCTGACCTATTTCGTTTCACATGTCAGTCTCGCAAACCTATTCCCGCGTTATAATTTCAAGTAACAACCCAACGATATCACACATGAAAGGATTAAGTCTTACAAAAGAGATTTACATATTTATGCCATTCGTGTTACGTTAGCGTGACAGAAAAATATTGATATATTTTTATAGAAGAATAAAAAGAATAAAAAATAAATTCAAAAGTATCACTTTTGAGTACATTAATATTTTTTATAATCATATGCCATGGAATAACATTTACAACATGCAGCATAGCACTTTTTGAATTTCAAATACAGTGTCAGCTGTTTAGCTGAAACTCTCGTACTAAGTTTTAAAATTCCAATTTTATTTTAAGTATTTAGCTTAATCTCTCGCATCAATTTGTGTATAAAGTTATGCAATCATCATTTTATTATACTTGCAAAAAGACTAGAACATTCATACTCTTTATATACTCCGTAAATAGAAGATTCCAGAATGTAATTCGGATATTCCAAACTGCAACAATAATAGCGAACGAATGGCAAAGAAAATGTAACAGAAGCACTAATCGTAAAATTTTTTTTACAGATCAAGCGATATGCGGTGAAAATTATACGATGCTGTATCTATACGATAGCTATAAGGTCTGCTCTCCGCTAACGAAGCCACTTCGAATCTATTTCCGTTTCCATTCCAACGCGACATATTGTCCACGCCGTAATGTCACGTCGAGTGTGTTTTCAGCAAACTGCATCAAACAACGTCGTCTCTTGAAGCACGAAGCAGTCTCAAGAGGCATGCGGAAGCGCGTTTGAACACGAAGGGAAATGACGGCCCAGTTTCTACATGCACGCGAGTCAGAGACAGATGGCTAGCTTTAACCGTGCAATAGCTTCGTAGTTTAAGCACGAGTCTTCTTTACGTTAACGACAACGCCAATGCGAGACAACATATGTAAAGTAAGCGTAGTTTTTTTTTTTTCAATAAAGTTCTCTCTATCGATTTAATGGACATACATTCAATTTAATAGACGCTAAAAGAAAAACCTACTATGTGGTATTAGCCCCACTGATTACGAGTATAAACTTCAACTCTTTAAGAGCTTAATCCTTTTAGTATTTTTAAAAATAGAAAATGTTATCTTGCGAGAGGTCAAATCTGATGCAACATATGTAATATCTCTTAACGTAAAAAGATAGTAATTATTTTTCATATCAGAAAATGTCAAATATCACGATGCAGAAGCATGATGGAAGATACATATACTAATAATATACATATACTAATTAAATTTTATTTTACTTAAATTTATTAAAATAAAAATATTTAAAACAATAATTTCTTATTAAAGATTCTAGTAAAGATGATTAATTGCATCTAAAGTAATTGTCACAAAAATGTGTTAATTATACAAACTATATCACACTTCTCATTAATGTCCTCGGCAATGACCGCGAAATAAGGTTATCAAATGATAATAATGTAATCGTAAAATTATTATCTATATTTGTACTAAAATGGATAATGAAATCATAATTATTAGTCATATCTGTGTTCAAATATTAGACATAATTATTTCGTAATTACTTCGGATAGACTCTTGTGACTTTACAAAATCTTTTTTTTAATACAGAGATGAAACATTTCTTCTTCTTTTACAAATTTTCGGAAAAGAATCGATCACTTTAAATTACACGCACTCACCGAGATTCGATACGTTCGCGTAAAGGTAATAAAGCAGCCAACGGCACCATTGAAACAGCCTGACAGCCGAATGCTGAAAAACGACGAGCTCGATCATCGTATAGACGTAGGTCGACGATCGACTTCGGCTTCGAGTAATGCGATCCGCGCATCGACGATCCGCGTACTGAAGTGGCCCACATTTTATAAACGCCAGCATATCGCGTACCACTGCATAATATGTGGGGACCATCTAACGAGAAAAGGAGAATGGGAACGAGAGTGAGCGAGAAGGAGTATAATTCGTGCTCGTCTCCCCTACTTGAGTCCGAACGAATGACGCCATTCATAATTAGGATAAAGATCCGGATGCTGACTCTCATGCCCTTGGACTTATACCAACAAATATTGTATATAGAAGGGACTATAGATATATTTTAGGCGTAGTGACGCCACAGTTTAACAGTTAGATCTTTTATTTAAAAAATTTATAATAATTTTGGATATGACGCGTGACCTATACATAAATTCTATCGTCTATTAACGTATA
>NW_017304758.1:3046589-3047174 GCF_001594115.1 Trachymyrmex septentrionalis
CGGCGTAGTGACGCCAGTTTAACAGTTAGATCTTTTATTTAAAAAATTTATAATAATTTTAGATATGACGCGTGACCTATACATAAATTCTATCGTCTATTAACGTATAACAATCCGATTTTTATTTCACACCAATTTCTTGGTGTATTTAAATTATTGTCTCATCTCACCTCCCCCCCTCTCTGTCTCTCTCTCTCTCTCTCTCTCTCTCTCTCTCTCTGTTCTTATCTTCTACTATTACTGACTATTTAAAATTGTATGGCGAAAAAGCTCATTGGACTTAACAAGAAATGCAAAATTATTCATAAGAAAGATTGCGCGAGTAAAATGAGACCCAGCATTCAGTTCGCGACTCAATCTGAAATGGTAATGGTGGAAGTAATTAACGCCTCGTTGTGCTACACAGAGCCCGGACAAAGATGGAGGGATTCGTGCAATTATTAAATTCGCCCCGTAGCGCATCGCGCAAGCATTCATTGTAACACTGTTGACGGAATGGGGAAGTTACTAGCAAAGCAATCTTCCCACCCGATATGTGTGTGTGTGTGTGTGTGTGTGTGTGTGTGTGTGTGTGTGTGTGTGTGT
>NW_017304758.1:3047274-3063926 GCF_001594115.1 Trachymyrmex septentrionalis
AAGGGGCGTTATGCTCATTGCCTCCGTTATATGATAGTTAAAACGTCATCATGTCTTTAAATTGCATTTGCCCAGAACCATTGCGTTATCACGAGTCACTGCGAATTTAGTCGATGAAAAACCTACGCGCAATACTTTGAGGCAATAAGATAATGTTGATAACAGTAATAAATACAGCAGAAATTGTATTTCTTTCAGATATAAATTTATATCCTTTTTACAAATAGATATTAAATATATATAAGAGATTTAATATTAATTAAATATTTTAATTTTATTAAAAATTGTACGCACTTTTTCGAAAAATGTAATCATAGACGATCTAAGATTTATATCATATGTCAAGACAGAATTCTATTTGTATCATTTCATATGTCATATATTTTGATATATACATAACTCTTACAGAAATTTAATATATTAGCCAATTTATTAATGAAAGACAATAATTAATTACTTATTTTGAATACTATAGTATTAAACAACAGTGTTTAATATTTTTTTAATACTTAAAATAAATAATTACTGTCTTTTAGTATTAAAGTATTAAATTTTTGTAAGGATATATATTATGACATGTGTGTATTTTAATTTTTAAAATATTTTTCATATTATATTAGATATAAAATGATAACCAGAATACTATTCTGAACTCTGATGAATTATAGATTGTAAAAAATTTTTCATGCATGAGTATATATAAATATGTATAACGTATATAAATATTCATAAACATGTATAATCATATATGAAATATGTCCATATATGTTCATACATCCCTCTTTCTCTTATAAAATTACTTTTTAGTTAGTATGATAGAAATAATAATAGTAATGTGAAAACATAAAAAATAGTTAAAGGAATAATTTTCGCATTGTTCGTTTATGAAAAAAAAAAGTTTTGAAAAATGTAAAAAAAATTGCTCATAACTCCATTATGTATATTTTTATATATAATTATATATAAGTAATTTTTTTTACATTTCTTCAAACTTGATTTTTTTCTAAAACAAATAGTGTAAAAATTACTCTCAATTATTTTTAATGTTTCCACATTACTATTATTATTTTTCTATTATACTAAAAAGTAATTTTACAAAAGAAAAAGGGATGTATGAACATGTATGGATATATTTCATATATAATTATACATGTTTATACATATTTGGGTATGTTTATATAGATTTATATATGATTATTATTATATTATACATATTTACTTGTATATATGAAAAATTTTTTACCGGGACGTCTAAAGTGGATTCAAGAAATAATTCGAGTCTTAAGTCACGGTAGAAATATCTTCGATAGGATATAGGTATCTATACGAGGTAAGATGGTTTCGGCTTTCGCCAAAGCATAATGTATATAAACAGGATATAGGCGGATGCACCACAAAATATATGAGTATGAAAGAACGCAATGCTACCCTATTGTAAGCTTATATTGTCGTTATTATTTCTTTTGCCGCACACGGATTTTACGAAACATTACAGTTCTTGCATCGTATACTTATGGTGTTGTCCTCGTAAAAGGATCAAAGAATCTTACGAGAATTCACAAATTCTGCTGTATTCTTCGCGAGTGCATTCTACAAAAATAAAAAGCTTACAGTCTGCTTACAACTGTATATTCTCTCTTCTTCTATAATAGTTATAATTTTTGAGAGAAAAAAAAAACGCTTCAAAAAAAAATTGAAAGGTTATATTAAAAAGAGAGTGAAAATAAGATTCATGGTAGAAAGTCAATATTCAAAATGCACAGGAATGAAAAAGGAAATCCCGCGCTGTGGAAAGTCAACACATTGCAGCTGAAACGCGGAAAGCGAAATATTGACAGCTTACACTTGACCTACATGCGATGTAAAGAGTGAGTACATCGGTGGAACGTTGAACGAAATGCACGTGCTCGTGTAATAAATGGATAAAATAGCGCGTACACATACACTGCAACAATACATGTGAAATGGTAGCATTTACACATAAATAGAATTATAAAAACGTCAATCTATAGAGTACCCTACAAATGTCGTGAAATACTTTAGAAGTTGAAATTTGAATATTAAAATTATGTGTGTGTATTATTTTATTACTATCCAAAAAAGATCCAAAAAAAGAAAGTACTAATAACAGATTAATTTTTTTCCGATCGTACTAAACGAAGACAATTTTTAATAATATTATGCATTTAATTTCAGTTTTTTAAATGACAAATTATTCACTCGTACAAATATTTATTTTTTAACATCGAGCAAGCGACGCTCACTTCATACCAATGAACCACGAATGAATCCGACATGACCGACGCGATCGACGTAATTGTTCGAAAATCACAAATGTTCGAAAAAATGTTAACGTGCATACTGATTTACGCTTCGCGACAATCGCTCATTATTGAACCCGACAATCCCGACGCGTCCGAATCCGAGATATACGTTTTTACGAAATTCGAAAGACGACAACTTCACGCCGATGCTCGAAGCTTCGACTTGCCAACTGCAACGATCCGACGCGACGCAACAGGGCGGAATTGAAATTGTGTTTAACCGTCGCACGTACAAATTTATGCTAATTTATGCTACGAGAATCACTCACTTGCACTGCCAGATTCAACACTCCCGATGCGCTAAAGGCCTGTTCAAGACGCTCGGAAGATCGCGGCAACTTCACCCCGATTCTAGAAGTTTCGACGCGCCAACGGCAACGATCCGACCAGAGCAACGCCACACGATCTGCAGGATTGATATCGTGAAATACGGATCGTTTGCCGGCCGCACGTACTAATTTATGCTCCATGATAATCCTTTTCGACACTACTCCTGTAGTGTAATGATACACTACAGGAACCAGTAAGACATTTCACACCGCGGCACTTCACTCCGATACTTCGAGCGAGCCAACGGTCCGCGATTAATAAGAACAGACACGCGTTACTCCTGACGACAATCATTTATCGCCAGATTTTATGTTTCCGACAATCCTATAACACTCATTTCTCATACGAGGCTCGTTCTGAACGGAAAAAGTACGCACGAAACACGGAACGACGCGAAGTACCACGAAGTACGTACCGACGCGTGCCGGGCAGTGCCGGCTCGTCCAACGAACTGACGGCGCGATAAGCGTGATTTACACGGGGCGACTTTTATTCGCTAGAAGCCGCGTCTAGTGACGTCATAGCGAATTCGCTATTAAAAACTTCTTCAAGACGCGGGTTTGTTCCTATAGCGTACAGTCGCGGCGAATACCGCTTTCGACGCTTGTCGCTAGCTTGTCGCTAATTAATTAATGAAAATTAATGAAAATTCGAATACGTTGAAAAATTACGATGTTTTTCGATGTACTACGTGGAAAAGTTGAACAACATTCTTGCACGCTAAGAACCCGTAATTGCAAGTTGTCGATATGTTAATTATTATTAATTTTCGCATATGTAATATTGATTTTTCAGTCAATTTCTGACATATAGAAGATTAAGACATATAGAAGATTAAATGAGTTATCTACCCCATTTTTGCTCCGCTGTCCGATGCCTTGCAGGTCTCCTCCTCCTTTCAGAGCTTCTCGCACTTGTATAACACAACACTCGCGAAAACATAGTTTATTATAATCGCGCATATTAATTACAAGAATAAAAGAATTACACGGCATTTTGCACAGCACTCACGACGTCAGCCATGTGCGACATGAAATTTGCATTGTATATACAATTTGTATTGTATTGGGAAAATAACGCGGAAGGCGTCACATTACCACTACGAATCGCAAATCTTACAAATTATCAGAACAAATATACGTAATATCATCAACGTAAAATCATTAACTTAATACATCGGCTGATAATTATACACGAATTATCGCACTTCAATGAGTAATTCCGTGATACGTAGAGCGGCTTATGCCGTTGCCTGCTCGTTCGAGTCTCATCGACTGAATGACAATACGTTGCGCCGATCGCACGTTGATGCCGTTGACCTTTGTGTACGCGCGCAGTACATCGTAAGAAACAACATAAATTGAATTTTGAATATTTAACGTTTTACGAAATAGATACACGACGAACATTCTGTACCTTACGTTTCGAATTAATTGTTGCCAAACCAGGGTTGCCACAGAAAATGAATTTAACAATTCCCTGACTTTTCCAGGTTTTCCAGATGAAAATTTTCCATGACCATATAAAATATGTAAATTTTAACATTTAAACTCAAGGATTGTAGGAAAGCTGTATTGTTAAAAATGCAAAAAAAAAAACTTAGTAGCATAGTAAAATTTTGGATGCAAATTCAAGCCAGCAAACAATAAAGTTGGTTTTAAAAAAGTAGTTTTAAAGTAGTTTTAAAAAAAAGAATGCGGTTACGATGAAAAAGAGGGATTAAATAAAAATGCTGAATAAAATATAAATTTGAATTATCTTGTTAAAATCGTTTAAAGTGCGCAAGTTTTGAACTATAAACGTCAGATATAATATTTAAAACATTATAACAATTATTTGGAATAGGAGTGGATTTAAAGAAATTGTGAACAAATTTCGAAATTCCAGACTTTTTTACATTTTTCCCTGGACTTTTCCTGGTTTTCCCGGTTTTTCAGGTCTGTGATAACCCTGCAAACATTCAATACATCACATTTGCGTAATTTGAATTACTCGAGCTGTATTCCGATTCTGTAAATTTTACTATCGACAGTTCAGTATCGTTACATTGTCGTTGAGCAGTTTTTTTTTACCGTATGTGATATCTGCGAAATAACAATATAAAGATATCAATTAAATATCGTTAAAAATTACAGAATCGTGATACTATTTTTCTGATACGATTCGTGCGTTCTCGAAATAACAGAATATGCAAATTATATTTAATTTAGCGCAAAATGTATTCGTAATAATTCCAATAATTAACCCATCGATATTACGATAAAGTATATAATAATTTGTAATTCTCATCCGCTATCGTTTCAATTCAAATAAATCATACGAAATATACGTTTCGATAAATAGTCGCCTTAACATGTACATGAATAGCCAAACACGAGAATTAATTACGCACGTTGATATTACACTGCATACATTAACAGAACCGACGCATTTGAGTTGGAAGAGCTTTCTAAGTATCTCTCGTGATTACATTTCGTAGTGGTAATGCGACGTTACGTGTACGGAGCGGATCGCATCCTCTTGCTCTAGTCTCACCGTGAGAATGGCAATACGTTCGCGTTATACGGTACACTTTCCGTCCTTTCGTGCGCAACAATAACAAACATCAAGGCCAATCTCATAACGGAATATGTAACGTATATTTGAATGTAAAGGGCCATCTACATAAGTCGCAAACGCAGAACGCAGTTGGCAGACGCATTTGCGACAATCAGAAACGTCAATGGTACTAATAACAGCTTTTCATTGGCTGTCGCAAATGCGTCTGCGAACTGCGTTCTGCGTTTGCAACTTATGTAGATAACCCTCTTTTAGGAATGTACTTTTATATATAAAAAATAATACGAAATAAATGTGTATGTGCGTGTGTATGTGTGAGATCGCATGAAACTATGCGAGTCATTCAATAATCTATAACGTCTTATTATTTATTAGCGACAAATCGATAAATATATAAATACAATTGCGGGTCTTAGCTTTACAATCCTGTTGATCAACTTTAATCGCTTGTAAAAATTATTGTAATTTAAAATTATTATAATTTATATATTTCACACACATGTGAGAATTTTTATTTAGGATTTTGTATAAATTTTAATTATTCTCTGAAATCCTAGCCATTGCTCTGCGGTGTACACTGTATAATATTAATTAGAACTTGGAGAGTAATTAAAATTTGCAGCACTGTGCGGAACCACATTGTGTATAATTGTCTAATTAATAAATAACATTATAAAATTCCATATTGTTGAGAATTTTTAAATTACCCAGCTGTCAATTAAATAAATAATATATTCTGCTAAACAGGCTTTAACAGAATAATGTTACATCGGTAACTCGCCAATTCCTTCAGTCGCTTATCAATGTGCACTCTAGTTGACACGAGTGCATCTCGGAAAATGTTGCACGCTCGATTTCGCAAAATCCGATCTCATTTTCGACGAAAATTTCCTATCCTATTCCTGTGACAGTTACATTACCGTCCTAGATACCGGGCCAGATTGACACGTATTTCCGGTCCTGACGTATAAATTTCGTGGCGGTTCCTTTTTGGTGCAGCAACGACATCAAAATCACCCTTACCTGATCACGATTCCATGAATCTGCAAACTCTCTCTCTCTCTCTCTCTCTCTCTCTCTCTCTCTCGGCGCGATTTCAGACAATTTCGACTGCACTTGGCGTATGCACCGACGGAAACGGAGAAATTCACCGTTACATAATGGCACGGGATGATTCACGAGTGCATCGTATGTCGACTCGCGTATATCGGATGGCTCCTCTTCCTTTCTTAATGTAGCAAGTAACTAATTCATGGGATCGTCGGTACCTGCAAGATTATGAAAATTATGTTAGCGTTAATGGCCGACATTATGCGGAAATGTGGTACTTATAATTCCGGAAGCTCATGTGGTTCTAAGAGGATGGAGAATTTTGCATTATCCTTTATGGGTTCTCTTAAATACACCAGCGCGAGATACGTTAATCCGAGTAATCGAATTATTATTGAAAGCAATGAAAAAAAGGATTCTAAAATTAACTTTTATTTTATAATATAATAAACGTATAATATTTTCCCGTGTAATATAAAATATTTCAAGCAAACTCTCACGTATCAAAACATGTAAGCCTTTGTAAAATATAAAAAGACCTTGTTATCGCCTATCTTTTGTGTACAATCGTAAATACGGTACTTTTACAAAAATAACCGAAAAACAATCGGAACAATTTCTGAATCGTGTACATTCCAACTTTACTGTACAACACCTTTGTGTTTACGTCACGTTTCCCTCAAAATTGCAAACTGATGGAAAAGATAAAAATGGAAAAGATAAAAATGGAAAAGATAAAAATGGAAAAAATTACAGAAATAAAACGCAGGAGAAGTTAACTACCTAAATCTATAAAATTCTCTTTTCCTGTCCAATTTTTAAAAAAATAAAATAGCATAAAATAGTGAAAGGTTTCGAATACTATCTCAAATACTGCTTTGTTTGTGACCACAAGGATAGGCTGTAATCTCACTATATGAGATGTACATCAACTAGCCGTTTACGAAATGGTGCATGAAAACGCGCTACCGCGTAATAAACCGCAGAGCAGTGACAATCAGTCGTTAAAAAGGAAAAGAGGATTTTAGACTGTCGTATTTTCTGTGCCGTTGCGGACCCCATTACCGACAATGTCGTTATTCGATCTGCGCACTGTCGACCACAACTTTCTCTACGAAACGAACTCGCCGACGCATTCTCCTGTCGACGGAAACGATGTTAAAGATAGGGGAGAACTTCCCCTCTCCTTCATCGGCATCGTAAGACAAAGTCTTATGGAATACAATATCCCGTCGCGACGTGCCTTCCACGCAGTTGAAGAAATGGCGAAGAAATAATTCAAAAGTTTCTCGCGAAACAGCTTGCACCGTGTCCGTTTCCCCTTTTTTCGCCCCGCTCATCGAAAACTCTCTTTGAAACTCGTGACTGCGCTTAGCGTATATTGCATCACAAATATAATAATACTAGCTCAAAGAATAATCAGATGCCGCAACATTTTACATGCGTTGTTTACGTGTTTTTTTTTTAAACAAGTAATTTCAATAAACCGTATACAACGTACAAAATGTAGAAGAGTATAAAAAATGTAAATTGTTGCCTGCATAAAATGTGCAAATTAAAATGTTATTGTACAACGTTTTTTGAATATATTTTGGATAAATGTATTTTCACGATCGATCATCAAGTTATGTGTGCTATCAACGATATCGTTACTGTTATGGGAAAAAATTTTTTGCGAACAATATTCAAACCACAAACAAAAATAAAAGAATTTCGGCAATTATTTGTTTTTTAGATAGAAATTCGTAACTTTCGAAGAATAAAATAAAATTTTTTTACAGATTTATATATCCCGATTCTGTAACTTTTAACGACAGTTCGATGTCGTTATGTTGTTGTTGCGCAGCAGCTTTTTCACCATATGTAATATTTGTGTATCGACAATAATATAACGATACTGACACTGTCGTTGAGAGTTATTGGCATGTTTTTAAGAATTCTGGATAGTATTCTAAGAATTTTGTTGAAAATTATTAAAGAAATTATTAGAGATATTAAATCAATTCTGATTAAAATAAAAAGATTATGACAGATAATAAAAATATAGTAGAGCTTACTCTACATTTTCGGATTCCTATTTTTACAGTTTGGTTAGATCTTTTCTTGTAATATATTAGACAGATATTAGATAGAAAGTCTTGTATAATTCTTCAAAGATAAATTAGAATTTAATCAATTGTACTGAGGCACTAAAAATGGAGTAAGTACTAACTTTATAAAGTTAACTCAAGATTTAGATTCATTTCTTTTTATATTAAATTTGATTTAATATAGTAGTAGAACTACTATTTTTGAATAAAGATAATAACAAACGGTTTTCTCTCTCTCTCTCTCTCTCTCTCTCTCTCTCTCTCTCTCGCTCTTTCTCGCCTAGTAGATGCCAGATCGATGCACCATTAGCTTCTCTTCGTCTAAAGATTCATCGCTTATTGATCCTAGTTTACATCATGACAAGTGGGATTAGGTACCATTTATTCGCTCTGACCAGTCGCTATGCCATTATTCAAGTCGCTTCGAGGATAAGCATTGTTAGCGTAGAAAGATAATGTCGGTTTAATTCTAAGACAATGAGGAATAGACTATCTGAATAATAAAGGTCAGTGAAAAATAACTTTCACTTACATAGCAACAGAATTTCGCTATTGCAGTGCAGTAAACCAGACTGTCGCACGAATGAATCAAACTTTATTTATCATTCCAAATTAGACATTGCATAATAGAGCGAATTTTACGAAAAGAAAGATACATTTTGTGACAATAAAACTAAAATTAAAATAATAAATTAAAAAAAAAAGAAATTCAGTAACTAATAAATATTAAATATTAAAGCAACCATATTATTAAAGCAAAAATATTTCATGAGTGTGGATGTGTAATAATTTGGCTGAGGAATGGGAAACGACGCGCGTATTTCAAAAATAGCATCGCTTTGTATCGTTCGCGTGACGGTGTATGGCTCTCCAAAACAGATTAAATTTATTTGACACAGCCAATCGCTACCTCTTGTTACCGTAACTTTATATGCGGCTATTGGAGATTGACTAGAGCCGCGCAAATTTAACCAGCGAATTTAACAGACACTGCTCAATCATTAGATTCAATTATTTTATTATACTGTCTATAAAGAGAGAGAAAGAGAGGAGATTGTAGAATATAGTTTCCTTCTAATCAATTCGATTATGAAATATTAATTGATATAATACGCTGCAAAGGAGATTTTGAAGTTATTAATATAGCTGATTATTCTATCATGCTTATTTAATTATAATCACATTGCGCAATTATTATCTATAGATTTTATATTTTGAAGAAAGAGAGATATATATTTCTGTCTCACAGGATATTTGCTCAATTGATCCATTATACTATACCCGAGGGATTTCTGATGATCCCCCTATTTCCCATCTTAGCATCCCTTTTTGGCACTGGCCGCAAAGGGATGCGCCACCAGGTACCATTTATTTGTCCGCTGTTCGCAACGTCATAACTCAAATCAACAGGATCAGATTATGATATATCACAGAAAATGCAATGTGTCTAGATTCCACGATATATAAAGCGTAAAAGTAAAAGAAAAAATTCTACTGTAAGACTAAAATTCAACGAAAGATTGCTGCATTATTCCATTCCCCAGAATATTATTCGTTTCCCTATTACAAAGAAATGTTTCTTATTCACAATTTGGACAACATTTCTTTCCTATATTAATTTAGAAATCCTATTGTAGTCTAAAGCAAAATATAAATGTAATTATATTTAATCAAAGTGCATATTTAACGTAATTATAATGCACACTATCTGTTTTAATCGAATTATCGTATATATCCGTTTATTAAAGCTACGTTCTTTCGATTAAAAGTGACTAGGACTTATAAAGGCTTCGACCCAATCCTGATGACACCACACGAGCATTGTCAGTGGTGAACGATGTCAGTGAGATTAGGGTACTTAATCGCCAGTGGCACATCAAAAGGGGGGAGCTATTCTGCAGCTCAGTGACACGTATTGTCCGTAAATGTGCCTTTTGTCATCCAATTGAATCTGGAATGTGTCATCTGCGCCACAAGAAAACTACACGCGACGATTCTGTGGCGTCGTCTTGGCCTCGCGAATCGGAATTGCGTCGAAATATCACGAAGACAACAATCAAGAAAAATTTTTTAAAGAAATAATATATATCTCTTGGATAAAATCTAACAAGGGTACGTGTGATTAAAGATAAAAATTTTTACATCGCACAAATTCATTAAAATTTTAATTAAAGTAGGATTCTTATCCTCTTTCTTAAGAAGGCAGAGTTTTAATTGTAAGGTAAGTGGAAAATTCAAATTTTTTTGCCCACTTCTCGTTGAAATATAAATTTTAAAATGCGACGTGCCATCGATATTAGATCGCACGACGAAATTTAACGAGAATATGAAACGGTCAAGCGATTATATTATTTCAGTAAAAAGCTGCTATATCGATTACAATCCGATGTGTTGCAATGCACGCGCTCAATTTATTTGCCGGAAATAATCTCGGATTCGAACAATGCATGATGTATGATATTTAACGTTCAGCTGTTATGTTTTCGAATGAGACTATACGATGTACAAATAAATGTGATACGAAATCTCATGCTTTTTTTAGACTTTACGTGTGCTTAGCTATTCTAAATTCAAAAATTCTCTCTCTCTCTCTCTCTCTCTGCTTGTAGCAAATAAAACAAAATTATGCAGTTTATAACAATGTAAATTAAGTATTGAATTACGCAGTTGCATACAATGTTATTAAATTAATCATAAGCGAAAAGATGCAATTACTTAATGAATTAGCAAAGTGTCAATTATTATAAAATTGGAATGTAAAAAGCAATATATAAATAATAAAAAAAGAGAACAAATTAAAAATCAACTTAGAACAGAAATTCTATATAATTTAAATAAACAGAAAAATAAACAATAAAAGTAATAAAAAAGTAATAAAATGTTATTCTGTAATATTTGTAAAATTTCGTAAAATAATAAAACTAAATTTCATTAGCATGTAATAACAGTACTTTTTTAATAAAAAAAATGGCAGCTATATATAAAATACAATAGATTGAAAAATATTTCACTTAATCGTTTTACATTTTTAATCTACAATTCATATTAGTTTTTGATTTTTTGTGAATAGTACATGTATCTATACCTTGACATACATGGACATTAATACGGATTCCTCAAAGGAACCCATGAAGACATCCTTGATATCTATTATCGTGGCCATACCTTGTAATATGTAGTATAATTATATCATTAGTATTAAGCAGAGTCCCGTAGCAGTATGGGGGTCAGATATTTAATTATGTAGTAAAAAATAAGTACTACAGGAACGTTCTCACGTGTATGGATCGCAAGGTTAATCGATATTAGGTATTCTTAGTACGGAGAGTCAGTCCGTCGAGTGACGGCAAAATTTTATCATCCGCCATGCAAACTCATGCGCTTCAGTAATCAACGTAATATAAACGGCTTCTCTTTGTGGAGAAGCTTTCAGCGGCGTTCCTGCACTATGCGCGATACAAATGTTCTGAAACTTGGACGATTATCTTCATTTAACGCGCCTCCTCTTTCCAATTCTAATCTCGCAAATTATTATTTAAATCTCGTGATGCCCTTCCACTATTGTCGATAAAATCCCTTCCTTCGATCACCGCGGATTAAGCCCAGTCAAATTTCAATTTCTCGGCCGAGAAGTCCCATCGTTCGAATCATCTGAATGGAAATTGAAGTGACCATTTTCGAGATCTATAATGTTATTGTAGAAACTAAAATTAAAATTCTTTAGATATATTTTAAAATTCAAATATATCTTACAATTATACATTGCCTTAAATATTATATTTCACTCGTACACGAAAAGAACGATTTTGCTGAAGTATCTAAAAATTTAGCTCGATACGAATCTGAGAATAATTTTGTTACGATGAGCAATGATGCAAAAAATTTTGACATTCTAGCAATCCCTGTTTAAAACGTCCCCTACATAACTGATTTAATAATCCAATCAAATTATTTTCAGATTTTTATCTTGCTAAATTTTTAGATACTTCAGTAAAACCGTATATTTTAAATACATTAAACCAAAAATTTAAGTAATTAAGAGGATCTATCATTCTTTATCTTATCACAATTTTGTTTAAATTTTCCAATAAAGTATCTTTTGATATATTATAGTAATTAAAAAAGCTCTATCAATTTACGATACTAAGTAAGCATAAAATGACGGAGAAAAGTCAACAATACGCTTTAAACGACGATCGACTGAATTAATGACAGGAAGGAGTTAATCGTAATATGGAATAAGAATTAACTGGCATAATTTACTGGCTGTTCTCGATAAAATTAGCCCTCTAACCGATCTTCGACGCTTCGTCATCATGAACTTGCCGCCTTTCTTTTTCCACATAATGTTATTCGTGTAACACGGAATTTTCCGAAGCGTAATGAATTTACTTATCGTACGGAACTGCGTCATGAACGCACGTATCAGACTTGAAACATTTCAGTATAACAAATGTATTTATACCGTATACAGATATAATACGGAACCTTCAAATGGTATAAATACACAAAGAATATGAATATTGATTGCCATAGAAGAGAATATTTTTAGAATACTTTCAATATCGTATATTTCAATTCGATATATGCAATTTATTAATCTATTAATAAATCTAATAGTAAACTCCCACACAGTAAAAAAATACTATTCTTAAATCAATCATAAAATACTCATATATAAGCAAAAATTTTGTAATCTTGCTTTAAAGATTTTAGTCTTGATTTGATTGAATTTATATTGATATAAGATTTTTAATTGAGCAAGTCTTGAATTGAATGCAAAGTAATACTTGCATCAAAACAAATTTAATCGACTCAAATTAATATGTTTGAAGCAAAATCACAATATTTTGCTTATATAATAGTGTATTATGGTTAATTTAAGAATAGTCTTTTTTTCTGTGCAAGCAGAACGAAAGTCATTGACTTCAAATCGTTAAAATTAAAAGTCATTTCTCGATCAATCGCAATCCATTTTAATGTACGTCATGTTATCGTGCCGTTCTGTTTACTTTAATTATCAATATGATGTACTAATTATTGCATTCAATCCGCCGTCGTTTAATTAGATGAAAAATTCGTAGTAATTAACGAAGAGAGATAAAAATATGACAAATCATGAGAAAGTCTCAAGCACCGTTTCAACTTTCCCTCGAAATGTTATATCTTTGCGTAATGCGTAAACTGATCAGTATCTTCCAAAATAGGACGAAAAATATTGCAGGGAAAGATAAACGAGGAGATAAAGAGAAAGGAGAGAAACTTAAAGTTATTCCTAGCGCGATGAGAGTGTTTTACGACGCGACGACTCGCCATCGAGCAAACTAATTAGCATAATTCGCCCAAAGCGAACAATAAGGATCGACTGAATGATCAATGAATGACGTGCGGAAGCTCTTCCCTAATAAGCTACATGTTTTCCCTGGATGTAGTTTGTAAACGCACTAGTATAGTATGGTAATCCGATACTAAAGCGTCAAATATACAGAGGGTGCGACATGAAGGCTCTCTACACGAAGAAAAACAGAAATAAAATGAGGAGAGATCCCTCGGAAGAAAAATAAAAAAAAAAAATAAAAGGTCTCGTTGAAAATTAAATATGGCCAAGGTTTTCTATTGTCGTATTTTCTCACGTTGTCTGCGCTTATTCCATTTATTCAGTATATTTTTCAATATGCGAGTCTGAATAAACGGAAGAGACGTCGACGGTTTCACATCAAGCGATATATCGACAAAGATGCGAACTGGCAGAGCAGACAGACGTTGCAGCAATATATTTCCTCTTACGTTGCGCGCAAGAGCGAAAGGCACGATGATCTCCGTGCGTGTTTTCACTATTTTTCAGTATAACACCGTGAAAAGTACTGTAGAGCCCGTTATGCACACAATCCTGTTTACTTGTCTAATGGAGTTACGTAGACGACCCAGTGTTAGGCGGAAAAAGGAAATGACATTGTAGTCGCGCGAACTGCAACAACTAAAGTACAACGGTGTTAAACTGCCGGCGATATCGCATTGCAACGAGTCACTGTTCAGCCGAGTATATGCAGACGATTCCTTTTATATCACAGCTTATGACATTTTAACTTTTGCTACATGTTTCCGACTATCCGGCGAATGTAAATATAATTATTTTAAATAAATGAACATATTACTGTAAAATTCTGTTATGCAATTGCAATAATAAAATTATAATTATTACACATTACGTCATATTTTGTTCACAATAATTATATTAGTATTATATTAGTTTATATCAGTTTTATTAATCGTTGCATATATAAAATTTGTTATAAATAATCAAGCGTTATCTACGAAGATGTATACATATTGAATGTGAGAGGAAAATGTTTGGTATTTACGATTATAATTGCAAAGTAAATAATTGTAATACAATAGATATACGATAGAGCTCCATTTTTATAGTTATTTTTGTTATAATAGTATAATAGTAATTTACTGTTATATTATTATACTATAAAAATGGAATTCTGTCGTATATCTCCCACAATTATTATTTCTAAAATTAAGATATTTTTTAAGATTTATCCTTTGTATGATTACTATGTATTACTATAATTATACAATTTTTGGTAGAGCAATAAATATAATTATTATTACTAATAGTAAATAAGGATAAATTTTAAAAAAACATCTTAATTTTAGATATCAATCCAAATTCCACTTACGCGAGAAATGACTGTAAGTGATAGTTAAATTATGGCAACCGCAACCATCATTTTTTTCTCTCAGTGTAGAGTAACCTATGTATACTGATCACTAACCTACGATATTGCGGAATCGTCTTGAAATTACTCAAAGTTACCGATTTGATCGTACGAACGAGCGAAGGAAATATCGGTCTGAAAGAAAAATTCCCTGAGGAGAAAAATATCGTTACTTGTCGTACACTTTCAGAAAAGTTTCTCGTTCATTGAAAAACTTGGCGTATTCACATACGACTGCAATCTATCTGACTGCGATTTATCTGGATAACAGATTTGTATTTTAAACTATTCCATTTCCACTGCATATCATATGTTACGGAAATACGGTATCGATTCGGCGCAATATGTCCAATACATAATCTTTCGGTCTTTCATTTCCTTCACAAGAAACAGTGCATAATATTATATTCAACTCTCGATATTTCAAGCAGAATTCCTGAATAATCTTGCTTCATATTTAAACGTATCAGTTTTACGATACAATTATCAGCCTCTAGATTTTATAAAATTTAACGGAAGTACCTCATGTTAATCGTGTTCCCTTGAGACAGATACTACGCATTCGTAATAAAACGGAACGGTACGTTCTCCGCAATCATATTCTCTCTCTCGTCCGATAAATACAAATCTCTAATTTCACTCTATTATCGCGAACCATATTCATCATACAGACCTATACGGAAAGAACACTTTTGCTGATAAAAAAATTTAGCTGGACATGCAGATCTGAAAATAATTTTGCTGGACTATCAAGATAATTACGTAGAAATTTATAATGAACAATGCTGCACAAAATTTTGACTTCCGGTTTAAGCATTCTGTATAATTATTTTAACGGTCCAACAAAATTAATTTTCAGATCTGTATTTAATTACATTTTTAAATATTTTAGCAAAATGCTTCTTTCCGTGTAAACAGCACAGAAAGTCATTGTAACATTAAAATAACTCCAAAATTATCATTAAAAGTCACTTTTTGATTAGCCATGATTTATTTATAATATCATTTTGATGATATCCACTGTTTTGCTTGGAAAAAAATTCTAGTTTCTTTGTACATACGAATAAGAAGTACGAACAAAACAAATTTTGATCAAATAAATCAGAATTCTAATTATCGTAACTAAATTTCTGGTAAGCTCGATTAAAACGTTTGATAGATTTTACTATGAATGCCTAATCCGTAACTCTGATTAAATCTACCTGAATTCCAATTAATGCAACAAGACTTTTATTCGAGTGCTTAAAATGCACCTTGATTTAAATATTAATCGAATTTTCACCCGCAGTCTCCCTTCTTTTCTCTCTCTTTCTCTCCTTTACTACACTTATCCTCTATTACACTCACTTGCGATATCGGGCGATCCAAGGTGTCGAGACCCATCCACTTGTCGCGACGCGGAGTGCAATCATGGAACACCTTTGCGGGGGTGGTCGCGCGCAGCCGACAGTGATAACACGGTGATAGGAGGGGTGCCGTGGTCACTCGCGCACCTGTCCAAGTCCGCGCCGACCGATTTCGGCGGTCGCGAAGGACGCGATTTATATATATATATATATATACAATATACG
>NW_017304758.1:3063970-3073466 GCF_001594115.1 Trachymyrmex septentrionalis
ATATATATATATATATACAATATACGGCCCCGACGTAGGTCACTCCGTCGCACCAACGCGCGAGTCGCGCAACATCACCCGCGTACGATCCCCCATCGGATGTTGCCGGGCACACACACGGAAATGCTCATCCGCGATGACGATCGCGGCCGACGACACCCGCGGCGCGAAGTTGCCAGCGATTTGAAGTGCGGTGCAAGCGCCGCGACATTCTCGACTGGCGCGCGCAGTAAGCAAATGAGTGAGCGAATACGGCGGAAAGTATGATGGGAAGAAATACGAGAGAGAGAGAGAGAGAGAGAGAGAGAGAGAGAGAGAGAGGGAGAGGAAGATGAAGAAAGAGAGGAGAGAGAGAGAGAGAGAGAAAGAGAAAATTCGGTGAGGTTGCGTGGGCACGCGGCGGACGATTTGAAAACACGACGTTCTTGACGACGACGGCTCGAAGTCGTCACGACGACTGGCATAACCGACGACAGAGAGCGACACGACAGCCCCCGACGGCCGGGTCCGACGCATGCGTCCTCACCACCCTGTGCCCAACCCTGTTTTCCCAGAGACGGCTACCCTCTCGCGTACGTAACCAGCCGCTAGCCTTTTTCCTTTCATCTCGTTTCGAGTTACTGTTCTGTCTGACAGATCTCTGAGATGGCAGATCCTTGACGTTTCTGTGCTGTAATGGTGAGAGCGAGCTTGCACAGTGCGACGAGGATACCGTGTATAAGATCACCCTGGCGACCCGTTTGCTTAAAAACCTCCTGCAAGCTACTTATCTTTCATCGTATCTTTCTACCGCTTCTTTATTGCTATAACGATGTATTCCTAAGGGTTTCTCGAAAATACAATTGCAAAGGTTTGTTCTACTGTAGGGAAAACTTTCCTAGAAATTCAATTGATATCGTAAAATATCTGAAATATTTAAATGTGTTTTGCAAACATTTTAAATATCATTAAAAAAAAAGTTGTTATGTCTTTCTGGATAATATGATTTTATTAAAGTGTCTGTAAAATTTAAATTTAAATTGATTAAATTTGATTTATAAATTTCTAACTAATTATTAAATTGATAAAATTGATTTTTAAATTAACAAAAATATATACGCGATTTTTAATTGTATAGAAACAAATATGCTCATACATAGGAGATTGTAGTATTTCCTTAAATTTGGAAGATAAATTGCTCGAGGTAAGAATCAATTTGGCTCGTTCAATTCGTTTATCTCTCTGTCTCTCTTCTGCTTCGCAAAAGCTATACAATCGAGGTTTATTATCAATAAATAATGATTGGAAATGCAGCAATTCGTCTACGTGCAATCATATATACGCCAAACGATTGTCAAAAAGTCGTATAATATACGATCGAATTTGATGTCTCTTGTATTTTTTTCTCTTGAAAGCGCATTAGATACAATCGTAACTCCTGCATTATTCTCACTAATTATTGTTAGATATTCTAAAAAGTTTTTGAAATTTTAAGAAAATCGCTAGAATATTGCTACAACATCGTAATAGAGATTCTAAAATTCATCGTTAAACTTTAGTTTGACTTTATAATTGCAGAATAGGTAATGTAAGAGAGATGAAAAAAAAATTTTATTAATCAGTATCGATTAAAACTTTCTTGTTACAACTTCTGTAATCTTTAGAAAATATTTTAATGTTTCCAAAGATTACTCCATGGTTTTTATCGTATGTAGATCTGATATTCTTACAAAATCCAATTTAATACTGGCCAATTTAATACTGACAGATAGTGATTAATTACTTATTAATTGGAATATTAAATTTCTGTCTGCAACGTATTTTTACTTCTCTCCGTTCAGCCCAAGTTTTTTTTTATTATTCAGGACTTTTAAAAAATATAGGAAAATTCAAACAATAATAAATAAAAATTCAAAGTTATTTTTCATCATCTTTAGAATAGTGTATTAAGAAGATATTTTGAAAGAAATCACCGGACTTCATCCTCCTTTATAATTTTGGTTGAAAAAAAATGAAATTTTAACTTACACTAAAAATTATTCAGATTGCAGCCGAATTAAAAATACTATTTATAATACAAAAATGCTTTTGATACCCAAAATAAGTAATTAATCACTATCTTTCAGTATTAATTTTCTATAAGAGTAGGAAAGGATTTGAAATAAAAGGTTTTTGAATATATATTCCACTACTAACTATATGATTGCGAAATTCGATTTCGATTGATATCATAAATCAAAAGATCATGCCCTCGAAATTCAAGTTCCATTAGCCGCGCATTGTATATCATTTGCACCTGGACAAGCAGATGTAAATTGGCTGTGGAACACGGTGAATCGCCAATAATCGATAATAATCACGTTCGAAATTGTGAAATGTTAAATATGCGCCTCACGTCTTCTTCAACTCTTTGTCACATTTTTTTAAATTAAATTATATCTATGATTTTTATGTTAAACGACGAATAATTTTAACATATAAAGAATTACTTCTTCTTTATATTGTATATCAAAATTATTCCATAATTTAACGTTTGTTTTAGAAGCAGCTCCGACTTTCTTCGTGAGACTAGTCGGGTCATAAAAATGTTTCACGCGGTGGGATAATTGCGCGAAAAAAGAAGGGTAGGAGAAGATAAAAAAGTTTTAATAATTCTTTCATGCGTAATTATTCCCTTCCCCTTTCACCGTTATTATTACTGCACCAATACAAAACTGAACAAATAAGATTAATGAATACGTAGGACAGCCGAGAATCTCGTTTTTGAACAGTGAATATTAGTCAAAGATTTACGACGAGCTCTAATCAAGATAATGAAACAACATGCGATGGAATCAGGTTGGAGTCGAGGGTTGCATCAATCACAAAGGCTTCATATTTTTTAAACTCAAAGGAGAATGATTGCCAAGCGTGTTTGATGTTCTAAAGTATGGCTCCCGCCGATGGTTGCCGCAAAGCTTTACGAGTCTAGATTAAAGCGTGTAATACGAGCGCTTTACTTGAGCACGGTACTTAGATACATTATTTCCTCTGTCATTAATTACACAGCTTTGTACATGATGCAACCTAGTTCAGCACATTCGAGCAAGCCGTTCATATTCACTTTAATTTTGTCCATAGGAAAGTGAATGGATTGAAAAACGATTCAACAGTTAAAAAAATAGTATAATAGGAATTCATATAAAGTTATATATTTTAATTTAGAGAATGATTTAAAACTTTTTATATTTAATATGATAATGATATGATAGCGAGATGCTACAATGAGTAACGAAAAGATTTGTAGCGTTCAGTTTCTCTTTGACAAAACCACGAGAAATGGGACGTATAATTGTTCCATTTCTCGTGGTTTCATAGTCAACCTAGTTTTATACAACGATAAGAACCGGAATTACGTAATATAGCAAGAAAAGAGAATACAAAATTAGACAGCACGCATTTGAAACGTCCGAATATATGCACGATTCAACATCACTTGCACCGCTATTACCAGAGAACGAAATAATATATATACAGAAAGAATACATTATTTCTGTTCTTTTGAACTATTTCCTTAAAACTCGGAGACCGATATCGCGCTGAATTGTAAAAAGAAAAAAAGATACATATGAATATCATTTAGTATTCAGTACAGAGATGTTGAACGTCTCCTCGTTTATTCAATTTTTCAACGAATAATATAAGTAGATAACGTTTGAAATAACGAAGGCAAGGTTCATTTCGAGATAAGGAAATATTATATTTTTCTCGAAATAAATCTCGCCTTCACTATTTCAGACGTCATCTACTTGTGTTAAAAGAAAAATGTAATTCGATTAGTAATTTACTTATTCTGTACATGTGATATTCCATTATTTTATGTCGTGCAATCTGCAATTATTTTTTATAATTGTGCAGCTTTTTGTATATATAGATGAATTTCTCTCAAACAATAAAACGTAATTGAGTTTATATAAATTAGATTGTCCCATTCCTTAATCTGATATGAATTCAATATACAATAAATCGGACTGAAACGTTACAACAATCTAATTATTGAAGCTACGTTACGTCGGTTACGTGAATAGATTTGGCATGCCCATATTGTTAGTTGTTTGTATTATGCTCAAATCACCCTCAGGTCCTCGGGAGATGAATTTCGAAATGTCAGAATTTCGTCATGCAAGCCTCAGCAACTCGCAGTGAAAATAAGAATATAATATATAATATATATTAGATAACCGAGACCGAGATGGAAAATAAATACAAAAATTGGACATAAAAAAGGCTGCATTATCTTTAAAAATAAAAACTTAATAAAAAGTTATTCTTTTAACAACATATATTTACTTGGAAAAGTTCTTTCTCGCCTGTTTTTCAAAAAATTAGTCTTACAGTGAAGAGATCCACAATTTCGTCTTTGTATATAATAAACATTATAACGCGGTGAAACGAGACGAGAGTCGTTTGGTTGCAAAAGCAAACGCTATTACTCGACGAATAGAATTTCAGATACGCTAGATGGTATACGGGGAGTGTAACTTGTTTGCATTGCATAGCCTCAGGGCTACGCGCCGTTGCGTTACGCAGGAAAATCTATGTACTAATTTTCGTTCTAATTGTATACGTATTATTCAAAAGAACATATATGAAATCCAATGATATTAGCTGGTAGTTAGATCAATCTAATAATAGATCAATCTAACGTGATATATACGTACAACTTAAAAAAGAATGCAATCTTAATAAACCAAAGAAAATCCACCAATGATTGTAAAAAGTTATTTTATTCAAGCAAACATGAATTCTTTAATTCGAGTCTCGGAAATCGCACTGTCTGTTCGATCCACTTTGCCACTGTAAGTAGCCTCTGTTCGTGAAAGAGCGGCGCTATTAATTGCAAAGACAAAGGTAACCTATTGCGAGAGAGTTTGATCGGTACATTGATCGCGGGCAAACCAGCCATATTCGCAGGTTGCGTACAATGATCCTGAATCAAGCATTGCGTCTGATTGTCCAGTTGTATAAATTTGTCGTATCTCGGAGCTTCAGTCAGCGTAGTTGGAGTCAGCAGAAGATCTACATTACTATTCCACAAAACATCAAAATCCTGTGCGATTAATCTACGCATCTTCATTGCTTTAACATAATATTTCTCGTAGTTTTCCGCCAAAAGAAAATAATTCCCGACAAGTATACGACCTTTGACTACATCATTGAAGCCTTCCGATCTAGTTTTCTTGTACAGTTCGTGAACTGACTTCCATTCATTGGCTCTGTGACCATATTCTACGCCGTCGTAACAAGCCAAGTTACTAGCTACGTCGCATCGATTTAATACGGAATAACATACTATAGAGTAATCGGTGTGTGGTAACGACACTGGGACAACACTGGCTCCCGCTTCTATCAGAAGACAAGAGACTTTTTCCCAACATTCTGCAATTTCTTCACTTATGCCTTGTACTCCGTACTCGTTTGGTATCCCAATCCTAAGATTACTAATATCTATCGTTTTGGATAAATTAATTGGAACATATTCTCTCTGTACAGTAGTAGGATCTGCTTGATCAGGACCAGCTATGGCATTTAAAATTAATACAGCATCGTCTACTGTTCTCGCAAGAATACCAGGTACATCCATTGAATTTAATAGAGGAATAAGACCATAACGTGATACCAAACCATAAGTTGGTTTCAAGCCGACTAAACCACAATAGGACGCAGGATTGCGAGTAGAACCACCAGTGTCAGAACCCAAGGCTGCATAACAGGTACCTGTAGCTACTGCAACTGCCGAACCTCCACTACTGCCACCTAAGATGCATTTATTATATCCCAAAAATTGTCACTACTCAGTAAATACACAGTAACACAACATTAATATTATAATCTCATATCAATAATATAACTGTTACATATAATATTGTAAGTGTAAATTATAAGTGCAAAATTATAATATTAATATGTTACAATTGGTGTTTATTGTAATAATGTATTCCTTAACGTAGATTAGATAAATGACAAGAAAGTGCACTGAATAATGACTTAACAATTTGTAGCAATGTACCTGCTATGTGCCATGCATCTTTTTCATGGAGTTTCCTTGTAATGACCTGCGAATCGTCAGACCCGTACGAATAAAATTGAGACAACACTTCGGAACCCCATAAATTCTTTGTTGGTCCATAAAATGAATCTACAGTGCCGGAGCCCATAGCGAACTCATCAAGATTAGTTTTGCCAATCAAGACAACTCCCTGCGTCCTGAGCTTCTCGTAGACGGTGGCGTTGTAGCCCGAGGAAAAGTTTGCCAACATCCGAGAAGCACAGGTCGTAGGTTTACCCTTGACACAATAATTGTCCTTAACGGCAATGGGAATGCCGTCGAGCTGTCCCAATAACGAATTTCTCTGTTGTCTTTCATCGGCGGAGCTTGCCTGCTCTCCCGCAACATCGTTCGTTACGTTGATATAAGAGTTTAAAGGTTTGACGATTGAAGTCAATTTAATGGAGGCCTTACAGATCTCGGATGGTCGCACCGTACCACTACAGATCTCCCGACTAGCTTCTTTGATCGGAATAGATAATAGCTTATTCATCGTCCACCCCGTAACATGCCACTATTATGTATAACCTTTCTGTAGGCGATAGACACATAACCTCAAATTAATCGCAATTTGCAGAATTGCTATCGCGCAAATAATTATGCGAGTACGAGAATGCGAGACATTCTCGATAATCGAATGTATCTCTTAGAATCGAATCGAATATGGTTCAAATTCAAATAGTCGATAAATCGATTACTTATTATTCGATTTGTACTCGAAACATTTCAAATGTAAGGGTAGAGAGAAACCTGAGAGAGGACGGCAAAATGTCGCCGCGCACTACTGCCCTCTGAAGAAGTGCATATAAATTACATAATGTTCATTTCTTTGCGGTAAAAGACAGTAATCTCAATAAAGGAAATCTAATGTCACAATGTTCAAAATCAGAGTTTAAAAGTCAGTTTGGAAATCAGTATCTATTCAAAGCGAAATTGGAAACTTGATGTTTACCTACTTCAAAATAAAAAAACTTCCTAAAACCGACTTTTATAATAATTAAATTACTTTTTTGAAGTTCCGTTCGTCATACTAAATCTATTATTACAAATTTTTAAATTTTTACCTTAATTCGAATACAGCTTTATCAAATTATCCTATAGGTCAAACTTCATAAAAAATTCAGCAAACAATTTATGAAATAAAAGAGTGACTCCAAACGGAATCGTCGGTCCACAAAGAATTAATTATTTGAAACTACTTTAAAATATACTATAGATAGCGAATCGAAAATTTATTAAGGTGTATAATGTATACATACGAAAAAACACGGCTACGGTTTCCATGACCAAAAGTCGTCCATCAATATATGTTTTGGTTATAAGAATAGTAGTATGATTGTGATAATTGTAAGATTGGCATACCTTAACGGTTATGGCTGTAAAGAAGAATACGTCTATCTTATGATTATCACAAACAGGTGTATTGATGGACAAAAATTATCATTACTTCCAGTTGTGGCAACCGTAACATTCTTTTATGTGCGCGAAATTTATTTTCTAATTATTAAATAAATAGAATTAAAAAAATAAAATAAGAGATAAATAGGATTGATATATAAATATCATGTTATATAAATTAGTATGTATTCGTAACAAATACGGCAGCCATTCAAAAAGAATGTAAGGCAGATTCGGACATTACGAGACCGAACCAGTTTCCAATATATACGGAATTACTATCGACGAAGTGTCTGTGCGATAGCTCGTAATTCCATCGCCGTAGCTTTATCTTTCTCAATATTGAGAATCGTATGCAGAAAACTGCCGATTTTTCGCACATTTCCGCCGTTCTTAAGCATGTATAGAAAACCGAAGAATTTATCGTTATTTACATAACTGCCTGCTAAAGGCGTAATTCATGTATATAATTAATAAAAAAGAGAGAAGGAGAGATGTGTAGAAAGGACACACCGACGAGATTTTTTTCTCTGAGGATCAACTGTTTGTATGATTATGTATATACGATCAATTATTTAGGTTTATTATAGGCTCTAAGTAACATGTTTATTCTTTATAATTGTAAGTTTATAATTATAAAGAATAAAGAAATCATGCTCTTGTTATAAATTCACACTTTGCCCTATTTTTTATCCTGCTTAATTTTTCCTTCAAATTAAGTTTTCTAAAATTTCTCAATTTTTTAACGCTAATCTTTAGAAATTCGATAGACCTATAAAATTCGCCAGAGAATCAGGCATACACAACTAAATTTATCCTAATTAATTTTACCTTGTTCATTTTAACGAAACGGATATATGCAATGCTATACATATATTTGTCTGTATATTGTTATTAAATCCATGCATACATGTATTCAAGTATGTACATAATATATTAATAAAATTCATCATCCGTTTACCCCAATTAAAATGTTGATTTATCACTCACCGATCCGATGCGCAACAGTGGAGTTATATGTTGCTACGATGATTCTGTAACAAATAAATTAAAATCCAAATTAGAAAAGAGTAAAGAAATAATCATTACTTCAAAAAATAATTGCTACATAAACACATGCAGTTTAATAATAATTTTAATAATTATATATATTCTCTAAAATAATTAGAGGAAAGTCACCGATATCGACATACCACTTTTTTACCACGTTTTTAGACAAAATATTTCTTAAACAAAAGGTTAATAAAACTTTTAAAACATAATACAAACTAAAAAGTATCTCTCATCAAATAGTATAAGCAATTTTTATAATCTTGATTAATTTAGCAATAATTAATCTTTCATAAAGTAAGCAAAAATAAGCTTCTGACAAAATGAGCTCCAAAATTGACATAGTAGGCAGTAGTGCTTTGTATTTCTATTTTTTTTCTTTCACCAGAATTATCTGTATAGAGTACCTACAAGTGAATGCATATAAGATATTCTAGAATTTTTTTACTTTATAAAATTTCACGTTATAAAATATTTTTATTGAATTATATGCATATTTACTTTATACTGTTGCAAGATGCAAATATGTAATGCGATAGTTTCTCAAGAGTTATTCTACGTATATGTACATGTCTTCTGTATATGTAATTGTCTTCAGCTCCAACAAAACTATTTCATATTATGAAGTAACATTATAAAGATAAGTTAGCCCATAATCTATTTTACAGACAGGTGTGGCGGTTTACGCTGCACCCTAATTTTATATTTAAAATCATATTATTAAAAAACTAAGAAAAAAATAGTATAAGTAAAACTGATTTAGCTACAAGCATTTAGAATAATATTATCAATAATATAGTCACTGTTCTTTAAACTACTGAAAGAAAATCGTAAGAATTTTATTTTCACAATCGTAGAATTCATTTTTAATTCATTTGGTATAGAAATAAGCCACAAATATACGAATTATGAGTTTGCACTTCTTTAATTAGCTAAACAGATTATGATTTTATTAGTATTAATAAAGTGTAATAGTTAGTT
>NW_017304758.1:3073566-3073996 GCF_001594115.1 Trachymyrmex septentrionalis
TAGTTTCTGAAAAATAACAGGATTTTTTGAAAAAAGTTGCTTTAGGAAATCTATGTCAGTGTTGGCAACTTTCCTCTGTATATTATATATTCTCTAAAGAAGATCATAGCAAAAATAAATTTGTATAAAATTTAAGTATATAATAAGTATTATTTAAATTACTTTAAAATTGTACAAGTTGTATATAAGTTTATTTTTGCAAAATCTTCTTTAGAGAATATATATAATTATTTTAAGAAAAATTAATAAATAATTATTTTATCTAAATTTTAAGTAACTCTCCTTTTATCTAAATTAAGTAAAAGGAGAATTATTTTAAAATTGTATAGAAGTTTATTTTTGCAAGATCTTCTTTAGAGAATATGTATAATTGCTTTAAGAAAAATTATTAAATAATTATTTTATCTAAATTTTAAGTAACTCTGCTTTT
>NW_017304758.1:3074317-3075928 GCF_001594115.1 Trachymyrmex septentrionalis
TGCGACATCCTAATGTGCTAAATTATATTTTTTAACATTTGCATTCTCTTGATTATGCTAATGATAGTCACAACTTTACCGAAACATGTAATTTTATTTTAAATATATGACTTGTGTGAATAATAACTTGCGTACGTGGCCGTATGGTCTTTCTTATTTTTGTTTTAGAATATGAGTATATATAATTATTATTAAAGAGAATATATATAATTACTTTAGAGAATATATATATAAATATTATATAAAATTATTTTATATAAATATTTTTTGGAATATAAAATTATTTAAATCATTTTACATATTTAACAATGATTTAAACATAATCATTTTTTAATAATTATCAAATAAAATGATTTAAAAATAAGCGAAAAAAAATTAATTTTACATAAATAAAAAATTATATTTACCGCCAAGTTGCTCCACCGGTGCCCGATGTCTCTCCCAGACCTCCACCTCCTCTCAGACTATGCACAGGACACTCGCGGAAAACACTCGCGAATATTACACTGTAATCGCGCGCGGACTATTATTTGAGTCCGATAACTTTAACGGCACTCCCGAAACGCGCGACGCGACGAACCGGCTGCGGTTCGTTTACTTTTCAAATCGGCGACGAGGGTACGTTAGCTTCCCCAGAGGATTTTTACACGAAGAGAACGATTTTATTCAATATCTAAAAATTTATATAGATACTTTCAGATATATCCGAAAATTTTGAGACATTTGAAAAAAATCGTTCTTTTCTTGTACACATCCTCTGAGTACTGAGCCCTCCCACCACGACAAGGTGTACCCGTGAGAGGGAAGATAATCTGAAAAATGTATTGTAATATAGCTATTACCTATATTACTATGCAATTACTATAAATCGGTTAACTTTTAGCAACGAACATCAAACAAACACGTCTGCAATTCGTTATCATTGCGAAATAAAGTCAGAGCAGATATTAAACTATATTAATTGTGAAAGAATTGTGAATTGCGTTATTTGTATGAGAATATTCATATTAGCATTGATTTTTTATGCCTCCTGTCTGTACGGCTACTTGTCTGTATGAACGGTATCAAACAAGGCATAAAAAATCAATGCTAATATGAATACTCGTGCAAATAACACAATTCACAATTCTTTCACAATTAATATAGTTTAATATCTGCTCTGACTTTTTATTTCGCATATACTTGTACGAGCTTCGGTAATGGAATGATTCGTAGTAACTAGGCGTAAACATGACGAGCCGCCCGTGCTACCCCATCCCCACCCCAAGGTCACGCGCCAACCGTCTGTCGAAATATTAACGTTAAAATATTGTACATATTACAAAATAATCTACTCTTTACATTTTAATATTTTTCGATGAATATTACATGATGCTTTATTATACGATTTATGTTTTACTTCTTGAATTCGTTACGCGCACAACTCATCCATCTGTATCTTAGGCGGATATTCATAGTGTCAGAGTTTATATTAGGACCGTCTTAAGTACAGTTTTAAGAAATCACAAAGATTTAAAAGAGATTAGAGAGCCGTATTAGCGTCTTAAGACATTACTTAAGACAGTCTTGAAATAAGAACAGACTACTCGAATGTAAAACATCAAAGAGAGT
>NW_017304758.1:3079295-3107623 GCF_001594115.1 Trachymyrmex septentrionalis
ACACTTTATTAATACTAATAAAATCATAATCTGTTTAGCTAATTAAAGAAGTGCAAACTCATAATTCGTATATTTGTGGCTTATTTATATACCAAATGAATTAAAAATAAATTCTACGATTGTGAAAATAAAATTCTTACGATTTTTTTTTAGTAGTTTAAAGAATAGTGATTATATATTTATTTATATTATTTGTTATATTATTGAAAATATTATTCTGAATGCTTGTAGCTAAATCAGTTTTATTTATACTATTTTTTTCTTAGTTTTTTGTATAATATGATTTTAAATTTAAAATTAAGGTGCAGGGTAAACCACCACACCTGTCTGTAAAACAGATTATGAGCTAACTTATTCTTTATAATGTCTTCTCTAATTACTTCATAATGTCAAATCGTTCTATTGGAGCTGAAAACAATTGTACATATACAGAATAACTCTCGAAAAACTATCGCGTTATATATTTGCATGTTGCAGAACAGTATAAAATAAATATGCATATAATTCAATAAAAATATTTTATAACAAAGTGAAAAAATTGTAGAATATTTTATATACATTCGCTTGTAGGTACTCTATGCAGATAATTTCGACGAAAGAAAAAAAATAGGAATACAAAACACTACTGCCTACTGTGTCAGTTTTGGAGCTCATTTTATCAGATGCTTATTTTTGCTTACTTTATGAAAGATTAATTATTGCTAAATTAATCAAGATTATAAAAATTGCTTATACTATTTGATGAGAGATACTTTTTAGTTTGTATTTATGTTTTAAAAGTTTGATTATTAACCTTTTGTTTAAGAAGTATTGTGTCTAAAAACAAAGTGGTATGTCGGTATCAGTGACTTTTTTCTAATTACTTTAGAGAATATATATAATTACTAAAATTATTATTAAACTGCATGTGGTCACGTAGCAATTATTTTTTTAAAGTAATGATTATTTTTTTACTCTTTTAATTTAGATTTTTATTTATTTGTTACAGAATTATCGTAACAACGTTGCAGATATAACTCCACTGTTGCGCATCGGGTCGGTGAGTGATAAATCAATATTTTAATTGCGGTAAACGGATATATGATAATTTTATTAGTATATTATGTACATACTTGAATACATGTATGCATAGATTTAATAACAATATACAGACAAATATATGTATAGCATTGCATATATCCGTTTCCTTAAAATGAACAAGGTAAAATTAATTAAAATAAATTTAGTTGTGTATGCCTGATTCTCTGGCGAATTTTATAGGTCTATCGAATTTCTAAAGATTAGCGTTAAAAAATTGAGAAATTTTAGAAAACTTAATTTGAAGGAAAAATTAAGCAGGATAAAAAATAGGGCAAAGTGTGAATTTATAACAAGAGCATGATTTCTTTATTCTTTATAATTATAAACTTACAATTATAAAGAATAAACATATTACTTAGAGCCTACATATAATAAACCTAAATAATTGATCGTATATACATAATTATACAAAGAGTTGATCCTCAGAGAAAAAAATCTCGTCGGTGTGTCCTTTCTACACATCTCTCCTTCTCTCTTTTTTATTAATTATATACATGAATTACGCCTTTAGCAGGCAGTTATGTAAATAACGATAAATTCTTCGGTTTTCTATACATGCTTAAGAACGGCGGAAATGTGCGAAAAATCGGCAGTTTTCTGCATACGATTCTCAATATTGAGAAAGATAAAGCTACGGCGATGGAATTACGAGCTATCGCACAGACACTTCGTCGATAGTAATTCCGTATATATTGGAAACTGGTTCGGTCTCGTAATGTCCGAATCTGCCTTACATTCTTTTTGAATGGCTGCCGTATTTGTTACGAATACATACTAATTTATATAACATGATATTTATATATCAATCCTATTTATCTCTTATTTTATTTTTTTAATTCTATTTATTTAATAATTAGAAAATAAATTTCGCGCACATAAAAGAATGTTACGGTTGCCACAACTGGAAGTAATGATAATTTTTGTCCATCAATACACCTGTTTGTGATAATCATAAGATAGACGTATTCTTCTTTACAGCCATAACCGTTAAGGTATGCCAATCTTACAATTATCACAATCATACTACTATTCTTATAACCAAAACATATATTGATGGACGACTTTTGGTCATGGAAACCGTAGCCGTGTTTTTTCGTATGAATACATTATACACCTTAATAAATTTTCGATTCGCTATCTATAGTATATTTTAAAGTAGTTTCAAATAATTAATTCTTTGTGGACCGATGATTCCGTTTGGAGTCACTCTTTTATTTCATAAATTGCTTGTTGAATTTTTATGAAGTTTTGGCCTATAGGATAATTTGATAAAACTTTATTCGAATTAAGGTAAAAATTTTCAAAATTTGAAATAATAGATTTCATATGACGAACGGAATTTCAAAAAAGTAATTTGATTATTATAAAAGTCGATTTTAGGAAATTTATTATTTTGAAGTTTCCAATTTCGCTTTGAATAAGTACTGATACTTAGAATAACTCTTGGAAAACTATCGCGTTATATATTTGCATCTTGCAGAACAGCATAAAGTAAATATGCATATATTTCAATAAAAATATTTTATAACGAAGTAAAAAGATTTTACTATATCTTATATACATTTACTTTTAGATACTCTATTCAGATAATTCCTATAAGAGAAAAAAAATAGGAATACATAGCACTACTACCTACTGTGTCAGTTTTAGAGTCCATTTTATCAGACGCTTATTTTTGCTTATCTTATGAAAAAATTATGTATTGCTAAATAGTTTGCTAAATTGCAAACAATATTATAAAGAATTGCTTCTACTATCTGATAGACGATCTTTTTAGTTTGTTTACTTATTGTTTTTAAAGTTTTATTATTAATCTTTTGTTTAAGAAATATTGTCTAAAAACAATTGTTGCAATGCATTGTAAACAACGTGCCTAGCGATGGTGGACGCGCGTCACATTTCTTGAGACTTCAGGGTCACTTTCACTTTTTTAAATGAAACTGTATGATTTTTTTACACAGTATGATTTCTCTAATTATTCTGAGTATAAATGTATTAAGGTAATATAAAAAACTAATAGTTTTCGATATTTTATATCTTATTCTGGCATATATATATATATTGCATATATATATATATATTGAAATAAAATGTTAAATAACTCGTAAACTATTAATTTTTTGATAATATTACCGTAATACTTTTATGAACAGAATAATAAGATGAAACAATTGATGGAAGGAAAACACATAGTTTTCTTTAAAAAGATGTGCATGCAAAATACTTTGTGTAAGAAGTTTCTAATAAAATATTTTCGAAAAAAGTACTTATAACAAATTTTTTCATTTTTATGAGAAAATGATATATCACTCACTTCCAAATGATATATCTAAGTATTAGATTTCCAAATAACAATTTCTTAGTAATCAGTATAATCACGATACACAGTTTACTTCATAATATGGCGAAGGAGACCGCGGACACGATTTTATGTACAAACCTTGAGAGAAACTGTCTATCCGTCGAGACATATAGTACTTCTCACATGCATAGAGACTCAGTCGCTGAATGGATTGACAAACAAACGCAGATATCAGAGTCAAAAGTATTAATTGTGAAAGTGTTTCAAGTGTTTCAACATATTAATTACGTGTTCAGTGATCTGCAATAATATGTCACAAATAATTCACACATCTGATAAAAATAAGAAGCATAAACGTGCCACTATAAGTAATGTATTTTCAAGCACGCCAATCAAACCGTTTGCAATAAAGCCTGGCAGTATATCTTTATCTGAGATTGATACAGGTTCTTCTTCAAGTGGAGGTAAAATTACAAGAAATTTAAGGTCACTGATACGAGGTGAGGAAAAAATGATTATACATGTACTTATAATTATACTTTTGCAACTTTTCATATTATATATGAATTATTTTTCGATTGAAATAAAGTCGAACAATAAGTTAAAAATTCACCTTTTAATAATATTATAATAATAATAAATTGAATTAAAAGTATGTGAAAAAAAATTAAATATATCTATTTATCTACCTATTTTAATTACCTAACATCTATTATATAATATTATGTAATTAAAATTAAAGAAAATAAAAGTTTTTAGAAAGAGATATCTCCAATTTTTAAAAAATTAAAATAAATATGTATACATTCTAAAATATATATAAATATATATAAATACTTAAATTAATTTATTTTAGTTCTGGAAAATAAGCACAAAAAATATTCGAAAGAAAAAAGGAGATCAAACATAAAATGGAGAATAAAAGACTCTGACAGCGAATGGGAAGCCAAACCAATAGAATTCATCAATCAATCTTTAAATGGTTAACGTCAATTAAAGTTAGGAAAAGATATATTTAGAATCTTCTACAGAAATATTTTTATTTTCGAATTGTTGAATATTAAAAACATTTAACTGTATAAGATCCACACTATAAAACTAATGTATTCTTTATATAACAGAAAAACGAAAGAAAAACTTAAAAAACAAGAAAAAAACTGTCAAAAAAAAGCTAATAGTAACTCAAATAAAAAGCAAGGATAATGAATGGGAAACCGAATCGGAAAAATCAATTAATGAAGACTCAATATGTTCTTCATCTACCTTAAAGAACGAGCACATAAAATTATTTGAAGATCCGTGCAGTACACCGGAGAAAACTCGAGATGCGTCGACAATATATAAAGAAATTTTGCCGGAATCACCGATTTTAGGGTCCTTTAGAAAAAGATCAAATTTAATTTCAAAAAAGAATGACATAGTATTATCAGATGAACTGCTTCCGGTGAATTTGTTATCATCGGAAATACGAAATCCAGAGGAGCCAATCGAAGGTGAAACAATATTCGGTATTTTATGTAAAGTTCGGAAATAATTGTCGAAATTCTATTACAATTATTGATAACTATCAAATAACTCTTTTCAGGCTCTAATGGTTTAATTTTTATATAATAATATTTACATATCTCTTATATATATATTATTTTAATCATTACTGGTCAATTTCTTTTTTTATTGTATACCATTTATTATTTACATATATATCTATTTGAGCACATCTATCTACAAGATGGGCCATTTTAATGTTCTTACTTAATATTTTTTTTATGCCTTTCAGAAAAATGTTTCTGACCTAAAATGTATTATCTGAAGAACACTCATAATAATAACATCAGTTTTTAAAAATCGATTTTTCAAAGTTTCTTGGAAGCATCTCCATTTTGTTAAATAATAAATTATACTTATATATAATTTTTTACATAATATTGAACATTAAAATAAGGACATAAAAGTGACCCATTCTATAGCAATTAATGCTTTCAAAATATTTTTGCAATTAAATCTTTTTTAATGAAATATTCTTTCTGCTTAAAATGTATATAATATATAAAAAAATTGCTGTTTTAGATTATGAAGGCAATGAAAAAGCACACGTTTCGTTACAGAAGCTAGAAATAAACTCTAAACAAATATCTGAAAACATTAGCTTTCCCGACTTACAATTTGACACAATAAACTTTTGTCGGGATCAGCCTATCAAAACATATTCCAGGAATTCCAGGAAGACTTCCCCGCATTTCACATTATCTTTTGAATTATCACCAATCAAGCTTATGAGTTGGCTTAAGCCAAAACTTCCTAATGCTTCTAGGAAGACAGAAAGTACTTCGACTCCTCCAAAAATATGTGTTTCTCAATATCGGAATAAATATGATAAAAAATGGAAAACTTACAGAGGCAATTTTTCTGAAGAAGAACTTAAAAATGACAAACGCGAGATAAAGATTAGCAAAAGAAACATGAGAAACCAGAAGAGGAAGGTTACAGAAGCTTCCAAAAGAATGAAAACCAAAAGAGCCTTTCAATCCACATTGAAACAAAAATATGATATATATGATATATATAATGAAACAGACATCGAATTTGAAACTGGTGGTCGAGATGGTAAACGAATGTCTTTTCGTGAATTTTGTCAAACAAAAGATAATCGAAATCATAAAATGTCTCCCTCAGATAATATTAATAAAATATCTTCATCATCAGATAGTCTTTTCTAGGGAGGTTAAACGAAATCATTAGATTAGGTTAGATACCCCATTTTGTTTAATATTAAAAATTTGTATACATTTGATTTGTTTTGTAGATATTTATATTATATGTATATACTGTGTATATATTTTGTAAATGTATCTAATTGCAAATTTATATTTTTCAAGATCTATATCTTCACAAATTTAAATTTTCCAAAATGTCTACAATTATTTATATATATATTATGTATCAGCCAAACGTGTTAACATAATTTTCCTATGTAAATTTATATTAAATATATGTTGCACTGCAATCATTTTCTTTCCTTTTGTTATATTTTACAAGCTATTGCAGATATTCGATTGGCTAAATTGAAAGTATTTCAATACAGTATCTCACTCTCTATTTAATATAAAAAGTTTGTATACATTAGGTTATATGACCTCGCAAGAAAGGCATATAATATTTATAATATTAATATTTCTGATATTTTTCGATTTCGCTTCAGTAGATACGTTTTGTCTTTGCTGCTCAGTTTCCTGCTGCAAAATTAATATACATATATGTTACAAAAATGAAGACGAGTATCTATTCGCAATCTTCCAAAATATCTTATTAAAATTTTTATTAATTTTTGGTTCTTAGTACATAGGAAAAACTAATATTGCCATCTTTCAATTAGAAGCTCATTTTTAACATCATGATTCTCAGGTAAAAGAACTAATTAATAGAATTCCATGCATGTAAAATTATAAAGCCGGTAGTAAATATAATTGACATTTAATGAAATACGTGAAAAGATTAATTATTTTACTTTTTGTTTTTATTTTCTATTTAAGAAATAACAAAAAAAGACAACCGCATGTGTATATTTAAAATTAAAATTATTTCAAACCGTTTAAAGTAATGACGAATGAATGTTTTACTGTTTTTAAGTATCATATTACCGATTACATTGTACAAATTTGAATTATTTCGAATTTAAAATACACATAAGTTGAACATTTCATTATTACTCTTTATCGATAACTAATTATTAATTAATAATTTATTAAGAATTAATTTCTAATTATTTTGTTAGTATATCACAATATCGCCTATTAAATTTGAAACAAAAGTTAAAAGAATTTTTAACTTTCGTTGCTTTCATTTAAATATATCAAAAGTTAAATGCTAATTTATTTATTATTGTTTATGTTAATATGTTTAAAAATACTAATTAAAATTTTAAAGATCAATAAGATTATATTTTATAAAAATTAATATGCTCTAATACAAATTAAATTTAAACTAAATATATTAAAATTATACGTTTTTCATAAATTCCTAACTAATATTATTTATTATATAAAGATTATGTGTTTCGCGAGTTTCCTCCGTGTGCAGGAGGAAACCCGCGAAACGCATAATCTTTATATAGAAAGCACTCATGGAAGCCTCAAGAATATTATTATTTATTATATTATTTTACAAATCTTCCATAACTAGAATGTACACAGGAATGTACATTGTGCTGTTATTCATGTTATTCATAAATATGAAGGAACAATTACAAAGTTGCAAAGCTTCTGACGTAAAAGTTACCGATACATTTGAGAAGCAAAAATCTTGCCAAGAAGAATTAAATAATGTTATTTCCAAGATGCTCGATTTGAAACATAAATTTGAAGCGAAACTGGCAACAATAGAAAATGATATACATGGACTAAAGATTAATCTAATATCAAACATTGAAAATGAAAGAAAACTAAAGATAGAATTATTACATCTTTATAAGCAACAATTAGAAAGTAGTAATTTCAATAGAATTATGATATATGACTTACTTTGCTTAATGGGTAAGTAATGGTACAATAAATATTATATTAATTGTAATTTTATTTTAACACTTGTGTGCGATATGCGCACGGCACAAAATTATTTTAATAAATTATTTTATTGACAAACATTATACTTTGTTACCTTTGTAGGAATAGTTACCATTATTCGTTGGTACGTTGTACTTTTAGTAAACTTACTTTAAAAAATGCAAAGAGTAAAGAGAACAAGAGTTTTTTAAAGAAATAAAACCGGTAAAGTAAAGAAAAGGACAACAAAAATGGTTTAATTTATGTAAAACGTACATATATCTGAAGATTTTTAAATTAATATTCGTAAAATTAATATTTTTGCTTGCAAATATATAATAACCATGTCGTTGTTTTTATTTTTGGCAATAAAGATAAGATAGTTATAAAAATTTAGAAGAACTATAATCTTGAGACAAATATTTATTAGATAACATATGTATGAATCGATTTAAATCATCTTTTTAATGGAAAATAAATTTTACATTTTAAAATATATAATAAATTTTTAATAATATTTGTTATTATAGAATACTTCATTATTAATGAAACCTGCTTCATAAATGAATTCGGTATTAAGAAGTTATTATAAGAACATTCGTATATATACACTTCATTAGTAACTTTTTTCCTGAGTTATAACTAGTTTTCAAAATAATAATTTTTATAATAAACCGAGTTCAACTAGAATTTTACTAAGCTGATACGATCAATTGCAATATTTGTGAATAATTATTACATATCTGATTACACATATATTACATAATATATACATATAGATTTTATTCTTTTAGAATATATTTCCAAATATGTATATATGTTTCTTTACGACTTTTATTCGTACAGTCATTTTTATTAGTAAGACGGAGCATTTTTTAATTAGCAATCTTATCGTCAGAGATAAATATACTCGAGCGAATCTTACGATTTGGCCTACCATTTGTCAGTATTGCTTAACGAGTAAATAATGCAAATTGCATTATTGACGTTTGGGAATTTGTACGAAACTATATTTAATTATTTTAACCCGGGAAAAAATCGTACGTTATGTTTGCTTCTTTTTCTTTTTCTTTATCTCTGCTTTCTGTTGTCTTAGCTTTCTCTTCTCTTCTGGACGTTGTTCTTGTTTTTTCGTGCGCCCATATAATCTGCGTGCAATAATAACTGTGTGAAAACAAAATTATTATTAAATAATAATAATTATTATTAATAAATACTAATCTTATAATAGGTATTATTATTATTACAAATTATAAGATGATATAAGATAATAATAAAAATGCCATCCGATAAAATGGTTATTATAAAAACATATAAATTTAACAAAAAGCTCGTGTAATTTGCTAAACAATAAAATAAATAATTTTATTCATTTATTATTGGTTATTATAAAAAAATTCTCAATTGTTTGAAGACGGAATATATACAATGTAATAGTGTTATTTCATGTATAATTATATATAATTATATAAAAAATTGACATATTTTATATATCATTATACATATATAATTATATATCAAAAATGTCCATATATATAACATTTTTTCTTGGGAATAAAAGAATGTACATTCTAAATTTCCAATTTAAAGCTATATTTACTAGTTATTTAAGATAAAATAACATTGTTAATTCTTAATCATAAAATCAACATCAAAAAGATCATTTATTCAGTGTGAAATGTAAAAAATGGTATAATTTCTGTCGACCTGTATTTGCACTCCCATGTGATAAATATTGAATTAATAATGATAAATCGAATGTCTTTGATAGATCGTCTTTATAGTTGGTTAACGCTTATAATCTTTAGTCTGACAATTTCTGTCTTGCCGAACCAATAAAGACTAAAATATCGTTTATTGCACTTGGAAATTATCGAGGCAATAATAAGTACTTCTATTTCGCCGAGTGTACACAAATGCAGTTTTCGAAGTCGCTTCGTTGAAGGAACTATCTCAGCGTATTTCGAAACATTCCTTATCTAATCGAGTCCACTCGATTGCTGAGTTTGATTGTACATATTCAATCAGTGTAATTTTTATCCCGCACTTGTGCAGACCTCTGCTACTCTTATTTCCAAATTAAATTCTCTGTACTCGTTATATTCCATATGGAAAAACAGTTCGTGAATCTATTTGAAAATGACAGTACGATTCCGGATGAAGTACAAGAAAAATTTGCAAAGGTGATCGAAAGATATCAACAATTGAACGATGAAGAAAAGGAGGAGTTCCAAAAGGGTGCTTTTGATATATTAACAAGGAATCTGCAAAAGTCGAAGAACATGATTTCGCATACGTGGCTTGCATCGTATCAATCTTTCTTTCTATTCATTTTCGCTGTATCGATTGTGACATTTCTGCTCGGTACATGTATATTTCTTTCTTTTTATTGCAAATTTGCATATTTATATTAGATATAATTACACTATTGTATTATGTGTATATTTCGTCTTCAAACAATTAAGAATTTTTTCATAATAACCAATAATAAATGATAAAATTATTTATTTTATTGTTTAGCAATTATACTTTTGTTAAATTCAGCTTGTTGTTAAATGTTTTTATAATAACCATTTTATCAGATGGCATTTTTACTATAACTTAGATAATTTAATAATTATTATCTTATATCATCTTATAATTTAATAATAATACCTATTATAAGATTAGTATTTATTAATAATAATAATAATTATTATTATTTAGTAATAATTTTGTTTTTGCAGTTATTATTGCGCGTAGATTATATGGGCGCACGAAAGAACGAGAACAACGTCAAGAAGAGAAGAAAAAGCTAAGACAACAGAAAGCAGAGATAAAGAAAAAGAAAAAGAAGCAAACATAACGTATGATTATTTATGTTCAATAACGTTTTAATAGAAAAATTTCATTGACGAATAGGCGGTTTCTTATAATAAATTTGAAACATAAGTTTTACAATTTGGAAACTTTTTTTTGGCAGATTAATTTTTAATTTAAAAAAACAAAGCATAATAAGAATTGGCATGAAGAAATATTTATTGAGCCATTTCGTTAACTTAACACTTGTAAGAAGATATACACAACAAAATTAATATAAATCGACATATACATTTTTGTTCTCAAAATGTCAACATATTTTTTAATTGTTAAATTGTAACAGAAAAAAATAAACTGTATTACTAAATAACATACATTCATTCTTATTTATAATTACGGTATATATCGAACTCTTCGTAATTGATATCACACTATAAAATCGCAGTTCCCAGTTACAAGTACAATTTTTCATGATAAAAATTATATTTGTTAGATAATCAATGATTAGTTAATATACTTTTCGTCACATTATAAAATGTGTTATTATTACATATCCTTCATATGAAAACGCACAACCATATAAACTATATATTTCTTAATAAAATCTTAATGTATTATTTAACAGGCGCTAGCTATCATATAACAAGCTGCATTGATGTTTGTATAAAATTAGTATTGTACTATATAAGGAATCTATATACAATTGTAACTTTTTATGAAATTTTCAAAATTTCAGAATCTCAAAAATATTAATATAAAAATCCCATTTCTTTCCATATATTCCGTACTTCCCGTAACGTAATATCTGTATTAATAAAATGAGAATATATCTTTTTCGTTTATTATGTCTTTCTTATTTCAATTTACAGTTTACTATATCTATCTTATTTCAAGTACTTGAAATAATTACATCTATATTGGCACATTATTAATAAAGACATAAAAATTATTTTTTAAAAACTTGAACTAGTATAAATCTTGTAATAGTAATTCTATTAATTGTTTTACAATAATAACGTCATTTTATTTTTCTTAACAATATTAACATGTTAAAAGTTTATAAAAGCAAAAAAGAATCTATACATATTTTAAACAGAAATTGTTAAGTCAACAAAAAAACAGTAACAATTATATACAAAATTAAAATTTTCTACTTATTTTTAGCGTGGCACATATATCGAAAACCGATCGTTTTCATAAATTGTACTAAAAACGATGTATAAATCTTATTTTTCTTTACGTAATCTCTTATCTTTCCATTTCTTATTCTGATTTTTACCGAGTACAATAATATATATATATATTATACCACATTAAATACTTTTTAAAATTCGCCGTTAATAATGTTATAAAATGATAATCGGAATTTTACATGTTAGTTTGCATTCCAAAAACATATGCTTTTATATAACTACTTTATAAAAAACTCAAGATATTCATAATTTCATAATATTTAAATATTTAAATGACACAAAAAAAGACTACGTTGTTTGGGAAACGCCCTTCAGCTTTTTAGTTCTTAGTACCCATAGCAGAGAGGAGGAGAAGGATGATTGTTTCTCTTCTCGCTATAATATATCTTAAGTTTTACGCGCGATCTAGTCATTTTCTATCATATATATCTCAGAAGATATTAATTAATTAATTAATGTTCTATAGGAAACATTAATTGATTAATAAAGTGACTTTATCTGTTTAAATTTTCGGGATTGGGTTATTAGTTCAATCTCCCTGGATCTCTCCAGAGATCTATTTCGTGCAGATTACAAATTTAAAATCCGTATGTAGAATGAAGGATCAAATCAAAGATCACTTAGTTTGCTCCCATACGAAGCTACGCAATCCATTGTTATCGTGCAAATGTATATAAAAATCTTATATATATCTGTCGCCGTTACTAAAATAATATAAAAGCTCGTAAATGACTCGTAAATGCTCTACAATAATGGATGGAATAATATTAGATTCTATTGTTTATATATAAACTATATTCTCTTCTAAATAAATCGCAAAATTGATTATCTGGTTATCTTACATTCTTCCTAACGGATATAATTCCAAATAAGAGTTGTCTAAAATTGAGTATTTTAACTCAGCATAAATTCGATTTGTATACGTTTGCATACATACGAAGGCCGGGTATTTAGAAAGTTTGAGTGCTATGTATACATGCAACTTATATATATATATAACATATGACTATATGAGTATGTTTCAACAGTTGAGTTGTAGATGTAGTATGATATGGCAAATAGATATAATTACTCAGAAAAATATATATAATTATATATAATTATATCAAATATTATATAAAAAATTGACATATTTTATATACAATTATATACATAAAATATGTATATATATATATAACGTTTTTTCCTGAGTAATATTATGTATAAAACTATAATACCGCAAATCTTTTGTAAATGTTTATATATTTTATCGATTTTTCTGCTTCTTCTTTCTCTTTTCTTCTTTAATTATGTTCTGCATATTTATTTATAAAAAATAATAATTAAAAAGAGAATTTACAAAAATTATTTAAATGATCTTTGATTTTATTAATAATTTATAACGCTCGCTAGCCGGATCTGGAAAAAATATATATTGGCATTATTAGTCTTTCCAAAAAATCACCTTTTTCAAAATCATAAATAAAATTATAATAAAATAAAATTTACCTTTGATAGTCTCAACGAGATACATACTCTCGTCTTTCATGTTTGCTACTAGCTCGTCAGTGACCAACACGTGTATACCCTGTGGTCCTAGGAACAGTATTGAGTGAAGTCGGTCATGAGGTAAGTTTAGAGCATTGAGCAACTTGTTTGTGAGAGCGGTGCTCGTTAAACTATCGAGGTAGGCGACTCTCCAGAGTGAGCCATTGCTTTCCAACGAGAAATAGAGAGTAAGCTTCGGGGTCGGAGCCTTAGAATGCAACGTGTTGAACAGTCGAATGCCATCTGCCACGCCGCAGATCTGGATTAGATCCTCTCGGGACAAGCGTAAAATATCCGATGCAGAGAAACTTGCAAATGTTGACTCGAACGCGTTGAATCGGCTGGCGCGAAGCCAGGCGGTTGTCTGCGTGGCATTTGCGTCGGGTGGTAATTCGGTGAGACATGGGGCACCCTGGCGAGATTTCATATAAAGTTATCATAAAAAGCAAAGTGGATTGGACAGCTCCAAATTTTATGCAATCAGCCTTTTATATAATTGTTAACTTTATATTCATAATTTTTAGAGAAAACGTTTTTTTTTTCAAAAAATATACTTCTAGTAGCATGTAATTTATTTCCGTATCTTACATCAAACTATATTTTTGAAAATAGCGTTTTCTCTAAGAATCATGAATATAAAGTTAATAATTAGGATGACTATATCAAATTTTGAGCTACCCAATTCACATCGCTTTTATTATGCGTATGTAACAAAAAATATTTTCTTTTTTATCTATTCTTTATTTTAAAATATTGAACCAAAAAATTCAATATCGAAAAATTAATTAATTTTCTATAATAAGGATCTTTACTGTTTTTATAAACTCGATTAGTTGTTGCGGGGAAGTAGCTTTGTGTGCTGTCAAACTAACATCAGCTTCAATGCAAGGTGGATCTGGCAATATGGCTGCGGGCGATGGCAAGGCCGGCGCCGTTCCCACGTTTTCCTTCACGGCGTCTGAAGCCGGAACCAATGGTACGATACCAGAATTAGAAACCGAAAGTGCTAATGGGGCGACTACCGGAGAGGAATTGCCGCCGATAGTCGTGCGTGTTTGTGGTGATCTAAAAAACATCAAAGCCAATAGCATATTAATTACTTGTTAAAGTTTCTCTTAAAAATTAGAAAATGCAATTACAAAAATGCATTTTATAAAAATTTTTAGCAGACATTTTACATATGTTAAATTGTTGCATCTATCACTTGCAATAACAATATTATAAGGTTGTAATTATTTCCTTTCGGAATGTCGCGATGATTTTCTTGCTATATTTTTCCGATATACATAACATGAAAACGTACTTCAGATATACGCATATTCGTATTCGTTGAGTCATAAAACGTCAGCTGTCTTATTAATTGTGCATGCAACATAAATCAAGAACTGTTGACACTTATACGTTCAGCTGAACAATTTTACGTACATGAAAAAACGATACATGGGAATATTCCAGATAGACGTTTCTCGATAAAAATCAATATCGAAATAACTTTTCTTATGATAATAAATTTAAATAAAAATTTAAAAGTCGTAGTAAAAATAATACTCACATGTATGTCCAAAATGAGTTAACTTATTTGTTTGAATTTCCAATTGATATAAATTTTCTCATAAAACAAGAAAATTAATTTCATGCAATTGATTTTTTATAATTTCAAATTCACACGTGTCAAATATTACAATTATAATTGTATGAAATAGGCATACATTGGTGTACTGTAATACATAATTTATTAAATTATATATTTGAAGCCTCAAATTTTATTAGTTAAATGCGAACGTTATATAAACACAATTTTAATATTATTTATTAATTAAATAATGATGTAAAAATATAAAGTAACTTAAACGTTACAAAACACTTCTTGTGTTTTGCAAACCGTGGCATTGAATTCAAAGTAAGATTCAATTGGCATATGTGATATTCAAGAAGTCATCGATACTTTTTATTATAAGACTTTCTGCGCAAGAACACGTTAGTATTGAATAGTAGGTATTGAATAGTAAACTGAAGCCTGTACATAAAAGTAAGCTTACATCATGCACGTTACGTTATGATTTTGTTTGTGCGTTGATATAAGTTTACTGTTATATACAGGCTTCAGTTTACGACTAATATTTAACGTAATGTAACGCGCAGATATTTTTATGCGGACAGCCTTATATTGTTAAAGTCATAATGTCAAATTATTTGAATTATTCTGATCATTTTTTTATAGATCGCTACTACTTCTACTAATAAGTTATTATTTAAATTAAAACAATTTAATTCAAATTTAATTAAAGATAACAAAATGTTATTTAACTCAAAGAATTGAGATATCATAGCTCCTTTAATGTGTATCCGCTAAGAACCTTTATTTTTTTTAAATTCCGTTTCTCCTTTTATTAAAGATATACAATAATATCTTAAAAAAAAAAAAAAAACATTAGCATATCCTTACGCAGAATGCCCCTTTAAACGAACTATCAGCTTGACTTTTTTGCATCCGTCGAGTTTCTTCGTATCCCAACGCTTCCTTATCTGGAGACTGACTAGTCCTCCTCGCATTATGTATCCTCTCTTCATTCGTGTGTTCGATAGGGCATGAACGAACTTAGCTACGACCTGCACATGCGGGGGACCACCGCTCACAACTACTTCGTGTTCCAGAAGCCACATGACAAATTGATCGAGCGGATAATGCGGCCGTCTGATGGACCAGCAGCTTTTCAAGTTCCAGTAATCTTTTGACATGACGAATACAATCTTGTTACGATGATTGAATCGAAAGAAATTCTCTACGGCAAATTGTTTTTCTCTTTGAAGGCCTTCTTCCGACTCTTCACGCGTTCATTCATAAATGTGGTACACCCGCATGCTCGAACGTCCAACCGTTCTCCAAGCGTCTTTCCATCCATTCGTGATCGATATTAGCGAGATACCGTTTTCGAATCTCCGTTCTGTCTTATTAATTCGATCGAATAACAATTAATTGTTACGGTAGACTGTCCACATCGCGCGGCTGTTCGTGATATAACGCGAGTCGATCAGTGATGCAATGTGCAATATTCAACAAATAATAATTAAAGTTACTCGATGAATTTGAATAACAGAAAGAGCTCCAGCTCGACAGGATAAATTCGTGTCAGTCGAATTACATTTGTCTGCTGCAAACCGGATATTGCTAGTCGCTCGCCGACGTTTGTCCGCCAACGAACGCTCTCGAAATTCTGATCTTCATACGTGGCTCCGGCCTCGAGTTGAAAACTCCGAGTCGTAATCGGTGTGTATTTTTTCCTTTTCCCTGTTTCTTATACAAAATACCAGTCACGTGCAAACACGTCGTCTTGCAATAGTCACTAAATGTGTGCGAAATACCGTGATCCAAAGAGCGGAATCCCGCAATAAGATTCCTTAAAAATCTGAAGATCTTTCTTTTTTTGTCAAATGTAACGGTTTACACTTCTTCACCATTTATAGGCCGTTCGAACTTCGTTGTTTGCCTTCCACTTGTCTAATGCACCTCTATAAAAGGAATGAACTTTGTATCCGCGAGAGTCACGATGTTGTCCGAGCCTATGATGTTTATCTTCTTGACATGTGCATGCTGCCACTTTGCATCAAGCCTAATTATAGTGTAACATGTGTGCCACTGCACGCAGTTTTCTATTGCCTCATGAAACACTTCGATGTGTGAAATATATCCACCCTGTTTCTTCTTCCGAGAAATTCTCTCTACGTATTCCGAAGTTATAAATCTTATTCCTTTTTATAACACAGAGACGAATGTTGAGATTATTAGATAAACTCACAATCAGTCCTAGAGAAACGATTAATGCTTCTTGAGCTGCGCAATTAATCTCATTGACGTTTCCTGATGCGCGATCTGTATAAACAGCTACAATAATCTCCTTGTTTTTTCTCTCAAAATTGTAAGATACAGATTTCACGAATCTAAACTAAACTTTCTCGAAATTATATATCATTTTTCCTAGAAAATCTTCGTTCCACTCAAAATCTCTCTCATGTGCTTATGTCCCCTTGATTTCTCAAAATAAAATTCCCATTAGTCGGGAAAAGTAGGACATGCCCTGATTAACAAGACTCAATTTAACCGCCCTGGCGTCAGCTTTTCGGCGGCAAGGCTGCTCGTCATCTGAGGGGATGATCCTGCCGCGATAAGAGTACGTAGATAGCCAGGATATCACGTGTTACCACAAAGTTTAGATTATCAATCAACGTAATTAAAAGTGCGTGCGAAATTCGCGTACACTCTGTTGGAAGTCGATTATCTGTTGCGACGGACGAGGGCATTCCTGAACGGTACTCACTCACGATATATCGACTCAATGTTTAACTGCACTTGAAGAAGACCACTATCGCCTGAAGAAAATCGCTCGATGCATCACACGTGGTTGTTATTAAACGCGGCCGGGAGCTGTCATAAGCTATCCGTCACAAGTGATCTCGTCAGCGGTTTTATTGCATGACTAATGGCTGATTGATTGCGTTATACTTAGTTCCTCGCGAAGGGAACTACGGATATATGGGGGGACAGCAAAGTAGTTACTTGTTTAAAAGACAGCGTAATACCAAGTCGCCCCCGATCACGATGCAATTCGGATACATCAACAGTGCAAGGATGAACTGTTCCGATCAGCGAAACTAACACCCCTTATACGGTCGTCGAGCACATTATTTATGCTGGCAATCCCGATCGATCCGCTTCTTGATGGATTCAGCCACCGCGCCGGAACCTTGTCGCGTATACCGGAATATACCGGACTAACAATAAGATTAATTCAGTTATCTCGGACGATAACTTTAGCCCCACTCTTCTCTTCTTGCCTGGCACTACACAAACCAGGTGACTTGTTCAAATATAATGAATTAACAAGTTTTAGTTTATACAAATTTGTCAAGCGAACAAACAAATCGCAAATACAGAAACTCTGGAGATCTTCCGACACAACAAACTTCAAAACTCTGTTGATTTTCTCTTCATCTTTAATTGTCTCTTATCTTTAGAGACAATTAATTCTCTGTGGGTTCTCGGAGCGTTAAACTAGGATGCAGACTAAATGCCAAGAAAATCAATCTGCGGATAAACCGCTGAAATGACGCTGAAGAAATTAAATCTTTCTCTCCGAGAGAGCTCTTTGCACTATCTTGAACGCTTCGAGCGAGAACAAGTTAAAGACTACTGGTTCGGACTGGTACCGGTTCTCGCGCGTACGATGCAACTGAGCGACTGCAAGCTCAGTCGCTTTCTTCCCGAGTGATGCCCGGCGGAGTCACTTCAAGGTTGCTCGTGCGAGCTCGGTGGGATATTGATTCCCAATTCAGGCAGAAGAAATACACTTTTTTCGGCACCGGTAGCAAGGAAAATATTAATAAATGATTAATAAATGTCGCGGGCAATTATGCGAATGACGCATGTCACCGTTTTTACTCGTAAAATAAATATAATACGTGCTCAATAGTGAGACTTGATCGCAGTGGTTGTCATTCCGATTCAAGAATACGATCGCACGATATCTAGCTTTTTTGCGACCTGGACACGCCTGAATGGATTTAGCAGAAATCAATACGCGGCTACGCGCAATATACAGCGTTCGGAATTTATTCGCGTCCCTCGTGTCTCTCTTTCGCAAAATATCTCTCTTTCTTTTTCTTCCTCGGTCTTCGCCGGTTCTCCAACTTCCCCTCCATCGAGAGGCTCGCCATCGGCGGAGACAGGGACGCCGGCTTGCGCCAGTTCAAGCCAGTTTGTTGGCGGCGATGCCCGACGTCTACCTCCGTACCCCCCACTTTCCGTTCACCATTACAGAGGAACTCTTGATGGAGGCATAACCACCACCACTATCCTTCACCAGACTAAACTCCCACCCAGTCACAAGCGGCCTACAGAGCTCTGACAACGTCGCAGTGGCTTCTGGTATAACCGAGAAGTGCATAACTCTCTTTGGACTCTATTCTTTATCTTGATAAAGCAAGGAGTAAAAGAAGAATAATAGATGATGATGAAAAGACAGACATTTTTCTCCTCGGAAAAAAATAAAAAATCGGTAGCTTTGCTTTCTTATCTTTTTCCTAATTTTTGTAAGAAAGAGAACGAGAGAAACGAAGAAGAAACTTTTCCCTGTCACGCTTTCAGAATATCTTCACACAAATGTTCTCTGTGTTCTTCACTAACTTCAACCTTTATTTTTTATGTTCATTTCTTCAATGTAGATTAACTTTAATCTCAGTTTAACTTACTCTTTATCTCTCGTTCTAACTCTTATAAAGAATTAATTACATTAAGATTAAAACTAATCTACATTGGTAAAATTGTCATTACTGCAACAAAAAAAATGTTCTAGCTCTGCTTTTCATTGATCAATTTTTATCCGACAATCCATTACCAACAATATGCTAGAATAAAAAAATGTAACATGTCAGTTTTTATTTCCAAGCTCTTTTCAATTAAAAACGGTCGTGAGTAGATGATCTTTTTACTACGATCAACTCTTTTCACTACGCAATTCTATTTTCATGGGTTTGTCATTTATTTCTACCTGCGCCATAACGTCGTGAAGATCGCGGTAATTGCTTGAATTTATGTGCATATAAATAACTTGCAGAAACAAAAATAAGGATCGGTGGACATTGGTGAATCGGATTTATTGGAAACATACTGCTATTTATATCCTTGAGACAGGTATTTGCAGAACGCCATATGACGCAAAGACTTGCCTGACTACGTGTTTCTCAGCACGAATCAGCAAATCGAGACAACGGCAAAGATATTAAAAGAGAGAGACTTATCTTACTCTCATATTATACCGATGTAAAATGTCGTTATTGCTGTAGAATGTCGTATATAAGTCGGACTACCAGAACTTAGAAAATATCGCTGGGATAAAAATAAGCCGTTTAAATATACATATAGTTATATCATGATGTGCAATTGCAATGTTTGTTTTTGCACGTCGATATTTTCAAAGGAAGCGAAAACGCCACCGATCAACGCAATTTATTGTGAGACGAATGATTCATCTATGTATAGTCAGGCGGGTCCAAAACCCGCCGTATCCAGAATCGACTAGTTGACTATTTGTACAGTAAGTCATCGCGAGCTACAGCAAGTCGGAATTCGTAATAAGATTTTCATAGGTTCTCATTGCTCTCTAAAGATACTTGAATCAAGCATATAAAAGCGCTATATTAATGATAAAAATAAAATTCGATATTTTTATCTTTAATTAATTTTTTTGTTAAGCGTATAATTGAATTTAATAATTTATATAGCTCTCTTGCACAAAGATATAAGTCTTAAACTTCTTTTTGCAAGCATCACTGAAAATTTGTTGATTTTCAGTTTATACGAAAAGTCTTGTATATTTCTAACAAGACGTTTAATTTTTTTGCTATATCTCTCTGGGTTAAAACTTAGTACTAATAATCTTATAAATATGATAATACTGTAAAAAATAGAAAAAAATACAAACCTAATGTAAAAGTCTTAATAATGTGAAAGTTTTAGAAAGTTTGAAATTGTTCTTTTACAATAGGCAGATAAAGAGAATAAACATGAAAAATATAATAAATGTCAAATTAATAATATCAATTAATTATAGAGGCAATATTGTCCATAATTATCCAATCTTTTATTTAAATAATCTAATATCTTGGTATTTAAAATACTAATCTAAACTAATCTAAAATATGTAAATAATCAAATATCTTGATAATTTAACTCTCCAATCTAAACATTTCGCGACGTTAATATTTCCATATAAAAATAAACCAGGATATCATTGCGTTTATTTTAACATAGAATAATTACTGGTATTACTATAAAATACTGGTACTGCTTCTGTTGAATTATGCATAACCGAACGTAATATATTATAAACTGCAAATCCATATTTACGGAAAATGTTATTTTAATATACCTGTTCTATAATGACATTCAATAATTTATATAGCGTATTTTATTTCATAATTTTTTGTGCGTTTTTCCCCGCACTTTTCGTATGATGATATTGTCAATTTGTTACCGAATTGATTTTATTTATTACAGAACGCAATCGATTAAAAATGCTTAAAGAGAATTAGTATAATAATCAACTTACATTGCATCTGTTGAAGCATACGGGCTTCCACCATTCTGCGTTGGCAAGTTTGAAGGCGATAAAGATTCCAGAGGAATCTATAACAAAAAAAAGAGGAAAAAATTAAAAAATATTTTTATTTTTAAAGGTTTTAATTACAATACTTTTTCTATTTATTTTATTTATAAGCGAGAATTTTTCGGTAAAAGCTTACATCGGAGAGGACGGTACAGTCGTAGCTAGGTTGATATTTGTCTTGTTCATGAGGAGGTCGTCTCAATATCTTGTCACGATCTTGCTTGTGCTTACGGTCCGCTCCCTTTAATTTAAAGACTTTCACTTGACATGAGGCTGCATGCAGACGTGGTCCTCCTGGTAATCGAGTCTCTACTTGAATTCGGAAGGGAACGCCTTTCTCGCCACCATGCTTTTTCGGTGTAAACTCAGTACTTATGCAATTGACCTACTCGCAAGTACAAATACGTTTGCAACATAAATAATCTCCATCAATTATTATAAAACCGATAAATATATAAATAAAATATACAGAATAAGGATTCCCAGAAGAAATATGAGAAAAAATAAAATAAAGAATATTAGATATTGACTCTGAATATCCCTTATTTTACTTTTTCTTATTACCTATTCGATAAATATCCTAACAGCACAACGTCTTCAGGATGTTCCTGAATACGTCCTGAATATCCTGGGACATATATGAGATATGTTTAGGATATTATACTAAAATGAAAATTTTAGAATGTCTTAGCTTTAATAAATAAGCGTCTAATGTCATAAACACTTCCATAACACGTTCTAAGCACCTCCTGAGGATACCTGTGGATGTAGACTATCAAATGAGCCTTCCATTATGCCCTACATACGTCCACAAGACATAAAAATAAGAAATTCTAAAGATGTCCATCTGCAATCCGTAAGATGTATTTTTAGATTTTTCTAATATTCTAGATCTGTCGCTAGACGGTGTTGCTTCTCGCATTTAAAATTTACATCACGATCTCTACACTGTTAAAAATGAAATTTACTGTAATTTTAAGTTACACAAATTATAAATTTAATTTTACGACACCAAATTAAATTTAATGTATCTGCAACTAAAAAGCATATTTGTGTACTGTAACATGTATATGAAATTTGTGTACTTTTCATAAAATTTTACGAAGTTTAGTACATTTTTTATTAAATTTTACGTAGATTTGCATGAAATTTAATATAAGTAAACGTTAAATTTCAGATATTTATAACTTCATTTTCATTGACAACATTAAATATTCTTAGTGTATACTTGCTTGAAATTTGCTTCCATTATAATGGAAGCAAATTTCTTTTTTTTTTTAAACAGTGTATATAATCAAGTATACGTGAGCTCAAACATGTCATAATTATTTGTACTAAGTTTTTGTACATGCTTAGTGTAAGATATGATTGTATTTTTTTTTGTATCAACGACGTTAACGAATATAATATTTTATAAAATATTTCAGTCTTGTAAATTCAGCGCACTTTATCCGAGAGATATACTGCCATCGTCTTTAGAATGTCTTTAGAATATCTCTGGGATGCCTGTGCTGGTACAAAGTAATAGAATTGTTCCTTGGAATTATGAATGCCTGGATGAACTTCTTTAGGACTTCGGATTTGGATGTCTTGGATGTAGATGTATGTAGGACATAATGAGGTGCTCATTTCATAAATTCAGATGACAGGACGTCGCCACAGGATATCCACAGGACATCCCTATGCTGTTAGGGAAAATCTCACATTTATACTGGACTTTTATTCATAGTAAATTTTATAATTTTTTCATCAAATTATATACAAAATATAACTACGCAAAAGTGAAAGATCAATCGCGTTTGAAAGAATTAGGAATGAAAAGATTCGTTAGCGGGGAGGGGGGGGGATCAACATACTTTAATATAAACGCCGACTTCTTTCGTAGGATCCCACATAAACTCCACGCTGTTGTTGGACGGCGACGGTTGACAAACATCTACCATACCATAGCTGAGAGGAACATCAACCTCTAATAATCTCTCTCCCGGCCTAGCGCGTTGCCAGGCCAACATCTGTTCCCGTTCTGTGTATTGCAGCCGTCGCTCGTGGAAGCAAATTCGAATCGTCGACTGGAACAGAAAGGTCGAATGTCCCTACAGAGGCGTTGTAGCACCGTTTGGGTGACTCACATCTTTCGAACGTCGAGGACACGTCGTGAGCTCATGCTGACCATGTTAACTTGCATTTGTATATGTGGATCATCTATATTTTAATCTCAAGACAAATCGATATAAAAAAATTACGCCCGTTTTTACCATGTCTTATAGTATTAAGAATTGGATATAAACAATGAAGACTAAGTTAAACCAAAATTAACATTAATCTACATTAGTGGAAATGGGCATTAGAGAATTTTATTTGCATAATTATTAGCAGAATATTAATTATATACAATTAAATACATCTGTAAGATTTAAAACATCAAGCAACGTCGTTGTCGAATCAGGCAATGATTAAGTCAGTAGTTGCAAATGAAAGTTATGCTTGCATATTATTTGTTACATAATAATTTATCAAGGAGTTCATAATTTGATTACTAATTAATATGGAATTATATATACAAATTGCTTTACATTATTTGCCATCTTAATTTCCTAAACTAGCTAAAGACTAAAAAGAATCTGCGGTTTACCAAATGATCTGCACCAGCATGAGCTCGCTTGTTTACCTCGTGGGAAACTACCAAAGCGTTTTTTAAGATGCTACCCAAACATTAGAAGCATCCGAATAAGCATTCTTTCGTATTTAAGGATGATTAATGTACCTTTAGAATCTTTCCACGATAGGCAGACAAATCGCCCAATTTTTTCAACTTGATCTCATATGATTGCCCCTGATTTAGATACGTCAGCGTTTCTTCATTAACCTTAGTGGCGATACTGGTAGCGGCTGCTAAGACGTACTGAAAACTGAAGGAAAACATTTCGTGTTAAAATAAAAAAATTAAGACATTTTTATTATAAAATTTGTATTATAAAATATTTTACTAAAATAATATGAACCTTTTATCGATTGAAATGCTAGTAAAAGCCTTGAAATCTCGTTAGTTACTTTAATTAAAAACATCACGCGAGTAAAGTGATATAAATCTTTATATAATTTGTATAATATTAATATAATATTATATTATTCGTTTTTAATAATTAATTAATATTTAAATAACTCACCGGCAATCCTCGTTCAATTCGTTTCCCTGCTGAGAAGAAGAAACGTGGTTGGTCGTGGTTGAAGTTGGCGGGTACTCCTCGTTGGAGGAATACAAAAGTTGATGGAGACTAGCCGCGGTTTGTCCATTGTTGTTGCTGTCGGCCTCTACGGAACCGACATTTCCATTGCTAGTCGGCACTGTATTGATCGCCCTTTGCGATACGTGATTTAAACTGAAATAATTCATAAGATACAAATATTTAAGATACGTTAAATTAGTTAGATTACCGCATGTCGCTGGTTTTCGTACGAGAAAAGTAGACAGAAAGTTTTGCCCTGACTTCAACGTTGCACCAGCAATAACGTAATCACAAATGAAAGGCCACTGAATGTGTCTACTACCAGACGAGTGATTTTATCATTCGTCTAACCAGCTGATACTCGATTTTCTGAACTCTCTTCATACTTTTTTATATAATCTATATATTTCACGTGGAGAGTAACAATGTTCCATGATTAATATCGAGCCACTCACTATAAATTAAAGAAAAGTGACGGTGAGATGTTCAAATCCACGGGTGTTCTCATTCTGGTATTCAGTAGAAATTTCCACTCAATTCCGCAGACAGAACGCGCATAAGTCCGTGCAAATAGTCATCAGCGTAAAAAACTTGTTATTTATATACAGAGGTCTATCATCTTGAATATTACGTCAGCTTTTGCCCCGACTTCAATGTTGCACTCGCAACAACATAATCACAAATGAAAGACTACACCGAGCATGTCTATTAGACGAGTGATTTAATCAGCCGATCTCGACTTTCCGAACTCTCATCTAGATATATGATTTACTATATATTTCACGCCGAGTAGAAACAAGATCACGGTCCGACCTCCTGCAATTTCATCTTTTGCTCATTACACATTGATATGATGAGCTCGCATGATTCATATGACATGACCCAGTAGTTTTCCCCACTTTTCCATTTATTTGGATAATTAGTCTTAGATAACAAGTTCGCAGGTAGATAACAACTCGGACAGCAATTTCCTACATGCGTCGTCGGATGAAATAATCATTTTGGAAAACAAGTGGATTTTCTTTTCAAAAGAGAATGAAAGTTTACATACAGAATGTTACTGTATCACTTAATTCAATACCATTTCACGAATCTATAAAGATATTTGAAATTTAGAAGGTCATTGGAAATTGATATATATATATAAGAATCATTTTTCTTTTCATTCGTGAGATCATATCACTATTCCGTCTGCAGAGCTCATACTGCAGTGTTTCTTTCACGCGCACTGCATTATCCATTGCACAGAATCCTATTCAATCCCACCCAGAGAATCTCCCCTCTCAATCTTTGTACTAAAGTCACAAGCACAGGATGAGATATCGATTCACGATTGACGTTTATGATCGGCGCGTCGCACGACCAACTCCGGCTTTACGGAGCAAAACGCGCCGTGCGATAAACACGCGCATAAGAAAGTAAGAAGTCTGACCCGAACGCGAGCGACTTATTCTCTCGATAGCCGCGAACGGGCGCAACGATATAGCCGCGGCCTTATCTTTGCGGCCGTGTCTTTGCGGGGGAGCCGCGCGTGGCAAATTCCGCTCGGAATACTTTTTACCCCCATCACCCCTGACTGGCCCCGCGGGAGAGATAATGTCGTCCTCTTCCTATTGTAGTCGTAATCGTAGTAACGCCAGTTATTATCATCGGTACCGCATGCTTCTATCGTTTACAATAAATAAACGATGTTACGCGAAAATGATCCAATTAAGGATAGGAAAGAAGAAGAAGACGGTTATAATTATAAAGTGAAATCCGATTGAGAAATATTCAACACTATTAAGCGGAAAAGGCTATATTCGGTCTTGGTATCTACTAATATTTTTGTGTAAATTTTACAATTTTCAATTCAAGGATTCAAACGTAATTGAGTATGAACTCTACGTTTTCAAATTAATTTCTCAGTTACTAAATTATAAGTGAATTCTCACATAATATAGTGTCGTTCTAAAAAAATAATCTTAACTCTTAGTATATACGATGACTTTTTAGTTCTTTACTGAACACAATGATTGTTCGTGCCTCGAGTTGATTTTTATCACTTTAATAAATGTATAAAAATTATTAGGTGACTTCAACATTTTTAGAAAGTATTTATAAAGTTGTTATTTAAAGAAAGAAATTGGCCATTATTTACTCAGATCCTAGTATTTCAAAGAAAAGAAGTGCGCAGAAAATGACTTAATCATATATACTAAAGATTAATATATAATCTCTGGTGACTTACTTGGGATTGTTATGTTGATTCTCAGGCGAAGGCGCCTCCTGCTTGAAGACTGTTAATGATGGTAAAGTGAGGAGGGCTTCGCTGAAAGAAGATGAAAGTTTTTATTATGTCATATTTTTAGTACTTCTCTTTTAATTTTATTTGCAGAGATATGTAAGAGTATAATCAGAAATTATATTCAAATTTTTTAAATATTCTTTCAATAACAACTCAACGCATATTTTCTGAAAGTAATATAGCGACAACAAAATCTTATAGCACATAGTGAATTTTAAGAATAATTTTGAACATTGTCATAATTAGCTATTTTTAAATCTCCAATTTCTTTTTCAAAAATATTTAAAAAACTTTTGTATTGTAAATTTCTTTTTCTTTCTTTTTTCCTTTTAAATTTATAATATATATATATATATATTTTTTTTTTTTTAAAGATTATTTCATTAAAATAGTATTTAGTACAAAATAATATGATATTGTAATGATAATTTTATTTATCACTATGATAATAACTTATCGATAAGTAACTCGGGATTTTTCCTTAGCAAACCGCGTTTGTTATATTGACGCACAATGATGGTTATATGTTATGGTGTAAAGATTAGAAATTAACGTCAGCTCATCTTACAACATACCGAATGTAGATATACGCGTGATAAAGAAGAAATAATTTGAGAACCACTATGATAATGCCGAGAATAGTAAGGTCAGCGCAAACTGGAATAAACTAGTTTAGTGTGCAATAAATTTAATCGGTGTGAAATATTTAATATATCGATACCGAGTCAAATATACCACCAAAATTTATTTACAATCGATGTTTATATAACTGAGACACGAAATGGCTAATCGTGCGTAAATTGCACATGCTTGTTATAATTCATGAATAAATTCTTTTGGCTATAGTTCTTTGAATATTAGATTTTCAAATCGCAAATAATATATACATAAATCTTTTTTTTAATAGAGCGTAAACAATTAGATATAATACAATTTTATTAAATTACTTACCCGATTTTTAAATACTGATGCATACCTTTATTTATAATTAAATTATCACTTTATTTTTAAAAATTTCGAATAAAATAATATTGACAGAATACTCTGGTGGAAATCACTTGTAATCCTTTTGACATTGAAACACGAGAATTTATCACAATTTTTACAGACATTTATCAAAATCACATACTAAAAATGATATGTATTCAAAGTCGCTTCCAAGTAATTTTATATCTTGTCTTGTGTTAACATAGAGATATATTATCACTAATAT
>NW_017304758.1:3107723-3110788 GCF_001594115.1 Trachymyrmex septentrionalis
AAAATATTTTTTATTTTTGATAATATACTTATATTCGTGCCACGTTTCCGCCGATTCTAATAAGTAATAAACGCGTAATTTCAACTAAGTACTAATAGAACGACTGGTATCGTTACTGACAATTCTCGTCTGATAATTTGATTAACAATACAGCGAATCTCGCGACGATTCCAGATAATTGCGGCTCAAAATTCTTATACAGGGCTGTGCCTAGTGAACGTGGAAGGCACAGTACAAAGGCAGCTAAAACTGCAGAGGCGACCAAAGTCGAAATTCATTGAATTATATTTGAACATACTACAAATGCAACAAATCGTAGCTTCTTAAATGTTATCACCGTCTTCATTAAAATTATTTTCCTCTATTATTCGTTTTCCATCAATATTCATATGTAGATTAATTTTAAACTCTTATGTCCATTTCTATAAGTGCAGATTAGCCTTAATATCGGTTTAACTTGCTTCTTATTTTTTTCCAGAATTAGGATTTTATAATTAAAGATTAGAGCTAATTCGTAGAAATAAATATAAGAGGTAAAAGATAATCAATATCAATAGAAATAAACAATAAAGATAAATAATTGAGATAGAAATGGACATTATAAACTGATTTACTCTCTTCATCTTTTTCAGATTCCAAGATTGAAACTAGAAAAATATGAAATACGATTCATCTATCATATGCTATATCTTTTTTGTCTCCTTTTTTAATCGGTTCCTACATACAAATAACTACTGTAACTTAACTTAGTTACATTTCTTCCAATAACTAATAATTAATTGAACAGTTACTTTTACAGTTACTTTACATTTTAAACTTATTTATCAATTTAATGTGATTGGTTAAAATCTGAATACTGCTTAAGGATACGGTCCACTACAAATGCTTCGAAGTATTTTTTGATTGATCAGTAAATTGTAAACGTAAATTATTTTTTTCTTTGATAGCCCTAATGGTGATCGATGTCACTCATATTGTTCTGTCGTGATAACAGAAAAGTAACTGGAAAGTGATTGAAAAGTTACTTTTTTAGTAACTGTAATTATAACGAGTTTTATATATATATATACACACTGCTGAGATGGCAAAATTATTTTTGCACGCGGGCGACCAACTCTTCGCACGTCTCTGCCTTAGGAGATGTTGGCACTTCATCAAGAATAAACCGGTTGTATGTACACCTACAAACTGGTGTGCTAGTCGGTTTCTTACCGGTTTGAACCATGCCGAACGTATTCGACGCGCGTCTTCATTCATGGACACATCTGTTTTTTTTCCTGCATGTCGTAACTCTGTCACGTTTACGTACTCATGTACGATCAGCTGAAACACGTGACACGACCAGTCGATACGTAAGATCAAGATTTTTTATCCCTTTTTTATTATATATTAGAAAAGTTTCTTTTCATAGCAAAAAATATATTATACTTTTTCAGGTTGCAAAAATTGCATCAATAAAATTATTGCTGTCAGATATGTTAATCGCGATAAAAAAATACTAAAGAAATTTTACGAATTATTATATTATTGTATTTAAAAAACGTAAAAGGATTATGAAATATATATAAAGATTATTTCTCATTTATTTGAAAATGATGCTCACACACGCGCGCACGCACGCACACGCACACACACACGCACGCGCGCACGCACGCACGCACGCACGCACACACACACACACACACACACACACACACACACACACACACACACACACACACACACACACACATGCTATAGACTTTCAACGTCCTTCGTAGCGTGAATTTACGATATGTATATAGATATATTTTATCACGATAAGGTATGTGCGTAGCCATTTTCGCCGTATGTTTGTATGAAATTATCCATATATGTGGATATAAAATAAAAAGATATCGACTATAAGTCATAACTTTTTAAATCTATTACGACAAATAAAATAAACTAATAAAATGTAATCATTTACTTATAAGCAGAAATTATGCATGCATTTTTTATTTAAATATATTTAAATATAAATTATTCTAACTATGTATACACTATCTTTATTCTTTTTTATAAAGACGTGGAAATATGAGAGAAATTTTACGATCTCCACCGCTCCTTTTTCGTTCGCATTTAGATGCTTCGCGTACACTCGCGCACGTGCGTTGAAAGCGACACACCAATACTCGTTGCTGCCGACCGGTTTGATTTTCTCGTGTCTCCGGTGCGACGTAATGCCAAGAACTGTGGCCAGTTTTAACCGGATTTCTAGATCAGAGTTGGCCGCCGTTTCGTACAAGTTTCTCTTATTCGTGGCAGAAGCCTGCGGTACCGACCATAAAGCTCACTATTCGCGCTCTATCGACGGATAGTCTTCGACATATCATTGAGACACCGAGTAAAATCGATACATAAACATTTTACTATAAACTTTTGCGGGGCATTTTTTTTTTTAAGATGTACCACATCTACAATTACGACTATTGCTTGATCAGTAAGCTGAACTGATTTTTTCTTATTATTAGTGAAAATTTCATTGAGAAAAATGCTAAAATAGAGTGCCACATTCGTCCCTTTTAGCAATTTGTTAGAAATAATTGGACATATATTTCCAAAATTTTTCTAGGACATCACTTACCTCATATTAGTGTAAGAGGCGACAGCTGTTGCAAGATCAGATGCCGCAAGAGCGGATAATGATCCATCAAAATCAGCGGCAAGGTGTTCAGCGAGTTCCTCCACTTGCGTAGACCAACCTTGACCAGAGCCATTGCTTCCGATGGATCCTGAAATATAAACCATATATATTTCATGAATCTGACTTTTTAAAATATTCATTTTTATTCTTTTATTTCATCATCCTTTATTTTAGCATATTAAATCAATGGTATACAGAAAAACTTAATAAGCAAATAAACATTTTGGATTTACTACGGCTTACATTGTTACTTTAAGTTTTCTATGATAAGCCTAGTGAATCTAACGATTTTACTTATTGCTTGCGTATTACTCTTTAAGTTTTTTGTGTGCTATTGACTTTTATGTCATATAATAAATTATAAACGCATTAAAATATTTAAAAGATATATATATATATA
>NW_017304758.1:3110834-3111892 GCF_001594115.1 Trachymyrmex septentrionalis
TATATTACAATTCTTATTTTTGATAGGAACAGTAATATAGATTTTTTCATTTTGAAAAAGAGAGAGAGAGAAAGAGAGAAGAATTTGCATAACAATATTTGATTTAATTAAAATTAAACTTCTTTGTAATACTACAACTATTCTTTGCTTCGGCATGTTCATTGCGTGTTTCGCCCTTTTTTCAAACAACTATTACTCTAGAATAATCAACACACAGTGTGAAGCTCTTCTCGTATACGGCATCGTACCGCCTTGAGCGCCGTTATAACCAACATGAAGCTGATGATGCATCGTGATCGGCCTATCTTTCGTTTCCTGGATAATGTGACGGCGCCGACTCTTGGTGATGATGGGGGGATAACGTCGACTTTGCAGCAGCGACACCCTGGATCTATCGATCTCACACCACTTCATCCTATTTTGGTCCCGATTGAGGATCGCACCCGTGCAGAAACACAACACTAAAACTACGTGCATACACCTTCACAAAGTTTTGCCAGTATGGCGAACTGGTATCGGGCTTCTCTTTCTCTTTCTTTCTCTCTCTCTCTCTCTCTCTCTCTCTCTCTCTCTCTCTCTCTCTCTCTCTTTCCTTGGCCAAGTTAATCTGCGTGATACATTGCGTACACATACACGAGTTATCAGCTATTGGTGACCACGTGGGCGAAAAGGCGTCGAACGTAAGAAGATAGAATACAGAAGTTCGCCGATCAGTCTTAAAAAGTTCTTCAAAGTGATATCACTCAAATCGCATATCGCGTCATCGTTGAGTTTTGACCGTTAATTAACGATGACAATATTGAACTTGAAACTTTGAACAATTTTGAGCATCCTTCGATATTCGCCGATTTGTCAAGTAATGAAATTTCACACAAGCAAAATTTGGTGATTATTACGCCAGTTGCATCAAAAACGATATGTATTGTTATTATGTCCGTATAAATTAATTATATTAATATTCAATTAGACATTTTAGAATTTTATTACAAGGATAATAATTTAGTGCAATATTGGATGCTGGAATTCTATTTATAAATTTGTATAGAATATATATATAT
>NW_017304758.1:3111992-3131583 GCF_001594115.1 Trachymyrmex septentrionalis
AAAAATAATACAGATATCTCTTAATAGAGAAAAGATCCGTAATATTAAATAGCGAAATGGAACTCGTGGCTACGACAGTGTTCGACAGGAGGCGTTTGGTCACGACCTTTAAGAAGATACATTACATCAACGACTATGCGATAATGACAACTTCATGCCACTGTACAATTAAGGCAATATATTCTTTACATTTTATGCAAATATATGCAAATATTTGCATGAGAGGTGAAATTTAACACTATCGAACCTTAACATCTTAAAAAGATTGAGTTTTACAGTAAGATTATTGTAAACAAGCTTTTATTATCTTTATCCTATTATCACTAATTTAGAAAAAAGAATACAAACTTTACATTAAATTTATTTAGTTTTATTAGATATATCGAGAAATTTGTTAATCTGGAAATTGAAAGAAAATGTTAAAAATTATGCTTTAAATTTAATCGCAACAATCATTCTTATATAAATATTTAAGAATAAGTAAGAAATACCAACCATCTCTTCTAATATGTTTCTTTTCAAGTTCAGTTATGTCCGATTCCGTGGAACGGCGTTTCAAATTGTTCTGTTCACAATTCGGGGAAGATCCGGAAGGCGAGAGATGTGGCGAGCCGTTGTTCAAATGTATCTGATCACCGCTAGTCGGCGAATTTTTCGGCGGGTGCTTATCTTGCCATAAAGAATTTTGTGGACTGTGATACCCCAATGTGGTCTGCAATATTAACATTTTGCAGTTATTAATGTGGCAACTGCATCGTCATATAACAAATTATTTTTGATAAATAAAAACAAAGACTTAAAATCAGTCTTTGTTTTTATTTATATAGGGCAATATTATTAATATGGAACAGGAGCTTATTTTTTTAAGAAATCACTGCATTCAAGTGACAGTCACTGGAAGTTATTACAATTGTTGTAAAACATACTATAATGAACAGAAAACCTTGTGTGACGATATCCAGGAGTCTGATATTATTATATGTTGTTACACAGACATTCTACGTGATAAAAATGTTACGCAATGACAAAATATGATATCAAATTATCATTCAGGACCTATATTTCTGTATATTTTGTAACCTAGGACAGTAAATTACATTGTCGTTGAATATTTTATATGAATTACTGTGTAAAACAATATAAATGCTAAGACTTTAGAAATATAAAAAACATAAAATTTACTTAGCATATGCATTTAATATGATGTTGAAGGCATAATTAAAATCGCAATATTCAAGTGTCCAAACATTTTTAATCGGCAGTGTAAAAATAAACCAAAAAGTATTGTCTAACAGATAATACAGCAGTTCTTGTAATACTATTACTGAATCGTGCAATAATAAACTTTTTCGTAAAATAAGCAAAAAAATGAGCGTTTGACAAAGTAAGCTCTAAAACTGGCATAGTATAGACAGTAATGTCACATATTCTTTTTCTTTTCTTTTGATAGAACTTTATACAAAATATCTACAATGAATGTACATATATGAGAGTTTCTAGAATCCTTTCACTTCGATGTAAAATATTTTTTGCTGATTTATATGCATACTTTATGTTGTTCTGCAAGACGCAAACATGTAACACAGTTTTTTAAGGATTTTCTCGTAAATACATGACTCGTGAATGTCTTCAATATAGATAGGTGTATTTGATAATAACGCAATACTGTAAAAATTAGGTTATAGTTTGTCTTACAGATAAGTATGACAGTTTACGCTGCATCGCAATTCATGTTATAATATAAGAAAAATAAGAAAAAGAAAAATATAAAGTAAAATTCGTTCGTATTATACAAAGCAAAACATATCATAAAAACGGTCAATAAACAAACTCAAAAAAGAAATTATAAATAATAAAGTTTTTAGTACATTTATTAAAAATAGAACAATGAACAATGAATGTTTCGGAACAACGGGTCCTCCCTCAACAAATTAGCGATAAAATTGACAATTATTCTTATCGAAATATAGACAATTCTGAGATTAATAGTGATAAAATGTACAGATAAAATTGCTTAAAAACTTGTTGCAAAAATATAGACGATATTGTGCATACTGAGATTAACTTCTAATAAATGTTAGAATCCTACTTTCAATGTCAGTAAAAGATTAGTCAAGTTTCGACGATTAGTCATATAAATTTTCATTTTTAATCGAACACAAATTAATAATCGGAGTCAGGATATAAAATTATGTAACAGAATAAAACCGACAAAATCATATATTAAAGAAATGAGTAATAAAGTTGATAGTTAAATATAAAATGTCTAGCAACAAAGCAGAAATGCATAAATAAATTTTTGCATAAACACTTACATTGAAACGGGAGCTTATTACATAAACGCATATATTTAAATTATATTAAATAAAAAAATCGATATATTATAAGAAATAAGCAAGAAGGAACAGAGCAAGGTTGATATATTTATTTATTGTTGTTAGAAACAAATTTTAATAGATAGCAATATGATTCAAGACATTTCCGTGTCTTTTTTAGGAGTAATGCTTTTTATTTGCTCTCTTTGATATGTAACATTTCATCCTTTTATTATAATTCATTTCATATCGAGAATTGCAGTCCTTTTCCAATCAAAAATATGGTTGTAATTTAAAATGTGTTCTATAATAACCGAATGTCTAGACAAGTCATGATCGTGTTCTTATGTTCATACGGATTTTAAGCTGTCTCTTAGTCTGTCTTATGTACGACGCATTACAATTAGTTTTATAAACAACATTTTGAACAGAAAATTTATCTAATTTATCTTTGTGTACCTTAATAAAGAAACTTAATTTATTCAAATTTCTATAGCCTATAGTGAATATAGATTTATTGAAAAACGAAGTGACGGAATTAGATACATTAGGTATAAATGGCACTACACAATTTTTTATTATTATTATTTATGGAATTAAAAACCAAATTATCAACATTACGTGAAACATTTGAAATGAGTTTAATATGAATTAAATTTCTGATCCTTCTTTTCATGCAACAAAAAATTAAATTTAATGGATAACAATTTTTTTTAGCTCGATTATTGACCATTTTTATGATAAGAAAAATATAAATAAATCAGAAAACTACAAATAAATAAAACGATCTATATTATCAATCACCTACCTACTATTAAGCAAAAGAAAATTGTAAGAATTTTATTTTTATATTTGGAGAATTTATTTTTGACTGATTTTATATGGAAATATATTATAAATATTCGAATTAGGAATTTTTAATCATCTTTTTTAATCATCTAAACAGATGTTTTTTATTATAATATTTTTATTATAGTATAATAAAGTGCAATATTTAGTTTTCGAGAAATTAGAGAGTCTCTACAGATGATCTGTATCAATATCGGCGACTTTCCTCTAAACTGTTCTTAATTTATGCATTGATACTGGAAAATTTTGTTTATTGTATCAAGATGTAATATGAAATATTTTAAGAATAGAGAATATGGAATATATATTGTAACATAAACTTTTCGTTTTACAATTTTATAACTTTGATTAATTGTAAGTTTAATTTTACTCTTCAAGAATACATTATATCGATTCTTGTAATTCGCATTCAACCAATTAATACCAAAATCTAAACTACTTTTGGAATATAATTATTTAAAAAATCTAAAACTGGATGAAAAATTTCTTTTTGAAAAAAGAATCTTTTTAAAAAAAAATCAAAATCGGTGGAAACGTAGATAAATATTATCATTTAAATATTATAATTTCAAGTATATGAACATTTATAATTTATTAGAATAAATTTGACGAGAAAGAGAGAGAGAGACAATTATTCAACGTACCTGTTGAGAGTTAGTTACAACGTCACATCTGTTTGGACGAACCGGTGACAATTGTTCATATGACGGAGATGTGTTGGAAAACCACATCGATCCGTGTAGGATTTCCGCGCCACCATCCATCATGAGTTGCAGCTCCATTCAACAGCTTCTCAGAGCGCACGTGATCGAATTAATTATCGCCTACAGTCTACGTACTGCGACACTAACGGGTTTGCCTGTAGCGATTTCCGGATAAGAAATATCTATATATTAATTTTTTATCTCAGATCTACCAAGGGTACCAGTCTTCAACCATAAGACTTAAAGAGACTCCATCGGCAAGTATCAATTCTCTAGCGCTAAAAAATCCTTCTCTTCAAGAATGAGAAGACGTGGACGATTTCTTGACTTATGAATTGCAACTTTACCACTTTATACGCTATACGTATGTATGTGCAAACATGAATTTGATGACTGTGTTTCTTGGCGACGATTCTGTAAAAGGCGACGAGTTCACGCTGCTCAAATCACAAATCGATGATCTTCGTCTCCGACTGTCTGTTTTCTAGCTGCAATAAGCACTCATTCCATTTCACCACGTGTGCCTTTCGTGCCTTTTGCAGATCGTGCTGTGCGTCCACCCTATGGGTACCTCTTGGTCCAAATCTTCGATGTGCCCGGAAATACACGGTGCATCACCCGACCGCCGGTGATTATCAGGGCCGAGTACGCGTGCTGATACGCCCACTCTTAGAACATCACGAAGAAGCTGTTGTACAGTTTCTTGATGCCGGTGGTCTCACGCTGCCGGTGTGTTTCCAAGAGTGCACAGCCTCGTGATTTCAGTGACAAAAAACGCGAAAAGACGACAAACGCGTCCTCGAATATCATTGCCACGCCTTGGCTGCAACGCATTTTGTTTTTAGTTGTGCTGAAGCTTTGCTGCCGTTTCGGCGGAGAACCTTTTCCTGCGAATAACATATAATTAATTTGGAACTAAAAATAACACTCAATTAACAAGCTGATTCGTTTGACATTTAAAATAATTTATCAAGATAATAAATCTTGCTACATTTCTATTTATTAAAATATTATTTATTAAAATTAATAACAATTATATAATATGTTAACTGTGTCACGTTAACATATTAATAAAAAAGATTATAATATATTGTAAGACGTAGATTTCTGTTCCAAATCTACGATTATTTAAAATATAAAATATTTAATATTTAATATCCTTTACCAAAAAATAATTTACGTTAAAATTTATAACATTAAAACATATAAAAATAAAATAATAACATTAATCATATTAAATGAAAAAATTTATATGAAAATTGCGAACGTTTTTAATTTATCATCCTTTAAATCATTTCTTAAAATAATGATGGCGCTTTTTAACATCATAAACAAGTGTTTAACGTATTATACAATATAATCTACGTTGATTAGTCATTTGATCGATCATTCTCAATAATCGAATACTTCTATATTCGGCGATTAATAGCGCGTTCATTAAATGTTCATATAAGATTTAAGTAACAAAAAGACTGTAGCTGTTTCTCAGAATAACTTGCCACTGTTTGACATCAATTGAAGCTACGTGTGACCGACGCAAAAGCATAAAGCAGTTTCGCGATAATCGATTTTTTTTTGTGTATAAATCAGCTTCTTTAATTGTTTCATGCTTTTAGAAATTAATAGATAACGATAAATTTACAAAGATTTATAATTATAGTTAAATTCCCTCTTATATGTAATAGAGAAATTTTGATCACATTAATATTCCATAGTTTATATTGTTTCATAATAATTGCGAAATTTCTCTTAAAGTTTTCTTTTAATATAAAATTAAACATATATAATTTTTAACATTATATTTTAACATAATATTATGTTATATTTAATATTTTTACTAACCTTCTTCTATTCGTTTTAACAATCGATGCCTTTTGCCTGGTGTCTCCTCCGCCTTAGATAAGAATCGCTTAAAAGATATTGTAACGAAATACGAAAGAAAAGAATGTCAATTCTGTATATCCAAAAATATTCCCGAGGTAGACGAATATCCGCGTGACACACCTTAATTATCTTATCAAGATCTTGCGTCTGTAGAAGATCAAGTCAAAGCTTTGATGTTTCGAAACTTTTACGCCTCCTTGGATCTAAGCAGCTGTAGTGCTGTTATAATTCCCAATATATTTCCCAGTCAGAGACGTTAAAGATAAGAGGAGTAATCCTTGTCCAAAAGAATCTGCTTCTCGTGAAAATGCAAAAAATTCTAACTGGCGGATGTCCCCGAAATTTCAGAATAGGCTCAACGTTACATATGTTTCGATTGCTTTCTAACGACTATGGCTCACACACTGGATAGTGTCTTGGATATCGGAGGCCTCCGCCTGACCGTTATCACCACATTTTCATGATCCTTCGCTCCATGGTGCCGTCTAAAAAAAGAATCCAAGCCAGGAGGAAATGAACGAGGCCTCTTGTGAATGACGTCAATGGAAGTTTGAGTTTCGTTCACTACGTTTCAAAATCTTCTCGGTGGCGAATGGAAATCTGGTTCTTCTAAGAACAATCTGCAAAGCGAAGGCTCTCCTGGTAAGACCAAAGAGACTTAACCCTCTTGACGATATGCCCGCGTCTTTCTCTCTTTTAGTATCGTATTCCTGCCGTTACTCCACAAAAAGACACTATCGAAGTCTTTCGAAAAGTAGCAGCCAGTAAATGTGGGCCATTCAGTCGTCGAGAATCTCAAATGTGGTCAAAATCTTCCTCTTTGTAATCGCTAATGCAATATCGAGAAGCACCTTATGATCCTCTTGCATTAATAAATATAACGTTGTCTTGAGATTTCTTCACTGCTGATGACTCGTTGATCTCACTTTGGTTTAAATGTTTCCCTCTTCGTTCTTAAGAATTAAACTGCTTAATATAATAATTGTTCTCCAGAACAATCACTAAAAATTCACAGACAGCTAATCCTTCTTGTTGAGCTTTAGGATACAAAGTTCCGGATCTTCTTCGGGAAAAGAAGTCCGGCTAGCAAGACGGTAGTCGATAGATTGCCTAACGGTCCCGACACGAGCTCTGGAATGTCCACGAGTGATCCAATCCAACCGTGCTTCAAGGAATTAACAGCTTGGCCAATAGGCTCCACTCTCGAGGGTCGACTCTCAATTGGTACCACTCAGTGTTGATCAACGAGACGCGTTTCCTTTATCCTCTAGCGTTGTCTCGTGCTGATCGCGTCGTCTTGCAAATTCGCAATTCGTCACCTGAAGATTCTAATGCCTCAAAAACTCTCTTCTTGGGTTACGAACAAATTAAATTTAGCATTTGCAGTTGTGCACTCTCGCTGTGTGATAGTCCAGTAATTTATCTCGAAGATGCGCAGCCTTCAACTTATCTTCTGGTTGCAGACATCGCGAATTCGAGGAGAGCAACTGCGAGAAGCTTATTTGTATTAGTTATCAGTTAAGACGTCACAACAATGATCTTCGGAGGAATTTATATTATTACGAATTACGTGTTTCGTCGCTGAAGACACTGAAAATTTCCACGGTCATCTAGAGATATTAGAATCTATTCTAAGACAGAACTATTCAACGACGCGAAAATGAGGCCAGCCGCGGTACTTCGCAAATTGACGTAGTATGCAACTGGCAGCCAACGATTACGACTGCCAGTGTCGTCTCGACAGACACGTCGTAAGAGCGACGAGCCTGTTTGCCACGCGGATTAATTAATTTCAAAACGTTATCTGATATCGTCGCTTTTCGAACGGCACGACCTCGGAAGTTCCTCCTTCTGCACGCTCGTCTGGAAGAAGACGATTTCGCTTCTCGGGCTCTCTTTTATTCCGCGCGCAGTTTCTGCCGATCGTCTCTGAACGTCACGATGATGCGGTGCCGATGTGTCTGTCAGAGCTGCCACGTGCCGGTTGTTCAAAGAATGTTTTCCGAGGACAATACTTCTCGATCAGACTTCTCGATCTCCTACCCGATCGCGCTCTGTTTGCTGAAGAAATCTAACACTGTTTGCTGTTCGCGTTCGATCTTTCTCAATTTACCATGAAATTTTCCTGTTTGTGTGTTTTATTCGAAAAGTTTCCGCATCAACTTGATGAAGAAGATCTGAAACAATAAAAGTGACAGCGACGTTCATGATCTCACTATTGACAGTGAAACAAATAAAATTGTAAAAGTATTTATTTTTATTATTTTTGGCACACAATTCACTTTACATTAAATTAAAATATAACGTGTCATATTAGAATACAATTTTTGTCGAGGTTTAAAGCTTTCTCATATAAAATATATGAAATTTTCATTGTAAAATTATTATTTCTTGTTCGAGCAGCTCTCTTCATCAGCTATTGTATAAACATTATATGTTTTCTTCGTGTCACAATTTGTAGTTCACGACTTTTTCATACATCACGTCCACCTCTCTCGCTTCTTCCTCTTCTCTTTTCATGAACAATCGAGCAACTCTCCTCCGGAATGGATCAGCTGTAGTTTCGTTGATCGATGTCAATCCGCAGGGTCACCATCGCGTACTCGCTACTCGCTTTATAACGACTCAAGCAATTCCTAGAATTGCGAACGCGCTTGCATATTGTCAAAGAAAAAAAATTCTGACTGTGCAGATTATGTGTCATCTTCTATGGAAAATGATGAATATCTCCATTAGCGGCATTAGTGTGTCATTTGGTTTTCATATTATTCATATGACAAAATTCACATCCTAGTGATATCATTTTTTTTATTCCTGTAGTTACATAAAAAATATATTTTTTCAAGATTAGTAACATCTAAATATTTTTTATTCAAAATTTTAAGATTTTATATAGTATATATAAAATCCTTGTGCTACCAAAAATCTATAAGAAAATTTAGTTTTATAAAATATACATTGAGATAATAATCCCTTCAAAGATATTAGATAGCCTAACAATATTTTTTAATCACTAAAACTCTCCTGTTGTAGACGTAATATTGCTTTGTACTTTGCATTCGGATTTCTCTCAGATCAACGACCACAACGTTTGCTTCAACTTGTCTGAGTTTATCGTGACGAGTCACGGCTGACTCGTAATAAACAAACTTGTGCACAATGGGCATCGTTATTTTTTATTTAACACAAAAATTCCTGATTGCAGAAGAGAATCTATATTTACATCAATGTTCTTGAATCATATATTAGAAATTATTAAAAAATCTCAAAAATTGGCGTAAAATCATAATAATTGTTGCAAGCCGTTGCAACATCGAGAGAATTCAACGTTTAGATATTTTACTATTATCGCAACAAGAAATTATTTATTATTTATAATTTTTAATTATTAATTTCTAATTATTTAAATTTTAAGAATTTATTTTATTAGTATTTGCTTAAATATATATCTATATTTGAGAGAGAAAGAGAGAGAGAGAGAGAGAGAGAGAGAGAGAGAGATTCACATTATTTTAATTAATGCCAGTGTCGAGACACTAAAATAAAATCGCCCATATTTATACTGATTTATGCAAATGACCAAACTATAAACAGTTGTATAAATATCTATATATGTACAAACTGTTTCTGCTTGACACGTCGAAAATGTGTAATGCCTATTTATGGGAACGAGTAGGACGCGCTTTGCTGAGATATGTTAGTCACTGACGTAACAACATCAAATAAATGTCTCTTAATTAATTATTGTCTGCACTTTTCACAGACTGCGCTGTGTGCTCTCAAGTGTCATTAAACTGCATTATCGATAAAATTGCACGTAATTGTATGTAAACCTGAGCGATTCGTGAAATCTATCGAATTTTATTTTATTTATTTTTTTATATACTGTTTATTATATATACTGTTTATATACATATATCAGAATTTATATCAAGTTATATATCAATGTTATCTTACAACTTGATAATGTTATCTGTATCCACGAGCATTTTGACAAATTCGTCGTCGACCTGCATGTGCTCATTATCAGCATCTCTTATAAAGAGATAATTGTGTGTGTGTGTGTGTGTGTGTATGTGTGTTGCAGTAAACACGCCTGGGAAATCCGTACGAGAAAAAAATAAGTGACAAATAAGATTGTATATTATTGTGGAGAAACATGATTATTTGTCTTTGAATTAAACGATTTGACGACACCGCACGAAGTATAGAGTTAAATGACTAGGCGCGCATAAATTATACCGATGATTTATGATTGTGCGCGCAAAATGAATTGTGCTATCGAATAATAATGTTGAAGCGTAACGGTTCGGGCCTGTCTTACAATTATCGATTATGAATAGATGAACCCTGCAGAAATTTACATTTTCATTAAAGAAGCAATTCTCGAAATGGAGCAATTCTCGAAATCGTGTGTAATAAATAATGATTCAAAAGTGATTGGAGAACAATTCGTAATCTGGATTCATTAAATCCAATTTTTTATTGTAGTCAACCAAAAATTGAGTTCCCTCTTTTAAAATAGTCTATTGGAAGCCTCGAGTAAAAAATATCTTGGCTATGGCCCAAGCGTTTCAAAACCCGGCATTTGCATTGAAGGATACGCTCTGCCATTGAGAGCAAAAGACAAAAGAATAGGTATACAGAAATGATTTTCACAATCTTTTTTTGGGAAATGATGAAACGTCACATAGTGTGTGTCAGTAAACATAAGTGTTAATTCGCCGTGCACACTGGTGCACACCTAGAAGCGACAGCAGATGCGGACGCACATGCACGCGTCAATGCGTCAAGGTCACGCATATATCGAGAGTCATTATAGCCGAATGCACGTCCGTACCATGTGTAGTCTTTTGCGCCGTGCTGCTTTCGATTGAAATTATAAAACCGGTTGCAGCATGCAAGAATCTAAGTTGCTGTCGCAGAATCGATGGATCGAAGTAATAATCCACCGTTGATAAATCTATGAAATAATTTATTTGTTTAATAAATTTCGTGAGAAACGTTTTAAGGCTCTCGCGTTTACTTACCACTATTACCACAAATTGTCACGTCAGAAACAAGAAAGTATACAATAAAAAATTCTTGTCAAATATTTTAATATTTTTCAATATTAAATATATTTCAATAAGACAGCTCTTAATGCGTGATACCATTAACGGCACCATGTCATTAGTCACTCAGATTCGAGGGTATCGAAAATGAATAATGCATGACTAAAAAAGAAAATTAATTATGTTCACAGCTATGAAATTGTTAAATTAATATTATAAATAAATATGATTTTTAATTTTGCTTCAAGATAAAAAGATAATTTTCAGTATATTTTGTAACTTTATTCTCTATCGATTGCAAATATTGCTTTATAGAAAAATAATTCAAATATAATTTGCAAAAAATGTCATTTTTTCACTTCGGACATTACAATTTGAAATAGTAGTGGGTAAACAGGAGTCTTAAGTTAAGTAATGAATTCGATAGTCTTTTTGGAATGATATAATGATCAGAAAAATGTTGAAGAAGTCAGTCGCGTGATGTATGTATTGATAGGTATCACAATTGCGCTTTCTATTATTGAATTTATTTCTTTATGACATCGCATGAATGCATAATATATTATGCAAATGAAATAACATATGATAAAATGTCATTATAATGTTACCTATATGTATATATAAATAACGTAATTCGCACAAGAAGTTATAAACAACAAACAAACAAACAAGCAGAGAATGTTAAGTAACAACAAAATATATGTTTCACTCCTCTTTATTTTGTCCGGCTTTGCGACATCAATATCATCAGTTATTCCTGGAAATTGCGATAATCAATTGTCCGTTGCAGTTACTTAGAGTGTTATTATCTTTCACAATAGAGCCGCGTCGAATTTGTTATTCAGCTGCGGCTTCTGCGAGCATTGATTTTTTCTACTGTTTGTCGACACTCTCGTTCCAGGATTCCGCTCCAAACTCGGTATCGATGGTTTAGCCCTGGTACCGTATGTAAAATCGTCTTGGAGCCCAAAACTCCAACACTTTGATTAGCCGTACCATAAAAAATTCGCGCGACTCTGGAATGCAGCAATGCCATGGCACACAGAGGACACGGTTCCATCAGCAGGAATGCCCAATAACCCGTGCAGAGATACGGTCCGCATTTCTTCGCGTTATCCTCGCATTCCTTTTCCTTCGAATTCTCGATTTTGGCACGGTTATTTCTTCGTCCTTTTCGCACAACTTGCATCTCGAGGGACGTTTGAACCGGAAACTTTAGCGAAGCTAAAGATTTCGGATAACAGAGCGGTGTCTCTTCTTCGTATCTTCTCTTGATTCTTTTTAACCTCTTCGAGATCTGATCTTCAGTTGTAATATTTGGATACGTTCTTTCATCGTCAAATTTCTCTTCCTCGATAACATCAGTTTGTCTCTTCGTTTCCTCACATTCCTCGTCGTTCAATTTCCATGCACCACCACCGTGAAGCCTAGCAATAAGGTCCACCGCCAACATGGCGGCATGCCACATAGGATGTCTATCAATTTTCGCGGCAGCCACCGCCAGGATTCTTCCATCCTCGGGATCGACGATCGCTGCGGCGCCGGTACAACGCTCATTGCCGATCGCCTCCAACCTGGCAGCCTCTATTACCAATGACATGATTTGCTCGAATGCGTATAAACAATCGTCGTTGAAGATCGAGCCATCGATTAGACTCTCAACCGTCTGATCAGGATGGAAATTTACCGGCCAGATTTTCGAAGCTTCGCTGGCCTGTATCTTCGTCCTTGGCGCCTTGGCTGGCACCTTCGCCATTTGGAATTTCTCTTCCAGCAAAGAGAGATCGAATCCTCTCTCCTTCAACTGAGTTTTAAGCTGATTTTCACCGAGAGAAATATCGTGGCCTTTCTCGCGTGACAATTCGTCCGAATGAAGCGGAGCCAAAAGCAATTTCCCGTTGGAACAGCGCTTTAGATGAGCGAATCCCGGCAAAATGGTAGATATACTTTTAATTGCGGTGGAAGTGTCCTTCCGTTGTTTCAAAACGCCCACATAGACCTCCTGCAGCGGAGGAGCTTCTGTGAAATCCGAGCTTAGAATCGGTGTCGCCGTCCAGCTTCTAGTTGCAGTCTCCATCTTGCGTGCCTTGACACTTTTTGGCGACGTCATCTTCCACCCTGAAAAGACGCTGCCTTCACTTATCATTAGAAGATTTCTCGGTGATATTTGCGATAACGTTCTGTTGAACATTGGAAAGAATTTATCGTTATCTCTTTATCTCATGAAAATTATTTTTTCACCATTATTTCCGAGATTGTTTCTTTACACGATGTTAATGTTCGTACATGCAGTATTCAACACAATTATTCATCTTTATAAAGTTATATTTTGTAATTTAAATAGTATTATAAATACAGAGAAGAACGAAATATATATTATATATAATCATGTATATAAAAAAAATATATAGAATTATATGTATATATAAAATTCTCTTTGGATTCTATACATATTTGGCCGCGTTTGGAAATTTCCAAACGGTGTATAATATAAAAAAGCATGCAAATTTGTAAAATGTGATGAAAACAAGATCCATAATCAATATGGAAATATTTGGAAATATCGAACGAGAGTGTCTTAAGAATGTTTTCGCGTGTGACGATCATAAATATCGACGAGATTTCGGCGAAAGTAGGAAAGAACGGAGTTGATCCTTGATCCGGATGGCGCCGGATGGATCTTAATTATAATCGGAATTACCCCGCGGGACATCTTACGAAGGAGCAAAAGCGATTTTAAATTGCTGTCAACTTGGGCCACGGTCGGATCGATTGTCAGAGTTAGGCGCAATTGTATGACATCGCTGTCTGTATGAAGAATAAGCGAGACATTGCATTAAAAAGTCCGAAGTTCGAGCCAAAGTTTCCTTTAATTTTAACTGTGCGTAAACATATGTGTAGTCGTCAAAGTCTAATCGTAGCGAAGAGATAGCATTACCATTTATTACGTCATAATAATGAAACGTCTCCGTCAACGAAACTATCTAATTTTAACATAAATACTCTGTTTGAAGTTTCAACAAATGTATTTTTCAAATGCGTGAAATGTATGAAATATTGAGAGGCGCAAATACTTTTCAATAAATATCAGGAATATTTATGAAGAATAACTCGAGATTTTTACTGAAGAAAAAATAATATAAAATACATAAATTAATAGGCGAGCCATGATAGCCTATTAATTTATATTATTTTTTCTTCCTCACCACGTAAATAAATTCCTACGTAAATAAATTCCTACGTCTTTTGGTTGTGTAACATATTATATTCCCGTGTTTACTGTTTACAGAGTTTGTGTGTGTGTGTGTGTGTGTGTGTGTGTGTGTGTGTGTGTGTGTGTGTGTGTGTGTGTGTGTGTGTGTGCAAACAAAGTTGAAAGTCGGTATGCATCACGTCACACGATTGATAAATAATTGGCACTCAGTAAATTTTTATGCAATATCTCGATTTTCAGAAAACTGTGCACGCATGAGTGACACATATAGTTAGTAGAAGATTCTGCTGAAGACCTACTTTGCACGATATATCAGTCATCTGATAGCAGATATCGTGATACCGTAATAATACACATCTTCCGTATCCAAGTATTAAAAAATTGTAAAACTTTCTACCGTTGAAGATCCAAGAAACGTTGCATAGTTGGAAAAATTAACTACGCAATTTTATTGCTTAGATTCATATCTTAATTAGCTTAATAGTCTATCAATGAAGCGAATTATCATTCGTAATAAAAAATACAAAAGAAAATTAAATTACAAATAATGTACTGTACATTTTTTTCGAGATATGATGTTTTTTATATGATAAAAAATATCCGAATTTGATTTATCTTTTGTGGCTTTAATAAATTTTCATGGTGATTTTTAATGTTGTACTATACGCTGTTAAATTTACAATATCAAATTATACTTAATTATAAATTGAGTTGTTTTTAATCATTTCTGTAGATCGTCACTATTCCTATTCAATATGTCGTTAATTTAACTAAAACAATGAAGTTAAACAGTATCGATAAATGTAACAATTCCATAAATTATATAATTATTAAATTTTTAAATTTGACTAACATTAGTTATTTAACATACGTATTAAATTTGACTAACATTTAGTTATTTACTAATTAAGTACATATATTAAAGTGAATGTTGTTTATTTTAAAAATAAGCAAGTCAATCACAGAAATGGATTGATTTACATTTTGACATAAAAAAATTTTGAAATTAAAAATAAAACGTTATTTAATTGAAGGGATTGAGTTATCATTGCTCCTTTGAGATATTTAACAGAATATGTCATAAAAAATAATTATTATCGATTTATAATCTAATCTATTCCATATAAAATAATTGTTATTCAAAAAATAATTATTATCGGCTTATAATCTAATCTATGCTTATAAAAGTTTTTTGATTAGGATGTGTCTTTTTTGCAATCATCGTCGCAATGTGTGTTGATTTAAAAATGATGAGAATTCATAAGAAAATCGTGCAGCACAATTCATTGGCGATACATTGATTAACCATTGACATGCATTGAAGATATACTGGGTCAATATTGTACCAATAAATTGTGCTATTAGAGTGCGGAAAGAATTATTTGTCCAATGGACAAATAATATGAGAATCACGCTTTGTAAAACTAAGCGTGAACAGTAATCTTGGAAGATTATTATTCGACATTGTACCGTGATTGACAAATAATCGATACGATGTTCATTTCTCCGTAATTATAATATCTATAGATAATTGAATTGAACGCAACTTAATCGACTTCAGTTTTTCCTGAAGAGAAAACCTTAGGCTATTTTTAACAAACTATCTGTCCTTTTCCTCATAATATTTCAAATCGAGCAATAGATTATGAGAATTTTGCAAACATAGCGCATTCGAATTCCGGCACGAGTCGCACTGCTCGTTTAAGATGGCGTCTAAGATTGCACATTTACAGAGCGTGATCCTTACATAACAGAAAAGCGAACAGCAAAAGCGAGCGGAGTAAACGGAGTCCACTCGACGTCGCGGAGTACCGCTTTGAAAGATCGCGACGCGGCTATACAAACGCTAAGCGCGGTATACAAATTTCCGGGGAAAGTCTAGCTTAAATTTTCTCTTTATTTTGTCATTTCTTTTCCTAGGACAAGGTCGTTCATCGGGAGTCGTTCAAATGCGAGCGGGAAATCTCGCACTGCAGCGATTTCGAGCAATCGAGTTCGAGCGGCAAACATGTCCTCCACGGCCTTGGGTTGCGACATGTCGATCGTTAAGCTTGGCTGACGCTAACTGTCAATGGTTGCTTAGAACGGAACTTCATTGATGCGGAACGATGGCCCGTCGCATCCGCGACGCGCCGTCGCGATGCCACGTGTTCGTCACGCGCACGCACGCACGCACGCACGCACGCACGCACGCACGCACGCACGCACGCACGCACTTTATCCGTAGAATTTTTACCTGCTGTTCCACGGCTACGGCCGTATAAAATATGCCCTAGTTTCCTCTTGATATTTCCCCGGCCTTCGACGATCAAATGTTCACACCGGAAATCGTATTCCTTGAGCGCGGCAAATTTGTGCTACCAACAGTAACCGGAAACGCGTCGAAACACACGTGAGAATTGCGCGCCAGAGGCACTTCGTATGCGTCGTCGCGACGGCTCGCGTCTCTTTGTGGTATGTAGCACATTAGCTGTTTATCAGCGAGGTCCACGATGGAGGCGCCTTCTGCCGGCGAGATGAAAGACTTTGCGAGAGGCAGGGATATTCGCAGCTTCGGTCACCGGTCGTTAGGTCCGTAAAATTTTTACTTTTCTTGCAGCGAAATCTGCTAGTCGGTCATGGCCGCCGAAATTGGATTCCAAACACAGGAGCTTTATTTAAATAATCACATTGTAGTTATTTAATGTCACGAAATTTATGAGCAACATTCTAGCATGTGGTTTTTAAAGGAGATAAAACAGAGTTACAATTTTTTGTAAAAGAATGTTAATTTTTTTAAATTTGATTTTTGTATCTCTTACATAAGAATTCTTATGTAAAGCTTAAGCTTTTATTATATTTACATTATTTTATAAAAGATTTTATATCCAATTACTAAAAATTTGGAAACTAATACAAGAATAGATAATTAAAAGGAAAAAATAATTTACTCGAGTAAAAATATATTATTATTATTTTGTATTATCTTGAGTATATATATTGTAAATTTTGAACGAGCCAAAAATCGTATCTAAGATTTTTCGTTACTGTTATCGCGTAGTTATCGCGTAGTTAAATAAAAGGATCACTATAGATTGTTTATAATTTCATTTAAAAATATTATCGCAATTTACAAAACAAATTCTTAAAGCTGAATTTTTGCCTATAGAGTCGTCTCCTCAGTTCTACCCCGAAAATAAAAATCGGAGCATAAGTCGAATGTAATGGGAGAGTAATAAAAGTAAATAAAGTCTTTAGAAGGCAAAAAAATTAAAACAATGGAATATAAAAGAAGCGTAAACGCCTCTTTTATGTTTCGTTGTTTTAATTTTCCTCCTAGAAGCTTCGTTTATGCTTCTATTACTCTCTCATTACATTCGACTTCCGCTCCGATTTTTATTTTTATTAGAATATTGCTCGAGTGTAGTAACTTCTCTTACATATGTTTCTGGTGTGCACGCTGATTATTGTAAATAGTCATATGGGTTCTACAATTTAATGTCGATTGTGATCGACGAAATTTTAGAGAAATGCTCTTGGCAAAGATATTCTCGGTGGGTTGCCATTTCCTTCCGAGAGGAGACACGAGCGTATGAAAATATTTTAGATTTATCGGGAATCAAATTCGGAATATCTATTATAGCAGACAGTGCGCTAATATTTTAAACAGTTTAAAACATGCTTAATTAATGTTTTAAACATGTTTTTTTACAATACTATTTAAAGCATATTTGAAGCATTAAAAACATATTTAAAAAGAAACATAATGATATATTCTTAAAAAAACATTATCTACTCTTTGCCAACCCTGTAATTTTATATATAATTATATATTAGGTTGTTCGGAAAGTAATTTCGTTTTTTTTAATGAAAATGAAAGACGATTTTCCTACCTAGGCGTTTCAAATGATCATGAACGGTCGAATTCGATAAATTTAATCTCTCAGCGATCTCACAAGTTGTTATTCGCCGGTTTGCATTAGTCAATTAATGCCTTTATTGTGTCTTCATCAGCTTCAACTGGCCTTCCAGAACGTGATGCATCTTCAACATCAAAATTGCCAGATCGAAATTTTGCAAACCAGTTTTGACACTGGCGTTCTGTCAATACATCTTCTCCATACACATCGGATAATTTTTTTCTTGCTGAACAGCATTTTTACCTTTTCGATAGTAAAAAAATAAAATATGCCGAAAATGCTGCTTTTCACTTTTCACATTTGATAGAGCACCAACTAAAAACTACCGCGTAGAATCAATCGAACTTTTTTCACAAGCAAGCCTTGCTATATCAGCTGTCAAAATATATAATGATTATGCGGCTTAAGTGTGAAGTTGGCTGTGAAAAAATACAATAAGTCCTCTGTTGGGAAAAAACGAAATTACTTTCCGAACAACCTAATATAATTATATATAATTTTTTCCTGGGTTGATACATGATATTAAATTTATGAAAAATATCAAGCACCGATATGGAACGTTTTAAATAAATTTACATAATATATTGTACATTTATTTAGAATTTTTACTCTCAGTAGGTTTTTCAAATTAATTTTGAATTTCTTAAGATAAATCAAATTTACTTAGGTCCGGTTGCATCAATGTTACTTTGACTTTAAGCGAGACTTAAAATTCTATCTGTCTTGTTTTAAAGCTGAAAGAGAGGGAGAGATAGAAAGAATTTTAAGCCTCGCTTCAAGTCAACGTAACGTTGGTGCAACCGGGCCTTACTTGCTAACGATATTACTCATAAAAGTTACATCACTTAACATTTCAAATTAATAGTATGCGCATTCCCGCATTATCGGATAAAAGATATCATGTATGTCGCGTATGGCGTATCCATAAACACGAAGGTGGTTTACCTTGGTCATATAATAGAAAAACTGAGAAAAGCACAAAATTATACTCGCTATTATTCTCTATAATACAATATTTTATATATTTTCGAAAATACAATTGTTGATAAGTAAAATATTTTCTAGGTTACACTACAAAACTTCAATGTTTAATATACTTAATATTTATCAATATTTAATACATATGCATATTGCAACTATTTTTATTATTATACAATATAATGCTGCTTTATTATCTTATCTTAATAATTTATTTTTAATTTACGAAAAATTCGCATAGGTTTCAAAATACTTCAAGTATGTCTCTGCTGCATCGTATAGGTATTCTAGATGTTCCTAAACATTAAATAAAGTTTCTTAGTTGAATATATTATTTCAAGTTTCTTATAATTTTTCTGTATAGTAAAAATGAAGAATACAATTTTATCGATAAAATGTTTATCAATGTTTGTATCGATAAAATGTTTATCAATTTTATTAATTTTATTAATTTTTTTCTTTTTAAAATTATATTACCAAGGAATGAACAAAATCTGGTCTTGATCGTCTAACAGCTCGCACTGCTAAAGAAACATCGCATTCTCTTTCGACGGCCATTCGTTCTAGCAGGAAACTCAATGCTAGATAGAGACCACATCCAGTTACTCCGTCGCTGAAAGATTGTTATATATTTTTTAATATTTCGCAAAACATTGCTTGGGAAAAAATATATAATTAATTTTATATATATATA
>NW_017304758.1:3131695-3160423 GCF_001594115.1 Trachymyrmex septentrionalis
ATATATAATTTTTACTGGCAAAGTGTGACAGTAGGCCCATCGCCTCTCGCAATTCTCTCCGCAGCTTGCCAAAGGGTCACCATTGTTATAACCGGTGGTGGTGGTTGATCCTTTCCAGGTTTCCATTCCGTCAAACACAGTATAGTAACAAATTGTTCTCTCGAGGGTTTCTACGACAAAACATCATCAAGCTAAATAGATAGTGACAAATGGAAACTGTCGAATTGTCGTATCAAATTGATTTACCTCGGAATTATCAATGAGCAACAATTTTTGTGACGTATAATACTCCAACTCTACGACTTCTTTCATTATAATATTCAAATATGGAACTGGTTTAAACTCGCCGCTTGTAGGAGCAATGGCGCAGCAAGTCTGTAATTTCAAGGATGTATAATTGCATTTATAAACACAACTGCATTTATATAACTTAATTATTATAATTTTAATATGATATTTAATAATTTAAAAATATATGCGCAATTGCATAAACAAAATAAATCAGCTATGTATTATATTCTATAAATTATCTCAGTTAGGTGATTTATTTTGTTTACACAATGCGCATATATTTTTAAAAAATGAACAAAACAGTTGTTGTAATTATTTAGATTTATTTAGATTTTGATAAACTTTTGGTTTCATAAATATATATAATTTGTATTAATACGTAGAAAAAGACATACAGGATCCTGAAAATCAGGTGGCTGCAGCATTAGAATAAGTTCAACTTTAAACTCAGCGATCATTCGCCAAAAATCATTAATCGTTGATGGCATGGGAAGCTGTGAGGCTAGATATTGATTCTGAACTTTTACTCCGTCTACATAAACAGCGGATAAATAATCGCTGTCTTCGTCTGATGCTGGGTATCTTTTCAAATATATTCTACTGATCTTATCTACAAAAAATAAAATACATTTTTTCTAAACATTTCTGATATTTTCCACTATATCAAAAATTTATTGTTAACTATACAAAAACATTAATCTAATTTCTTGATTTACCATCATATAATTAGTAAAAATTTGTAATAAGCTTATGAAATAAAATCCTATATAATTAAAATACAAGCCTGAAATCAATTCCGGAAATCTATTTTTAACTCGATTATACTCCGACAATGACGGAGGAGATATGATTTGTCGTAAGGCTTCATCTTGCCATGCAGTATTCTGTAATCTAAGGGTCATAGAATAATCAATTTTTTGCAATATCCTAGTTTAAACAATTCAACAATAAACATAAATTGAAGTCGAGTTTTTAAGACATACCTTTGCTGTTGAAGCGGCAATTGTTTCTTTAACGCCTTGATTTGTGTTAGTAACATCTCATTACACGGCAATGTGGTTGGAATAGAAAGCAAACATTCCACTAATGCTAAATGCGCTAATAGGTATTGTTGTTTATTATCTACCATATTAGCTCTTTCGCTTCTGATGGATGCCGTTTCGGTGAAAACGTCAACCAGCTAAACAATTTTATTCAATAAAAATCATTATCATTCAATTTATGTTACTAATCCTAGTAACAATTTATTAGCGATATATTGATTAAATATTGAAGATATATTGAGCCAATGTTGAATCAATATTTGGGTAATACTATGCCAATAATTGTGCTACTGAAGTAAATATTGAAGTTAATTATTCACGCAAATAGCGTTATCGAAGCGATAAACAAGATATTATTACCCCTTCCGCCGCTGCTCGACGGAGACAAATGTCACACAAAATGATGGTCCCGGTTCTTCCCACGCCAGCACTGCAATGGACTACCACGGGTCCGATTCCAGTTGGTGTTGCCAACAATTTCTTCAAGTACGTGACTACGGAGTGCGTATATAATGGCACGCCATGGTCTGGCCAAGCCGTATAATGCAGATGTTCTATCTATGATTGATGCGTATTATTTAATAAAAATTATTGCGTCTAATATGCATAAAAAATGTTGGTACCTTACGAGTTTCCTCTCCACAAGTGACATTGAAAGTTCTAAAGCAATAATCAGCGAAGACATTGTGCTTCGCATTTAGCACAATGATGTCGCCGTATTTCTTCTTCTTACCAATATCTGGCCAGTATTGTTCGCATTTTTTCTAGAAAAAAACCATTGTTATTAAACTATTTATGCAAAACAATAATGATTTAATGAAAGCTTACTCTAAAAAGAACTTTACTTTTCCACTTTCAACCACATTTGCCAACATGCAAATAATAAGAACGTTTTCCTGCCAAATCATGCGCCAGAAGTCGATGACTGTGTTGGGTTTGGGTCCTTGTGTTGCTATATAGTGTTTATCCTTTTTATAACCCTTTTGGAATAATTAAATTTAATTAAATTTAAAAATTGTCATTAATGTTTTATATAAACAGAAATATTATTTATACGTCGAAACTGAAATACTTATGATTAATCAGAGCTTACGGTGATGTAATTAGCGTTGATGTAATCGGAGTGAGCGTCATCCGGAAGTTTCTTTAATATCACACGCGTTTCGTCATCTGTACAAATCAACACAAATAAGCGATATTAAGTCACTACTGCGCAAAACTATTCTATGGTCGACTTTTTACTTACACGCAATAAGATTTCCATATCGATTCTTAGATTTATTCTGCGGTAATTTCCCATAATCCCACGGTTTAGTTTGTCCTCTTGAAAATGTCTAAAAAAAAATTGCAAAATTATCTTATTGTATTATATTTTTGTAAATTGCGGTTATTATAGGAAGGAAATAATAAAGGAAATAATACGATTTTTCATAAATCGATAAAGATTTATATACAATTAAGATTTTGTATTATTTAATTCAATGTAGAAACGTGAAGTTTTCAAAACAATCGAGAAGGCAATTTAGTATAGTTCACAGAATTATAATCAAAATTAAAAACACACCTCGTATTGCTTATCGAGCAATCCTGATTGTATCGCCTGCCTGACATAATTTTCAAAATCTTTCACCTTCACTAATGATGTCATTTCCGCCTTCTCTTCGTTGTTATTTGCGGCGATAGGTACTTCCGGTATGATTGTCTGCGATAGAGATTGTCTGTCAGAAGAAGCTAGATTTTGCTTTGAATTTGATATCGAAGATTTTGTTTCTTGTTTGAAGTTTTCAATATTTTGCGACAGAATCATCTCATCTTGCATTAACTGTTCAGTTAATTTCTGCTTTTTCCTGTAAACAAAAATTACACGTTAAATTGCAATAGACATAAAATTAATCTGTATGGCATTGAATTTGATTTGTGGTATCAGCAGATGATTTTGTCTAAAGTGCTTACACGAGAAATATTAATAAATGGAAGTAACAGTATTACTTTGTCCTCTAAGAAGTGGAAAGATACTACCTTCGATACAAGTAAAAGGCTACGCCTGCCACAACAAGGAGTAATATAACAGGTATGAGCCACGCTTCATGATGCTTCGGTGGGACTTCACCAATAAGAACCGATCTTGAAAGCATGATGGACTCGGTGGATAAATTTCGTTCAGTTACGATAATCACTATTTCATAATATCCTTTAGATTTTAATGGGCAATTCTTTGCATTACCATAAACATAATTATCACCGACCGTGAATTGTTTGCCAGCGAACTCACTGGTCTGCCACAATTTGAAAGCAAAAATATTTCTAAATATACAGCATTTTAAAACTATATCATTTGTGTTAATATTGCAATTGTGATTTAAGTAATTGTGATTTAATCTTATTTTAATTAGTTATATAATATATACATAAAATAAGATTACAGCTATTAAAATTTATTTTTTTTAATCATGCATAAAATTCAAAACTATATTTTATATACATACAGAAGCTTCAGCAGCTAGCCATGCGATTTCGTTTATCTTTATGCCTGCTCGTGTTCGTAGTTTCTCAGGCATTTTCAAATATTGCTTGCAAGGATTATGGCCCTTTACTATGACGTACATCATGCTATCTTGAGTGTCGTTTATAACAAACGGTATATCTAATAAAATCGTAGAATCGAATTTGTCCTTCACGTCTAGGACGCCGTCAAAAGCTGCAGTTGAAGGCGTATGAACATCCACGAACTTTGTATTGCTGGATTTATTTTCAATTGTCACAGTTTGAATATAGATAGTGTATTGCGTTGACGGAAACAAATATAACTGTTTGCTGTAGTTACGCATGTATTGTGTCACCGGATATTCAAATATTTCGCCCATGAATGATCGAGAAAGGCGTCTTCTCAGATTTGAGGAGGTTTCTACTATTCGAATGCGAAAAGATTCAAGAGGCGCACCTGTCCTCCAAGGATGAAGCCATTTTAGATCAACCACGCTGTTGTTGTTGATTGTAAAGGTATAATTCCCAGGTGCATCCGGCGCTAAAATGTAATCTGATTGTAATATTTATTCGAAGCAATACTTAAATTAATTTACAATATTTTGGAAAAATTCGAAACTTAAATTAATTTACAATATATTCTGGAAAAATTCTAAGAAGATTAAATAATTATTTATTGCACATAATAAACATTGTTGCAATTATTTATTAAATTTGAAATTTTTTACTTGTATTATGAAGCATGTCGCGAGTCACAAAGACTGGATGGCCTGGCTCAGTAACGTCCATATTGTACGCGAAAACCTATAATACATATTTTTTATATGGCTTTTATATTCATTAGCTTATTTTTTATATTATGCCACAAAATTTATTTATGTTTACCAGAAGTATTGAAAAAGTGGATCTTAACATTATTTTACCTTAATCATTTGAGAAAATATGAACGGTTCGTGAATAACTTTACAAATATAATCGTCCCACAAGTCACAAAACTCATTGAATTGAACTTGAATATCTGAGCAATGTTTGTTATATGTGTTACATAACTGAACACCATAAACACGTAATTTTCCGTTGAGAGGTGGAAGCGGACTTCGCCATCTCAGATGTATCATTGCAGAATTTTGACGAGTATCAATCTCGACGACCTCTAAATTAGTTACTCTGGGCGGAGCTGTTATTTCAATTATATTATGATTACAAAAAAAATTATCAAAGTACTAATAATCAAATTTTACCTGTCGGTGGAGTTTCAAACTCAATTTTTTTATAAGCGGAGGCATTTTCTTTGCTCATAAATTCTCTTATTACGTATACTATTGCCATGTATTGTTCAAGACCGTTTAATTTCGGATCTAATCCACTCAAATCGATATAATTGCGGCTAGTCTGTTTGGTTATATTAAAGTATTTAACAGCATCACTAATGCCGTGTATTCTTATTCTGGCTTTCAGTGATCCCGAAATCGTTGTACAATCTTCGGGTGGACTCCATGACAGTTTCCAATTTTGCATTGTCAACTGACTAAATACCTCTGATGGGATCTCTATAAAACCGTTGATTCTTATTTTTTTTTGTAAGAAGCTTTTATACGTATACATATATGTAAAATACCAATATACAATTACTAAAAGTATTATTAATAATTAATAAACAAATAAACGAATTGATTGGCATTCTTTATCCGTAATATTAACAATAATTCTAGTAAATGATGTACGTATACCAGAATGTGCTGTTTTAAAGGTTGTCTCTGCGAACATGCTGAAATGTCGTGAATTATAAGCTCTGACCTGTGCGCTATAAGATCTATACGGATGTAAATCTCGAATTGTGATAGTTGGTATGTTTGTAATAGAATTTGTAATAGTATGATTAGTTGGTATAGATATTTTTAAGTTCTTACAACCAAAGTACTCTACAACCTAGAATTAATACAAAGCATAATTTACATAATAAATTAAAGCACATTTCAAAAAATCGAATGTTGAAATAGTTACAATTAAATGTTTGCATGCAATTTTAATAATTTTAAAATTGAATTGCGCTTGATATCGTGGTTTGATACTTCGAATACTTTAGAGTACTACACTAACAAATGTAAAATAAATCAGCTTGAGATACAAAATTGAGTAATTTTAATTGATTTTAATTGATAATCAATTTTCTTATCTGCATTTATTACCTTTAAGAATACTTCATATTTCTCTATTTTGCCGTTCGGTTCAAGTGGAGCTCTCCAAATCAGAATAAGTTCTGTATTAGCCGACAACATACTTTGAAGATCTGTCACTTTAGATGGGACTGTGAATTGTATTTATAAAATTTTATTTATAATTTATAAAGCATATTTGTACAACATAATACATATTTATATTGCAAAAATATACAAACTCTTTCTTTTGAAGTGAACTCACCGCCTTCAAGCGTATGAATTTCCTGGGAAAACTTATAATTTTTATGATATATATTCACTTCAAAAGAAGTGTATGACGGCAAGTATTTCAATTCGTATTCAAAAGATGTAGGTATTAAAGAACTGACTACCGTACTTGTATCTATTTTGTAAACTGTCAGATAATACCAACTTATCGGACATGAATATAATTGCTGTGATAAAAAAAAAACAAAAGTAAGTTTTATTTATTTCGAAATACTGTGATAAAATGTTTAAATGCAATATGCAAAGTTAAAAGAGATCTGAATCAAGTTTAACATAAAATATCTACATACTGTTGGATTGAGTTGCCAATTAATAGTGATGCTGTTTTCTTTCGGTGTTATGTTGAAATTTTCAACCGCTGCATGATAACGCAAAGAGTTATTGTAGAAAGTATTGTATTATTCATAAAAGTAAATAAAAAACTAAAATGATATTTTTATTACGAGTTTCACAGTAATAAAGACAGCTTTCCGACTATTAATTACTTAAGCAATAAGTTAATTTGAAATTTTTAAATTATTTTTAAATAATTTTGCATCATACAATGTATAATTAAATTTACTTCTATATAATAAAAATAATATACGTAATAATAATATAATAATTTTGATTTATTTAATTCCATTTATATAGAGTGTAATAATAAAGATAAAGGTTAAATAATTATTTACGAAATTAGCATTAATTAATTTTTAAATTAAATAAATATTGACTCACGATTGCATTTAGTTTCAGCTACTTCCCAATCACTATGTATTTTTATACCAGTAATATTCAGGATCAAACCGATATGATAAATAACACCGGGTTCCAAGTTCTCAAAATTTCCTGTAAGTTGTGTCATATTTCGAAATAACTCGTTCCATGGTTGCTCAATGTATTCAATATTTGTCTGTAAAAAATGTATCATAAAATTAAACTCTTCCTTTCACTTTATTATCGAATATACGATATCCAAATATTTGTATTGGTTGTAAATTTTGTTGTATTACTACTTAAATACTAATTCTTGTTTTAAGGAATTAAAAAAAAATAATACTTTAAAATATTTAAAATGTTACTCGAATGTCAAAAGAATAATGAATCGATATTTTATCATATTCGTCCTTCCATGTTATAGGAATAACGGTGTGAATAGTTGTCTCGCTTATCGAAATAATTGTAGGTTTATCGGGCTTGTCTACGCCTGTAAAATGATTGATTATTTGTATCTAATAATGATAGATATTGCTCAATTAACATAATATAAAAGCAGCATGCTATGTAAAAGATTATTACTTGTTTGACATAAAGGTGATATGTAAACTTTTTCGCTATTATTGTTGCAACCTTTACTACACTCTCCATTTGCTTTATTACATTGTTTATTGTAGAAACAAAAGCCACATGTCTTCATACAGCCATGACCATATGTATATGCGTCACAAGCTGAAAGATCAAAAATTAAATGTTTGAATATTTCGCAATACATAAAAATAAAAATAAAAAATGCTGATAACATTAGAAATTGTTTACATTCAGAACAACTCTCTCCCAAAAAACCTGGAGCACACGTGCAACCATCTTCAAAACAAAGTTCAGTCCCTTTGCAGTCAGAGTTACTACTTAGATGATGAGTACAAGAAAATAAACATTGCGGTCCAATCTTTCCTTCAGGACAATTTGTATCTGCTAAAACATTATTTTTATATTTTAAAATTTTTCCAACTTGTAGATTTAAAGATTTAGTAAATAAATAATTTTTCTAATTTATTATATTTTGAAGACTTAATAAATAAAATATATTATATTATTAATTTCAATTATATAACGTAAATAATAATTGTTAGTAAGTACCCAGATTTACGTCAAACTTGACGCGCGATAAATGATTAATGGTGGCATGTTCATCGTAAAATAATTTTTGACATGTCTCATTCGGCCAAAAATATTCAAGCTGGTTATTCCAATCTTGCCCAGAAATCATAAAACCCTCTCTCAAAGCTCCTAAAAAAAAAAAAAATAATAAATTAACTTATACGTACAAAACAAATTAACTTGTGGAAAGTCTTTGTAATGTTTGACGAACGTATAAAGTACGTAATTTAAAGTAGCAATAGAATTCCAAATACAATGAAAAACTAAAAAGTTAAAAGATTCTCACCGTTTTGAGAACATTGACGAACGTTCGCTATCGCCCACAACGGATTCGAACTGTATTTATTTAGTTTAGGAATCAATTTGATTATCATTTTACTGTCAGTATTATAATCGATTGCCGAAGAATTTATCTTGATTTTGACAGATTGCCACATAGGTAAGCCATGAATTGCTTTCGAGCCTTTTGCTGTTACTGTTACAAACACATTATTGTTGGTAAAATCATGCAAGATTATATTTGCTTCGCATTCGGCGCAGAGACCAATTAACAATTGTATGCACATTGTTCTGTTATTAAATTGGAAGACAGGACTTGTTAAAAGTGCATTCTCAACAGTTGTATGCAGAAAATCATCTGAAAAATACATTTGTGGATATAATTTTTCATTATTTGATGCTTGATTTAAAATACTTTTTACTGATAGAAATTTATTAGAAATCTGTTTACTTACATATATGGAATCGAAATAACATCGCTGTGACACTTCTAATAAACATATAATAATTATTGGAGGTAATGTTTGAAGGTCCTTCTTCGTCTACATATGTCATAATAATCTTATCAGTGTCATAAACAATTATTCTCCGTATCATAGAGTTCCATGTAATAACAAACGTTCGCCATTCACTTTCAGATAGTGGTTTATGCTGTATTAATTATTAATTTTAAATGCGGCATAAAGATCTTCCAACAAGTTTTGCGGATTTAGATTTGTGAAGATTCTGTTATTAGGATGATGTTGTAAATGGTAGGGGATAAAGATTTTAAAGTGATTAATTTTTTTATTTGGGATATGCAAAAACGTTTTTACTATATGTAAAGTAAAAAAGTATGATGGCTTTAAGTAGGAGAAACACAATATACACGCGCGCGCGCGTGTGTGTATTTACCTTAAAGGAAACTAATGGTTCCTTGCATTTCGAACCTGCTGCGGGAAATTCTCCGGGTAAAGGCACTCCCGTTGCGCATTTTCGTATAACAGACAATGTATTGTCCCAACCTCCTATTATAATCCAATAGCAAGAACCTTTGAGATAATTTGTATCGTTACAAATTAATATATGCGCGTTATGAGATGCACGAACCGAAAAAGAGAGTTTTACTTCAGCAGTAGGAAGTTTATTTACATACTCATAGGTATCTTGAAGATTTTTATACTCTTCAAATTCTGAAAATTTTAAGTGTATGTTGCTTAAAGCTATGTCAAAGTTATATTTTGTTTGTAACAGTTTATAATATATTCTATATATATATATATATATACTCTTTTGTCAAATGATAAAAGAGATGTTTACCTTCCCATCGTTGATCAAATACTGGACCCATAGGTGTTTTTAAAGAATTTGTAAGATACCAATCGTATTTAGTCCACGCCTTCAAGCAGCTTATGTTTGCGTTCATTTTGCAATTTATCGCATTATTATTAAATGCAATTATATCGCGAAACTCTGAAATAAAGATAAGTACATCTGTAATACATACATTGCCACAAATAAATTAATGTAAAAATATCTATTAAATGTTGTATGTAAAAAAATTTATTTAAAAGATATTGACTAAATTTTGATAAGAATCTTAGTATCTATGTAAAAGTACAAAAAATAACTTTTTTATGAAACACATAAATATTATATATTTTGTTCTGCAAATTATAAAATCGCAGTTTTGATTCGTAACTTACGTAAATTGTTTTTTTCAGCTTGATAATAATGCCAGATTAAGTTGTAGTTCCACACAAGAGCGCCGCCATCATCCTCTGAGAGACATCTCAATTTTATTTTGTCAGGCCTTGTAGATAACAATGGTCCGCGCAATACAATTACTTTTCCAAAAATATGTAGCACATGACCCGCGAAAATAAAGAACATTACCGCATCCATCGTTGTTTTTCTCATTATCAACGAAAACATAAGTGCTTTATAAGTTTAAACAATTATTGAAGTGGAAGTAAATAAAGCAATTTTAATGTAACAAATAAATATTATATATCTAATTAATTAAGATATTTTACATTGTGTCACTTTAAAAAAATTTGTGCCGAGTTGGATTTAATGGAATAACAATCTTGTCCATCGAATACATTTAAATAAAACCTGCGTGATCAAGTCACTGTTTTTTATAAAAAAAATAATAGCTTGCACTTCAGTGCAATTCAGCATAACAATTTGATTTAAACGATAGATTAATAAGAGAATTAAATTTTTATTGAAGTATATGATCCGTTTTTCACAATCCAGACTGTTGGACGACAATAACTGGTAGAAAGGAACTCGACTTCCTTCTATAAATCCGCGATAACAGATTCCGTATCTACTAAATGTGTCTGACACATCAGGAAATGACGATTCTACAGGATGTACATATATCATTTTTATATTATATTAGAATAAATCAAATAATATTATGAATTAATTTTTCTACATTACATAATTTAAAACAAGGTAAATGTAATAATACATACTTAATAAAGGTTTATAATTTATGAAATAGCATGTTTTTAATAATAACAAAATTACATATAATGACTAAACATAATATGTTTATATTATTATATATAAATATGTATTTACTTATATTAATTTTTCTTTCTGTAAATATTTTGAAAGATATTTCGTTTTCTTCGTGGTCGAACAGTAGAGTTGCATAAATTATAAAACTTTTAGAAATTTATAACTTGCTACAAAAATTTTATAAATAATAATTATTATAAATAAATAAATCCATTTCGTTGGAACATTAAAGGACAGTATAATAAAATTGTATTTAAATATTCTTCGAAATTTTATTATCATACAGTATATTTTCACATAATTTTTATTTTCTACAAAATATTTCATACAAAATAGTAATTTTTATAAAAAATAAGTCATTTCCTATATCTCCAATTTGAAATTTTTGTACGTAAAGATGATGTCATGATTTGATGATGTCATTTATAAAGCTGCCTAATACGTTATATATAATATAATAATATAAAGTACATATAAAAGTACACATGATTTATTTTAAATGTAATAATTTTTGAACAATTTGTGTCTACGAGAATATAAGAATCACAATTGTACGTATTCACGTAAATAAGCAAAATTTTAAAGAATTTATGAATTTCAATAGATTAAAATTATAATTTATAAAGCATGAGCAACGGTCCTTATAAACAATGGTATTTAACAGTACTTATAAGAGCATGAGCAATGGTCTTTATAAGCAATATTGTTTAACAGTATTTATAAACGATAATGATCTAGGTTTTATACATTTTAAATTTTTTACTGAGATCTCATTGTGTACATACATATATTTGATTGAACAGAAGATTAATTTTTAAATTTTCAAGATTAGAAGAAAATTTGTTAATTTCAATGAACATTTTTTTGGAAAATGTCATATGTTTTTTCATTTGTAGCACAACTTCCTGAAGTGTACTCTTAATAAATACTCTTTGAACAACTTATTTCATCTCGATATTTATATAAAATGATATTTTTCAATTATAATAGATACGTGGCAAGAATGTTTATACTCGTATATGATTAAACTACCTTATAGTAGAGCATTTTTTTACATATCCTCTTTCATAAGAACAATGTTAAAGTAAATTTGGTTATTGTTATATTTTTAACAGTTGCCAGAATTAAGGCTTAAGGAGAGAACCGTGGGATCCAAGAATGTACTCGTCTATGACGTCCGAGATTGCATTTTGGTTTCAGAAGAGCCAACAAGGCCAAAGCAGCGCCTAAAACCGACACACCGCATAAAGCGCCTGCAGTGATGTCGTGAAGAGGTGTACCATCCTTTGGGGATTTAGCTGCAAGTAACAAAAGACCAGCACAACTCAATGCCGACAGTCCAGCTAGGCCGAGTCCTGTCCAGGTTCTTCGCAGACTTCTGCATGCGCCTGCTAAAGCGCAGCAGGCACCGCAACCGACTGCACTGTCAAAGTAGTATCTAAAAACAATATTTTTCTATTAAAAATGTCGATTATGAAATTATTTATGTATATAAAACACATGCTTCTAAAATATTCTAATTATTATATCTGAATAAAATTGATATCAAACATTAGAATTTTTATTCGAAAAGTTCTCTTTTTAAAAAATAATAAGTACTTATAAGATAAAACATCAGAAATTATTATATTGAAAATGATTATTATCTTTAGAATTTATATTTCAAGTTTACGCATCTTTTTACGCATTTTTTTGCGCTCAATTCTCATTAATTATTTAATAAGTTTATTTTAAATTTTCAAGAGTTAATTTATTGAAGTCAGAAAACATCTTTTATACCTTCTTCCTTGCGACCAGGACAGGTACAAGGCAAGGCCGCATGTGAGGAGACCGACTAATATGAGAAGTATTGGTGCGCTTTTTCTATCACTTTTTTCCATGCCGCTCGCCAGAGTCGTATTCGCGTCGCTATTCGGTGGAGATAATGGTGGTACCTAATACGAGAAAATCTTTTTGTTAAACTAATGATTATTTCTTTTTATTTCTGTTGTATCATTATCTGCTTAGTATCACTTACGACGGCGGTTCGAGCTAAAAATGCGCTTTCTACACTTTGATAATTTTTCTTATCAGCGGGTACCATCTGATATTTGGGCGAACCGGACATCATCGGCATGGACTCGAGGCCATTTTCTGTATAAGCATAGCGAGGTGGCGGCTCATGAGTCATATTCATTAAATCGACTGGGGCAGTGCCAACATAACGAAGCCGACCACAATTATTGGCTGGACAAAGGTCCTGCTGTCGGGACGAGTTCTCCAGCAGAGGAAGACATCTGCGAGCTGATGATTCCTTATTAGGTGTCGAAGTCTGAGGTCCTATGGGCGAGAAGACTCGCTGAGGTGTGTTTTGAGGAGTTGTGCGCGTTGGACTAAAAGTGCGACCTGATAAAAGTAACAGAAATAAAACTTTTATTTTAATAATTAAAAAAAATGTTTAAAAATTAAATAATATGAAATATGATCAACAACTTAATAAAAGTACGGTATCTGAAGAAATTATAGATATTTTTTAAGTGTATTTCTCTAAAATTTTGTACTCTCTGTCTTTTGACGAATTGAATCAAAGTTTAATTTATACAATATTTATTTATTATTGTGTCGTAAAAAGATTATATATTATTATATTATGTGAATCGAAAAGAACAATACAATAATAAATTTCAGACCATCTGGAGATCCGCCAGGAGTAAGTGCCCTTCGTTGCGGTGTGCTGATTTGATTGAATGATTGTTGCCTCTTCGGTGATAGTGTCCTCTCTTCGGATCTGGATCTCGGTTTTCTGGGTGTAGATAATATTTCATGTAGTTTCTGAGTAGCTAAATTATTCTTCGGTGACACCGAGAGTTCTTGCACGTTTCTCTCCGGAAGCGTCGGCGGAATCTCTTCTTGCAAAGGTACTCTGACGTAACGACCTGTTGCAAATTGTACAAATTTGAATAATAATTCATATATTAATAATTTATATATTAATAATATATCAATAATTTATATCAAATAATCGAATAATTTTTATTAAAGATGTTTTGATTGTATAATATTAACTAAAAGTATCAGTCAAGAAATCAGTCAAAAGAGTCAGTTTTAGTAAATACGCTTTGAAATCAATTGCGAAAAATTAAACAAGTAATTTGGCTTATGCAGCTTAACGACTATCATATTTTGTTGTAGTTTTAGATAAATAACTCTTTTAAATGAGTAAGTGGATCCAAATAAAGTTTTGCACAAATGTTTATTAGCATTTTATGATACGAGTATATAAAGAAATTTAATTTAATTTGTAATACTACTTTCTTATCAAATTTATAAGTAAATACTGCAACATGCAATTTTACATAAGAATCAAGGAAAAAGCAATAAAATTAAATAATTTTAAAATTAATAAAAGAATTGTACTCAAAATTTATACAGATACTCAGAGATGTAATAATGCAATCTATGAATTATATATATTTTTTGTAATACTTTGAGATGTGACGTATTCTTAAATAACCGATGACAAACACGAAGAAAGGCTCTTATATTTCTGAAACTGAAGCTAAAGATTGAATGATTACCCTGCGGAGTGTTGATATGTCGAGGTGGCGATTTTGCATTACTCCATCGCGAGTTGTTTTCTTGATAATCTTGATCACCCGGTATAACAGCGTATCTACCGGCATTGCTACGACACGTCCGCGTCTGCGGCCCTCCTCGATCGTCTTGGTTGGTCGCTGGCGCGGAACGTTGTTGCACCTGCTGGTGTGGAATGAACTCGTACCTCGACGAGTTCCTGCGCGGTAACTGGCTCCTCTCCGCCTCGTCCTGCTCTATGTATTCGTATCTTGAAGACTGGTTGTAAGTCACGCGAGATTCCTCCACCGGAAGACTGGCGTATCTCTTGTGCGTGGGGGCTCTGTTACCCTCCAGATAACAATACCGATCCCGCGACTCGCGGACGTCTAGCGTTGTCTCCGTCGGAGCTTGGAAGGCCGGATTGCTCTGACCCGCGACGTGACATTGCAATTGCAACGGCGGCGGAGGCGGCGGCAAATCGTCGCTTCCTTGAAATTGCTGTGGCGGTGGCGGTAGGTCGTTAACATGATCGTCCGGGATGTACTCCGATTGACGGCAAAACGACGGATTCGTGTAGCAATGCACCGGCACCGATTCAGGTGGCTGAGCCATGATCGCTGTAGCTATCTCATCGAACGACGTGTATTTCGCTTTTCGATAAAAAAAGAAAAATAGACATTTTTTGCGATGCAATCTTCGCAATGAGCGTTTGGGAAACTTAGAAGATAAGAATGATTGTAAATAATTAAAAAAAAAAATGGTCAAAATGAAGAAAAGAAAGAAAATGAGAATGAAAAAAATGATTAAGAAAAGAAGATGATTAAAAATTAAGTCGTGCTAGTATGATTCTAATGAATAAATCTGGCATTAACTCGTAGAGATAAATTGAGAGTTAAATGGTTAAATCTGAGATCTTATTAGCTAAATAAGTAGTACGTTTAACAAGATCTGAATAACTACTTGGCAAATTTTTACTGCCGCTAGTTCCGTTTAAATAAAATGTTCTCTAAATTCAAGTGCAAAACATGATAAGAATTAATAAATATTTTGCTTAGCAAATTTCATTTATAATAATTGATTCGAACTTTTTGCGAACAACTTTTAAAATATTGAATATTTAGAAGTAATCACAGGCGTGTTAGATCTTCAAGATTTATAAACTGAATTATTAAATACCATGTAGCACTGATAAATCTCACTGATATTGTTGACAATCTTTTTTACGATCACAATTTAATCTCTTTTGCGAACACGCACAAATTAATGAGTCTTCTAAGCACTGTTATTAACTAGAAATCAGTATAAACATCCAAAATCGCTAGGATTTAAGATCGATTGACGAGTATAACTAGCATACTACTGACATAAATAGGAGATTGCCAAGTCTCCAATGCGAAATTCACTATTTGGATTGATGGCGAGTCAATTTCGCATATTAATTTGCAAATTTTTTTACACATCTTATACATAAATTTCAAAAAATGGTGGTACACATCGAATTTCTAATATGTCCCTTTTCTATCTTAACAATTAAATGGCATTAACACAAACACACCAATTTTGAAGTAATCACTCGATTTCTTCGAAGAACACGGCCATTAAATTAGGATTATAATATGTACCGAAATAATGATGAATTTTTAGTAATGTCGCTTATATAAGAATGCGTTTGCAGTTTTTTGACTGAAGTTAATAATAAATTTTTAATTTCTAATCTTAATTTAAAAAATAAAGATTAACTCTTTGTGAACAGAATGCAATATGTTGGCGCTTAAAAGTGTTCGCCAAGGATGCGCACTTTCATTCTCTACGCGATGTGCTCACGACCGTTGCCTTCGTTAAACTGTCTCGCAAGTTCCCTTAACAGCAGATGCGCAAAGGGCGTTTCTCCATGCGTTCCCTCGTATCTGCGCGTATATATGCGACTGCTCGGGGGGTTGTCACGGAGGGGTTTCACGTAATACGGGCCCGGTGTCCCTTCATAGAGTGGGGGCCCTTCAACTATAATATACTTCGCCCAGGGTTTCGACCGTTGCTTCTGTTGTTCGAGCAACTTTTTTGATGATGCAATTTAAACTTTAAATGCCTGCCAAAGAATGCGCTTATCATTGGACTAAATTATGAGATTTTCTCGATTTAATATAAATATTTACGCATAATCCATGATGTTCTTGAACATTCTGTCAAATAATCATTCGCTTCTTATAGTAAATACATTAAAAAAATGTTTGAAGACAACAAACATAGTTTTCTTTCCAGTAGTAAGTACAAACGTTTAAACATAACATGCATTTTTTTTCAAAAAGGAAATAAAAAATTTTGAAAGAAACGATGTTAAAAATAAACATTGTACTATTGTGTCGCACTAATTATTTATTATGTTCTTATGGATTTAATATCTATTGTTTTCATACTTCAAATTACTTTATCTTAATTTTCATTTTTTAATATATACATAATATAAAAACATTTTTTATTTTATAGTAAAGGTATAATAATATGCTTGTATAAAATAAAAAACAACTTAGATTGCTGGAAAGAACTCAGAGTGAGGATACCATAGTTGATTTTCTGGGCAGCTGCCACGACCGTTGAGACGCGTGCCCCGATAGAGTAACAGCTGCTCCAACACAAATGCATTTCGGTCGCAAACACGTTGTATGCCTTGCTCGCTCTTACCGAGTATCGAGTATATGTCTCGTACACTTAGGCGTACCGGCCCATTAACGGCCAAAAAGTCACTTTAATAAAAGAATTCGAAATTCGGCGCGCTTGGCCCGTACGACGAAAACGCCAAAAGTACGCATTTCGGGCATTTCGAGACATTTTTACAAATGAACGTTCACGTGAAAGTACAGAGAAAACGAAGAGATATCACAAGAGAAACCAGATCAATCTTCTGATCGACATATTTTCACGCTCGAACTGTTAATCAAATTGTTTTGCGACTTACGGTAGATGACTTCAGATTTCTTTCATCAAACATTTATCCAAGTAAAACGCAAAAGTCATAATAGTCATCATGATCTTATTTATCATTTATAAGTTTACTTATAAGTAACTAATAAAGTCATGATGACGTTTTCTGATATTATTATAATTCTGTATTTTATCTGGTCTTTGCTTTTTAAAGAAATTTGAAAATTTCTAGAGGCTCTTTATTTTCACATAAATTTTTCGTGTTAATGACGCATGAGAAACAATAGTTGATGAGCTTACTTTCTATATTTACATCTTTAAATAAATCTAGATATATATGTGACTATTTATTAATTATTTCTTGTGATTGTCATATATTTTCAAATCTATGAAATGCGATGCTAGATATTATATCGCTTATTTCAATTAATAATGCCAAGCAAAGCAAGCAACAACGTCTAACTATATCTCTAATCCACGTCTTCCGACTTGTTCCACATGGAACAAATCATGCATTGATCTCTCGTGATTATCTCTCCATGTGTACGGAGTCACGCACTAGAATTATTTGATTTTTTGCAAATCTTTCTAAAACGCGACTTCGTCCGCTTGAACGAGTTTGCGGTTCAATCGATGTTACAGGAAGTTCGATATCTCCAGTGCCAACGTTCGATTTTCTCGAAAGCGCTTCATAATTTTTGCATAAATAATTTATTGACGGCAGAACGATTTTGCTGTAGCATCGTGAAAGTCCTCTCTTTCCTTTAATTTAATAGATTGTTGCGATCCGTTGAGATACCGTTATGGTGAATTGTGCAAATTTATTTGCCGCAGCTTTATTAAACTATACTTTCTCGATCGTCGTTTTAATTATACAGCGACATTAATAACAATAATCCTGTTAGGATCAGTTAAGCAATCGCATTAGGTAATCTTAGTCCTTATCCAGTCATGATTATTATCGTGAAGAAACGTTGAAGAAATTTTGAAGAGACATGGTACGATTTTATCTCTTATATTCTATATACTTTTAGTTAAGGTTATGCATCAGACAGAAATTTATGATGCTTACATAATAAAGAATATATTTATAACTAGTTTCACTATAATAGAAAATCAGTAATTTTTAATAATTAAATTGACTATGATAAAATTTCTTTGTAATTAAAAGCGATAAATATTAACTCAAATCATCGTTCTAACTTAGGAAATTATTATTAACAATCATGATGGTCAATTTGGTTATAATAAATGACCTCGATATCTAAAATAATTTTAATAGAAACTGTTTTTGCAGTTTTCATTTCTTGACTTATTTGATCATAAAACGAAAGCATCAAATTGAAAAAATATAATTCTTTCATATTTATTATAATTTAACGAAATAGTAACAATTAAAAGATTCTGTACCGTTTCTTCATTGTTTTACGCATTTCTATGGGAATTCTGTCGCAATGTAATCTGCAGATGATCCATCGAAAAGGTCGTATATTGAACTCACATGTTTCTGCAGCTAACAATAAAGGTTGGCTCATGCGCTAAGATCCTGGGATACGTTTGCTCTCTGAGAAGTTATCTTCGATTATAACGGGACTTTCACACCAAGTGGAAGGGTTTTCGTGAGAGACAAGTAAAGTGATTATTATTCCAAAAAGTTCATCAAATCATACTTGAATACATAGATTTTCGCTATGATAATGTATTAACATTTTGTTCTTTTTTTTTTTTTTATTAAAACATTCAACTATACAACAAAGAAATTTCATTACTTAAAAAGTAATTATTTTTATATTTTCCTTCTGTTTTTTATTCATGCTTCCATTGTTTTTTCTTGCATATTTGCATGTATAACAATGTAATATATGATAAAGAGAAAATGCAAGATAATATCTATCTCTCATTGCCAAGATCGTTTTGCCGCGCAAGTATGAGACGTCGATGATGTGAACAGAATTTAATGCTAGTCAAAGGTACGCTTATCCGACGTTGTTCTATGTTGTCCCTTTCACTGCAAGTCGGTTGCGTGGGAGGCTCGTTCAGTATTTCATAGCAATTTCAACGAAGACTAGTCTTCGTAGTTCAGTCATTACTCGAGTACCGCGCGCGAGTGATCGTTTATCAAGCTGAGTTCAATGCTATCGAAATACAATATCCAAAAGTGCGTTCTCTAAAAGTTGATTGAACCGAAATTAATTCTTGACACGAAAAAAGTACGTGATCCATATACTATCATCAGTATACATTTTGTAGACAAATTTGCTAATAAAAAATAAAATTTGTAAAATTTAATTATTACTTATGTAATATCATATTTTTGTTAGATATGCATTTTCACATTTGTATGTTTATGAACATAAAGTTGATATAAAATTAATATAATACAAATTAACGTATAAATATTTAATTATCTCATAATGTTTATAAAAAATGTTTTGTGTGGTATGTTAATAAGATTAATCTTTTTTATTAAGAAGGTTACATAATCGATTATTACATGTAGTAAATGTTGAAAAATAATTTAGATTTTTAAACTTTGATAGCAAAATTAATATTATTAGGATTAAATAATATTTATAAAATTTAATATAATTAGAAATAGTGTAATTTTCAAAAATTTAATATTTAATTTCTTAAATTTTATACAATATTATAATAACATTGAAATAAAAAAGAACTTTACATTTTTATACATACAATTTTTATACAGTTCATTCTTGTTACATGTTTGAATTATTTATCTTGAAAACACATTCATTATTCGTCAGAAATTTCACCGAAGATTCACACGGATTGACGTGCTAATTCGACATAAAAACGAATACCAAAGAAACAAGAGCACACTTGCAACATCTCGTAATCAGTTACATAATACTAGCACGAGAAAAAAGTAAAAGATCGACGGTAACGACACGTCTAATCCTTTAACTGAGTCGGTTTACAATAAATATAAACCAAATTACAAGATAAAAACTGGTTTTGGATTAATTTAGTTGCACAATTCTGGAATAAATTCTTTACTTGAATGTTACTTCAATTACCGCGTACAATTTCCTTTTCTCATCTTCAATCTCACGTTAGTCTATACAGCTGTATTACTGTTTTAGAAATAACGTAAAAAATATCAATTTTGAAATATGTTCATTCAACGAAATCTTATTCTTTTACTTCACTTATGACAGAAATGTTTATTATGATGTGAGCTCCGTGTTGCGCGAGACTGGCTGCAGTCAGTCATGAGCGAACGATTGTTATTCATAGATTGCGTAAAACTTCTATCTTACAAACTCGCGGCGCATGGAGGAAAATCTGCGGAGATCGACGAAGACTTCAATTAAGTAAAAAAGCGGTTACTATAATTGGCCGGTTATTCTTGATAGCAACGCGGAAGTAGATGCAACTTCGTTTATTATACAAAAACGTTGACTTTGCCCGTTATAAACGTTCCCGATTTGATCTTGTTTCAAATTTGATTACATGTCCGGTATAATCATAAATGACTGTAAGATCATTGCGATCGCGCATCGTGACTCATTTGATTATTCATACTCGTTTGCGTAATTTTCTAACTTTATTATCTGCTTTCCAATCAATTAAATTACTAGTTTTCGTTGCGCTTGGTACATATACATAATTTCTTATATTGCTTATATAATAATAAAAATAAATTAATATATAAATAAAAAAATGTGGAAATATTAAAATGTCATTCAGAGAGACATTGTATTATTTTAGCTTTTAAATTAATAAAAATTATAATGAACAATAAGAGAATTGTTTTTATATAATGTTTTATATTAAAAAATCTGTATATATTAAGTTATACATTTTTTATGTTTACATGTAACATTTTAATTTGTAAATACATTTATAAAATATTTTATCTTTTGATGATTCTTTTATTATACATATTTTGTAACACAGCAAATATTTACTACATTTTATTAATTTTTTTTATTTGACAGTGCAAGCAGGGAAAAAACATTTTACACACCACTTGAATCTATACTTCTGTGACACCGGATGACTTTTATGGAAATATAAACTTTTAAAAATATGAGTGAGAGAGACAATGGACTGTGCAAACTTGTCATGAATTGAGTTTATCTCGAACAAATATGCCAAATACATACTTAACGTAATTTTTTCTCTCAATCGGATCCATCGAATTAAATTGTTATGCAATTAAGTGTAATCGCAATTTAAGAAGACAATGACGGAGAACGTATACGTTATCAAAGTGAAAACAAAACCACCGCTGTCGTCTCTGTATCCATCAGAACGTCGTTATTCAGCGTCAACAGTCGGCGGACTGTCCTTGGTCCACTTCGGTCTCGGAACGCTGTCCCTCCTCCTGGGCACTCTCGCCTTGTCCTTGCAGGGCCCGATTTTGTTTGTTGCATGCCTGGTGCCATTCGTGACTGGTCTCCTCGCTTGGCGACGTTGGTACATCGACCGGAACATCGCTATTTTCTTCTACGGTAACCTCTTCTCCCTGGTAGCGGCGATCCTCTGCTTCATCGTCACGATCTTCGACGTTGCGGCAGCTTCCAACAGCACCAATGGATTTGTGTGGCCGCTGAAGAAAATCCTTGATGCTCCGCATTATTCTCCTAATCCTGCCAAGGATCTCACAAATGATACTTACACGGATATTATGTCGACCGAGGATCATTCATTCAACTTTACTGAAGATTATGACTTTTTGAAGATTAACGATTCTAGTAAATTACCTCTTACATTCAAATCTCCCAGCATCGAGTTCAACACATCAGACTTTCATATTAACGCTAAAAATCACAATGATCCCACGGAAGCGTCGTTCATGTTTGAAGAAAGGATGATGATATCCAGAGAAATTTTCCAGAATAAAAACACAGTGAACATTACAGAAAGATCAATGAATTTGACGAAGGAAAAAACTGAGACCTTCCGGCACAGCCATTTTGAGAGCTCCATGCATGCCAGAATGCTGCTGACTTTAAACGTCTTGATGGCTTCTCTTTTGGAGATCTTCTGGTCGCTGCTAAGCGCAAAGATTGCGTTTTGCGGAATGATGAATCAATTGCCGGAGAACGGTAATGTCATTGTCAAATCAAAGACGTCGAGATTGCCACTGCAAAAGAGAAAACCTCCAGCACCCAAACCGGACATCTTGGATCACGATCGCCGGCTGTCAGAAGCTCTTCAGAATTTGCAAGGACTCGCTGATAATAGTATCGGTCCGCGATTACCATTACCGGAATCTAATAGAGAATTTAGGGAAAGAGTTGAGAGATTCTTAGAAAATCAAGCAACGGAGAGAGTTGTTGAAGGTGCTTGAAACTAACAATTTCAAAATGGACTCTAATTTTGATAGATTTTTCATAAAAATCTTAAAACATTTATAAAATTTTTCATTCGTCTTTTTTTCATGATGTTAGTATGATTTATTACTTTAGAATCTAGAAATATTTTGTAACATTCTTATTAAATATTTTTTTAATTGAATCGGTGAAAAAATCAAAGATCAAATTCTATAGCTTGCTTAGATACTTTATTTATTTTGAATTATGTTAAACAGTAATTATCTTTCTTCTTTATATATCTTCTTTATATACGAGTATTAAACAATATCAGATAATTGAAATAAAACAATTTCGAAAACATTGAAATCAACTTTCTGCTGGCAACATTATGGAATTTTAAATAGGAATAATAAAGGCTCCAAGAATAAATTAAAATAAAATAAAAAAAAAATAATCCAACCCCGATAGGACAACATTTATGAAATTATTTGATACAATCTTACATAAAACTCATTGCTGTTGGAAAATTAATACACATTGACTATTAAAAAATTTTTTCTTATCGCTTTTTAAATTTAATTTGATGGCCACTCAAAAATCTCATCAAAAAAGCTTTTATATTTTGGTAGGATGTAGCACTAATTTTTTCAAATCTTGAATTTTGTGAGTCCTGGACTCATGCCCTTTCTACATTTGCCGATTTAATTATTACAGATTTTTAATTTTAATTACTACAGATAAAATACTATATCGATCTCAGTTTCTTCTAGCGTATATCTTGTTACTAATTAATTCATTTCTTTTGTGACGCAGATATGTACATACATTTCACTTTTAATTGATAGAAACATAAAGTAGTAATCATAATATATATCCTCCTTATTGTATGTACAATATTAAAATAACAAACTAAATTTTGATTATAGATATGTGATAGTGCTGTATTCAAACTAAATTGCACGACGATCGTAGTAGCAAGCAATGAAAACAATACGAATTATTTACTATTGCTTACTTGCTATAGCAAACTGCCGTCTATATTATCTTTCACAAATCGATTAATTAATATTGATTCATATTCACAAAAATAATTAATCGACTACATGTTCTGTAAACAGTTTGCAACTGGGTTTCAATCAAAAACAATTAAATGCCGTTTTTACAGGCATTATTAATTATTTACATAAGCTAATTTATTTAAAGCCGTTACTTTACCGCGATTATTAAATGATAATTATATGTATAAACAACATAAGCGTATCTTATTGAATTTCATACAAATGTGCTCGCAACTTGATTAATTAAGCGCTCCATCATACAGTACAAAAAGAATTTACGTGCACTGTGATACGAATCTCGTATACATATAACTGCTTAACAATCTGTAGCAAAAGTTTATAGCTTCTTTGGAATCTCTGACAGTATCTACGAAATTCCGTACGACTTACGATGCAATACAAAGTTACATTTTATTCTCATGTAAATAGAATTTCAATCATATTTAGAGAAAAAATAGCATTACAGATTCTATTTAATAATAGCTTTAGTAATACTGGTTAATTAACATATATAAAGCCGATTACACGATGTATTTAATAAGACTGCAACATTTCTCGACAAATATAAATTTTAACTCGTAAAACTTGCGTGTCTCACGATCTAAGAATCGAATTGAGAATGACATTACGTACCAAGTGTTGCCTTTAATTCATATACTCAATGTGAAAGTTTAATGACTTGTTACGATATATCAAACAATTCAATATTGGCCAACGAGGCTAGAAGTATTAGCTAAGGAAACTATTAACAATAGTAATATTACCTTGGAATCCGCATTCTTTTCGAACGTTTATTCGCGTGTATAAATTGGCGTTTGTGTTCGCCGATTTTCGTACTATATAGATTTGGATAATACAAAAGACATTGTACTTGCAGCGAACATTACAAAGAAATGTACTCTGAGATAAATATTATTTCTATTTTTATGATTTATACCTACATTTAACACAATGAGATTTCCGCTTTGGCTTATCACTGTATTTATTATATATCAAATAATTTTTTTGTAATATGAAGAACAAGCCATGATTTAAGGAGAGGATCATATCCGTCGTATTGTGTGCAGCGTTCTTCGCAAAATCATCCTTTATTCTTAATCATTGTCAAGTACATTGTTCGATGGTGCAACGGACTTACGGCTCGCGGTTCACCCTTAAGGTACACTTCATTATAAATTGCATTATAAGCTACTTCACTACACTCTGACTATGCTTTCGAATGATAAAATATGCATTTTATTCACGTCTTGACCGATAACGAAAATAGACAACCGACAAGTATTCTAGTAATCTAATTAGTTTGATCTTTCTATATTGTCCTTGGTCCACCTGAATTCTAAAGCGAATAATGTTTAAAGAATATTAAACAATAAGTAATTTATTAATAAGCATTGATAATGATAATCCTTACAGAGATTCACTTTAATACTGAAAGATGAAAAATTAATTACTTATTTTGAATATTGAAAGTACTGAACAATTATGCTTTTAATAATCAAAATAAATAATGAATTACTTTTATAAGGGAATATAGATTTCTAGAATTCATACATAAAATGAAAAATCCGCATAAAATTCTCAACCGAGGGAACAAATTGGAACGAAATATTTCAGTCGCGGATACCAAGTAAGATTAAGAAATAAACCAGAATTATGACAATGAAACAATTTATTAATCGCAAAAAATTAAATTCTCATTATAAATATTTCTTACGATTATGAACGTATCGTTGATATATCGGAGATAATCAACAATTATTTGAGATTTACAACTAACACCTAATTGGCAAGAGTAAAGCACACTTTTGTACATGGTATCTATCGTGTATCCAACAAACAAGAACAATTGTTGATTGATCGACGATTTTAATTCCAAACGCAATGGACTTAAAATTTCAGCAAATATCAGGTAAAAATACTTGTAGCGTGTATTACTACCAAGACAAATAAATAGTACGAAATAATAAACAAACGTCTAATAAAGCGAACGTCTTCTTAGTCATAAAATAGTCATACAGCGTTTGTTGGCGGATATATATTTTCAACAAACGATCCCCAACTAACTTTGTAACTAATTCTCCTTTTCATTTTCTCCCACTCGCCTTTAGTCAATCATCGCAAATAATTTCTCGATTATACTTAACACTCACTATTATTTATTACTACGAGCAGTACGAGCAACGTTAGCAAAAATACACAGAATTTGCCATGAATATTTCGTTCTACGAGATTAATATTTTTATTTAATACGTGATCATTTTTTAATATGAACACTCAAGTTTAACTTTGTTTTGTCCATTATGATCGTTGATGCACGCTTGATGCTCAATATAAGTTTTTATAATGCACATTTTATGCAGTTTCAATTGTTCACATTGTTCGTTAATCAAGGATTAGTATAAATTATCACTTGATCGTATTCTACTTTAATCACGTCTACTCTTCAATTGAAGAAGAAAATTTACACGTATATAAATTATATTAAACTGGCAAGCTTCTTACGAGAAAAATGAATGGCAGTTCATTCTCGTCGAAATCGAGATTAGCACTTGTGTTTAATGTTTGTATTATTTTTATCACTACAAATTATCACTAAAGTCTAGGTCTCATTATCATTGTGCTTTCTATGGCATCGATAGTTCATCGTCAATCACTTCGCGTAAAGAACGTTGAAATAAAAGTATTTATTTTAATATAAAGAGATGAGAATATCGTAGCATGTAATGTTTGTTTATATAATCAGTGTAATATATTTGAAATAAAGTTAATAATCATTAAATGACTATTTATGGAAAAAAATATTTGTGTCATGCATCACATCCATTACTACTTAATTTAAAGAGCGCGTAATGTTGTTATTAAATAAATCTTTTTAGCAATTCTTTATAGCAATTTTTTCGGAAGAAGAAAAATCGGTACGATATGAACTGGCACGCACATCGAGAGTATTTCACACTACGTTATTTAAACTTAGTGCATTAACTTTTTAATTAAATTCAACTACACATTTCAAAAGCAAATCTGTTATCAACCGACTAGGATCATATCTGTCCAATTCAAACTACTCTCTTCTTAATTTCTCTACTCTGTCAATTAAATTCAAAGGATTGAATCCCAGCAATTTCAGTCGCTTTGTTTACTTCAGAACAAGACCTACATACGATCGATTTAACTTGTTTACGGATCAGAAACTATTGTCGAGTATTTTCTTCGCTACTTTAATTTAATGATAAAGTATAATTTTCATATAACACTTCCTGGCAGGAAATTAATGTTTTATCGTTTTTGCTAAGAATCTTACAGGTCTAAGATCACACGTTCACCGGCCGGACGTTATCATCCGATTGCTGTTGCTCCCCGCTTTGCCAACCAGAGTCTAGAGTCGTCGAATCGCTCAAACAACACTGTGGCGTTTCCTCCTCCTGATTGTTCCTGTAATCCCTATAATCCCTTTCACGACCCCTTTCGTTTTCCTCTTCCCGAAAGTAACTGGAACTCGGCGGACCTTCCTGCTCCTCGTCATTTTTCGACCCGTAATAGGAATAGCGACCTTGCTGAATCACTTCATATTGCGCGTCAGGGGCGAGAAAAGGACCTCTCGCGTTTCTCGGTTCGTCGCTGTTCGCATAATTGTCACAGGGAATGTCGCCGTTGTCCGCAGGTAAAGGAAGAGGCAATCGAGATCTCTTCGATAGTTGACGCTTGCCCAGTCTAGTCGCCAGATAGTCTACGCTTTCCGGATGTTCTGCACCTGCAAAAAAATACAAGCATATCAAACACTTAAAAAAATGTTGTAAGAACCGTTTTAATCTTTGAAATCAATAATCTTTTTTATTACAACCTCAATAATTTAAAAATGAATAATTCTTTGAATTAAATTAACAGCTTCTAGGTAAATAAGAATATTTTTACAAGATATGTAATGATGAACAAGAAACACTTACTTACGGATTTATATTTAATGTAAAAAGTTTTAATTTAAATATAATAATTGTAAAAAGGATATTATAGTTCCTAGATGTATAAATGCCGAAGTAACGAGTTTAATTTAGAATTTTGACGATAAGAAATATTACACAATCTCGTCGCGGAAATAATAAGTACCTTCTTTTTCCACAGCTAGATCGTAAAAACTACTCTCGGGTCCGCAGCATGAGGACACGTCACCGAAATACAGTTCGCTCTCAGATTGTTTCGGGCCGGGATTAGTTTCTTGTTGAAACGCCCCATTTTCTACGCCCTTCAAAGGCTTTCTAGCTCTCCTACCTTTGATGGTTCCCTCGTTCCCGCCCTCAGGATCTGTGCTATTAGAGATCTCCTCGGCGTTCTCGTAATTATCGGAAGGACGTTTTGCAGGTCTCGGTCTATGATCTAAACATTTCAGAAAAATGCAACTTAATTTTTAATTTTTAATCAGAAATTAATGGATCATCGATTATATTTTTTATATATACATATATTTTTCTTCTCTTGATTAATTATTATATTATTTATTATTATATCAAATGTTCGTTTATAATAATTGACATCTTACCTTCGTTACTTTCAAAATTATCCATCCTCTTGGCAATTCTGGTTCTCGATTCGGTCATTTGCGGTCGTCTGGCAGGACTGTTAGGATCGCTGTACGGAGGTGGCGGTCCCCACAATGGCACTGGAGTTTCTAGAACGCTGTATGACGCGGTGCTCGGAGTGTATGGAGCACTCGGAGCATTTAAAACAGAATAAGGACCACTCGACTGCGAGTTAAAGACACTGTAAGGGCCGGTTCCGCTCTCCACATTGGTTTCCGTTGGTCGTGTTTGCGTGTGAAAACCATAATTTGAATCTGGACTCGGTGCTGGACCTCTTGATCTCGACCAAGGTAATCGCCATCTCCTATAAAAACAAAACGACATGTTAGCTCCTATTAATATAAAAATTAGAGTTTTTACATTCTAATTAAAATCAACTTTTGTCTAAATTTATCATACTTTACTCTTCTAATTCTTAATAT
>NW_017304758.1:3160523-3161455 GCF_001594115.1 Trachymyrmex septentrionalis
CTCTTTGACTCTCTATTTATTTAGTCGCCTAAATAATTAGAGAAACTTATTTGCAATTTTTCTTGATCCATTTTAAGATTTTTCTGAAAAATTTTTGTATGCTTCTAAAAATAAATTATATATTATATATTATGATAAAAGTATCGTCTTATCGATTATATAATATGTATATAATTACGATATTCTTCAAACGAGACTTCACAATCTGCGAACTGATTCGAGAGTTGTGTGCAATACCAATATAATTTTCTTTTACCTTTCTTTTTATCCTTTTCGCGTACTCTCGGAATCAATGCCAAACCAGACGGGTATCTCGTTGGATACAATGTTCAGAGAAATGTCTACTAGTGTCTATGTGTCTGGTGTATGTACTTTAAAACCAATTGACGTGCGTAGCCGCGCGTTTTATTGCCAGTTCATTCTATGGCGAATAAAAGTAAACTTCAAAGGGTGCGTCATTTATCACAATACATTCCCGAGACTCGAAAAGTGTTTCTGTAAATATTGGGAACTGAGAGAAATACCATTTTAATCACTAGGATATGTATCAACGAATTATAAAAATATCTAATACAATTAAAAATCCGCATGTATTTCTTTATTTATCATATTTTAAATGCTTGCACTTTATTTTTTTTTAAATAAAATTTACGAAATCTATTAGTTTTATTGGATATATACGCGTTAATCATTGTTAATAAATATTAAAATCAAATTAAAGGCTTATTGAATATAAACGTTTATTGAACATAGCTGCAAATTGGCCATTGATTATATGTAGCATATTAATAAAATAAAGACTTTTTTAATAATGTTGCATGTTTGCAATTTTTCAAGATTTTTAGTCGACATAAATTTTATTCTATACAAACGTTTATTAAAAAGAGAGACAATAATATCTATAGTTTATATATATATATATATATATGTGT
>NW_017304758.1:3161555-3166807 GCF_001594115.1 Trachymyrmex septentrionalis
TGGCGCCATATCAGGATTCGGTGTGTACAGATTTCCAGGTGTTTGGGCCCACCACGGATTCGCACCTCCGCAATCGTTACAGCATCCGCAGGACCCAGCCGGCGGTCCCACGGTGCTGCCTTGGCCGTACAATGATCTGCATCTCAGCTCCAACTGCTCCCAGTACATCTTCTTCTTCTCGTGGCTCAACAATTGATATACCAGCATGCACGAGAATATGCAGGCCAATATACCGGCCACCGAGACGCCGAAAAGGGCCCTCAGGCAATCTGACAATGCGCCGTGCACCGCTTCGCAGTGAGGAGTCCCCTCGAAAAGCACACCAGGATCTCCCTTCGATTGCGGCGCGCCGTAACATGTGCATGATCTGTGTGAATCATCGCATCAAAACTTCATATTAATATCTGCACTTTTCATTTGGAAAACAAACAATATCCTAGTGAACAAAGTTCTCATAATATCTCATACCTTTTGAAAAATTTGTCATATTTTAAATTTATTAAAGTTTCTTTAAACTGTTAACTTTTAACTGTTTTCAACTTTTTCAGATTTTAGAAGTTTCTTCAAAAATTATAGAATGTGAGAAAATTAAAAAATCTTAGAATATTTTAGAATTCATACATATAAAGAATTTTGAAAAAGATATCTGTGTAGATTTCTCAGAACATTGACAAGTGTTTCAAACATTATACATTATATTTACAAAAATTATACAGAAAGAGTCTTGAAACATTCTAAAATTTACATAAAAATTCTAAAAATTATGTGAAGAGTTTTGAGAAAAATTTTAATCAAGGTATTCTTATGTAATATATTTAAAGCAAATGGGTAAATTAAGAAAGATTTATTTTATTATCCAACATATTCGCGCGCGAGAGAGAGAGAGAGAGAGAGAGAGAGAAAGATTTCGACTATATAGCAGGGACGATTGAATTTCATATAATGAGACGAAACATTATTATCATCACAAACTATACGGCTGTTTCATAATGATGGAGAGGCGTTTTGCCACTTTATGGCACCGTAATTTCTTCTGAGATATATAAACGAGAGAAAGATATACATACCTCGCGCGCGCAGTATAAACGCACTCGCGAAGGTTCTGCAATCGAGACATGTGAATTACCGTAGTTGTGACGGTGACGAGCACGCACACCAGCGCGCACACCACTCCCACAGAACCGCAGACTTTCATCTGCAAAAGTTATAAACCCAGTTTAATAACAGAACTGTCAGCGGCAATGACGGCTTTCCTGTGGGGACGAAAAGTTTACGCGGCAAACTTACTAGAAGTCCGTATCTGTGCTTTCGTCTAGCTAATAGCATTGTGAAGAAACCCATCAGGATCAACTGAAACGACAAATTAATTATTCATCAAGTTATATCGTCAAATTATTAAATTACTGTGCGATTCAAATATTACTTTCACCGTCGTAATTGAACAGATGAAGCAATTATTTATACGCATTATACAGATTCGCTGCGCGAAAGCTCATAAAATTAAAAGGAATTAGCCACGTACATAAAATTATGCCAGCAGCATAAAAAACTTGGCAGCTTGAAGTTAATTTACTCAATGTTGTTTACTCAAAGCCGTTGCTTGATGCATTTAATATTTTTGCGTACGACCATTAGAATGCGTAGCACGTTAAGATCGATGCATTTCGCAATACGACCGGATTGATTCTTGTCTCTCACCATAATTCCGGGAATGTAAGACGGCACGGTCTCGAAGAGCGCTAAACTGTCCGTGTGGGCCGAAAGGATTGCGTGCACCGCCAAAAAAAGGCTGCCGACTGCCGCGCTCAATCCGCCACAGAGATAGCAAAGGACAACGTACTTCTTGCAGCAACCACCTTCGCCAGTGTGACCTGCAAAATCGCGATCCATGAAATTCTAATCGCTCCAGTAAAAAACCTTGCGCGTGCATGGGGTACTGATATTTTGATAACTAATTCAAGATTACGACGACTTGATCTAAATCCATTTACTAATGTGATTGTCGCTACTTTCTCTCTTCCTAAAAATTTAACAATTTAATTTACTTTAAATTCACTTAATTCAATTTAATTCACTTAACCCTCTGTCCGTATTTTACTGCCCTTTTTTAAAACCCAGATCTTTTTATCCAACCCAAGTTTTTTTTACTGTTCTAGGTTTTCAAAAAGTGCAGACAAATTCAGGGTTACTTTTCAATATGTCTATTACATTATCAATTTTCTCGGTTATTTTAGGAAAATAATCAGATTCGGAAAAATTTGAGAGTAAAATTTTATTTATGCCAAAAAGGAATTACAGATCAAGGGTTAATCTATGGCAAATCAAATTTTTTACTTAAAAATTTTTGAAAAATATGCCTTAAATTTGTTAAATATTTGCATCAAATATTCTCTCCAGTTCTAGAAATAAAGTTAAATGATACACGAGAAGCATTTGACTATCAATGACGCGAATCGTAAATCTGGTGATGTCAAGGCTGCAGTTAATTTCGATCTTGCCAACGATGCATTATCGAAATGGGAATATCACGTGAGTTTGAGAGTAATCGCCGTCTACGGATATTCGTGGAATTTCGCTCGCGGCACGTTTCTCATTGTGACCAGATCAGGACTACGGCTGTTAGGTTCTCACGCGAGGACAATCATTATCCTGCTAACCGAGGACCCAGCACGGGTTTACTCCCGCTAGGGATTTCTCTCGGAAAGGGTCAATACTCCCAAAAAAGACAATATTTAGAACCATCGAATAGACCTTTACAGACACCTTTGTGATTACAATCACAAAGATACAAAATATTAAAAATGTTACATTAATTAAAATGTTACGTAAATCAATGCATAACGGAAATAAAAAGAAGAACAATTAAATCGAGCTGATACACGGCGCTTTAATTTATTATTTGTAAAAAAATATTGGAATACGAATAAATTTTTATCAATTTCTTCGCCTATCTTGCAATTCTCGTAGAAATACTCAGGAACTATCGGTTCTGTTTCTATCCAACCGCGTTGAGGAATGCCTACGATGTTGCTTTTGTAACGTTCAACACAGGTGTGTTACTTCGTCTGACGGCATCCGGGTTCGACATCCATTGTCAAAGCTTCCTATTGAGTCCAGTACGCCGACCGCGTATTGGAAGTTCTCTCTCAATGAATTTTCAAGCGTCAATATACCACGTAGCTTTGAAAACAATGAGCTAATATTCCTATTTTCAGAAGGCTCTCTCAGAATTAATTTCTTTTTTTTGTTTTGGTCGAGTACATTGCTGACGCACGGAAAATATTGGAAGATTAATAACAGAATATTGGAGCGCGAGCGCAGTTAAAAATATACTGGTATGACATTTTTATAAAGACCGAAGACCATAAATTATGTTTGCCAAAAATTTGCATTTGTTTTCAGTAAAAAAATACATTGGGTAAAATTTGAAAGCACCTATTGGAATAAAAATCTGATGAAAAGAACGATTTAAGATACGGAGAGAGATTCGGTATACGATTCTCCAAGTACGAGTTTCGACAAATATCTTCAAGGAATACCTGAAGCGCGAGATGCGTCTTGTGATCCTAATCTACCGTTCAAAGGCGGGATATAAAATTTACGGAGTGGAAATTCTTAGGGAGGAGAAGTCGAATGAATCCTTTTAAGAAAACTGCTCTTTCGATTCCGTTCTACGGAGGGTAAATCCACCGTTTTCATGCTTTCGAGGACAATGATGAGAAATCGGTAACATCAACGTCGAAACGTACGCACATTCTACTTTATAAAATACTCGGGGTTGGGAAATTGATGAGTTCTGCGGTTTTCTTGGGACGTAACAGAATGTCTAGCTTCCGATTTATCGTGGCACGCCTACTACCTGTGATATTTACCGCCAAAAAAGAGTATCGGCCTAAGTTCGTCCAAAACAAATTAGTTATTTCATGTTTGTTTAGAATTTTATGATCTTCGTATGTAAGACGAATATAAGAAACATTTAGTTTCCGCCTTAATATGACAAAATATGTCTAAAGGTCCAGGTAACACAAAACGTTGCAACGTTGCTACAATATTGCTGAAATATTCCGTACTACTTGAAAAAATATTTGTAATATTTCGTAACAGCCACAAAAGTAGAGACGGAAAAAAGATTTGTTAGATTTATGTCCTACAATTTAATTCAAAAATAAATAACAACGGTATAAAGACTCTTCGCATGTAACATAAATAAAACAAACTAAAGGGCGAAATAAGAGTCAGCGCATAAAATAGAATACATATTATTAAAGACATTAATCAGAGATATACTATAAAGTGAACGATGAAGAACGACGTATATCAATATATAAAAATATTCGGAGAAAAGGTACCATTACAAGTTTCGGCTGCCGGATTGAGCTCTCTTCAGATGTTAAACAAAGTGAATAGAATGAAAAATAGTAAAAAAATAAATAAATATAAATAAATAATTAATGTTATAGGAAAGGCTTAAATTATCCTATCACATTTCCCGACAGATAGACTAAACCATCAGTTATTCTTTAATAATCAATAAGAAAATTATACGGAAGAAAATCGTTTGAAGTTTATTACTTCGTTGATATTGCAATATTTATAAAAAATAATTAAGCAAAACGCTCTGATTAAGATTGATAATTTTACAATTTAAAATTATTTATCTTAAATATTATGTTAGAAAAATCCAGCGCATTATATATGCGTGCGTTAAAAGTGCAAGGCGCCGCAACCTTTGACCTTGCCTTAAGACAGCGTCACGCGGTGCCTATTAATAAGTATGCACATGATTGCACAAAGGGAGCGCAAAAAGGGGTGATTGATAAGCGAAAGGGGTTTGTCGGCGTACCACAGGGATGCGGATAATGTGGCCTCGGGAAGTGCGCGTGATTCGTCGGATGCGGCAAGTGCGAGTGCGAGTGTGCCGCCATCGGGAACGGATAGCCTTGGTTTTCCATCTCCATCCCGAGGCGACAACGCACTATTTGGAGTACCGGATAGCCATCCATCTTCCTCGTCTCGTTTTGCGTCAGCTTATGATAATCTTCCGCAATCCCGCTGGCTGATTACTGCAGATTTATCATTTGTCATTACATGGCGTCACCGATTTAACCTTGCAACTGCATTCAATAATTGTGGCTAGATCGGGTAAAACTTCTGATTTATATTTAATTTCTTTGTGTGTGTGTGTGTGTGTGTGTGTGTGTGTGTGTGTGTGTGTGTGTGTGTGTGTGTGTGTGTGTGTGTGTGTGTGTGTG